>NC_081408.1:496955159-497287243 GCF_030272615.1 Cryptomeria japonica
CGGAAAGGAAATTTGCATGGTTAGTAATGTGAATATGAATGCTTAGTGGAATTAGTGAAAGATATAGGAATGACGTTACTTCCTTATGTAATTTAAAATTGTAAAGAATTTCAGTACTTGTATCTTGAAATAAATTATATTCAGCTATTCATGTGGGAAGCATAATTAAAACCTTCCTTGAGTAGCTATTAGGGTACTGAAAAGTACTCTCCGTAAATGTGAATAAATCAGTACTGGTGCTCTCATTTTGTATTGTAAGAAACCAGTGCTTGCTATAAGTGCCCATGGGATGGTGAAGTAATCGACCATGGAGGATATGTTTACTTATTAGTATGGGAAACCATACTGTTTATGTGACATTTCTTATTTTTTATCCTACTAAGTACCAAACCGTGGGTTGTTGGTACTTCAATATGTTAAGCGGTAGTATTAGAAGTCATCGTTCCTTGAATAGTATGGATCAACATATGAGTAATATCAACGTGAAGTGACTTTAGCTTCTCTATTTCAAGGAAAAATATAGTTATATAATGAAACTGTATTAAAAGTGTACTCAATACTTTCCCTTTTTGATGAACCAACTTATATGGTTTATGTGTGCCAGCCTTTTGCCCTCTTTTATTTGAGCATATTGATGGCAGTGCTTGAGCATGGTGATGGTGTATCTTGGAGGATCTTTTTGCTTTGTCTTCATGAAAGGTATGTTATTTCCACATGAGCTGCCAATTAGCAGGCATTGGTAGACATGTGGGTGGATCTTAGCCATGTGTACCACTGGCTTACGATGAGTATCCTGAGAGGTACGTCGCTATGCAGGATATGACCTACACGTGCCTTTTTCCATGAGGTGCACTACCATGTGGGATACGTCCATTGTGTGTCTTTTCTACTTGGATTATTGCCATGCCACATGATGATGTGATGTGGGGTGATGTCGAGGTGCACACTACCATGCCATGTGGATGTGTGACTAGGCCACACCACATGATGAGCTACTGCGATAGCTAGATGATTGTTCTCTCCTTCCTCGTTGGTGGCTAGATTCTAGTCACATAGTGATGTTATGTGTAATTATGATATTCTTATTCATTTCTTTGTGGACCAACAATTTATTCTATTTTGACTTTGAAGGTTTAGCCATGATCTTGTGATCTTTTGCGTACTTGATTTGGTGTTGCAAATTCTAGATTTTTCTTGCCTTACTATTGGAATTGATGATTTATTATCTTTATTCATATGTATTTTGGTGGCTAAACTGGTTTATCCTTATTGTTTTTGTATGCTAGTCTTTTGTTGAATTGTGAATTCCTCTCCAAGGACATATGAGATGGTCTTGGTTGAGTGTATAGGAGGAAGTAGACGTAGGGAACCTTGAGGATGGGGGTATGTGAGGCTGTGATACAGCTAGGATCCACTACCTACCTATGTGTGGCGACTATCTCTTGGAGGATAACCACCTTACGCAATAAGGGATGTTCACGAGGGTCTTGTATGAAAGGGAGCACCGCTATGGTGTGCACTAACACCATCAAGCCCTTGAGTGAGATGTTGGATATTTATGATCATGTTATTTTGTTCTCGGATCAGGCGTACAGATGTTGATCGTGCATGTTATCTATGACCAAACATTAGACATGCTCACATGTGGCCTTTTGATTTGTACATTTTAGTTATGGGGATGGTTATTATGTGTAATCATAGAATATAATGTGTTATCTTGTCACTATGTTATGGGTCATAGTCATTGGAAAGGGTTTTTTTTTATATATGCCTAGAAAGTGTAAACAATTGTGTTCTATATGTTGCTCTTATTTCATGGAAGTTAACTTGGTTGTAGAATTTGAATTTGAAGCTAGTTCTATGCGATAAATTTTATGAAGATGATGGATTGGTAAAAGAAATGGATCAAGATGACACGTTTTCTTGTCATATTTGGTAGATGAGTATGGTAATTGTTGTTTACCTCTATTAATGCTTTAATTTGGTGTGATGAAAGGAAGAAAATTCTTGTTTCATTGCTATGATTATAGATAGTTCCTAGAATGTTATAAGAAATGTATGGATTTGAAGGTATCTTACAAATGGATAATGGTATTCATAAAGGATTTAGCAATAATGTTTTATTTATTTGTGAAAAGATTCATATGTGCAATTTGATATTTGTTAAATGAGTTTCAGGGCTAATGTGTGCTACATATTTTCTGTCTAGCCTGACGACTTCCAAGAGTAAGTCGGAATCTAGGGGGCAGGATGTAGGACCCTTGCCCTAATCAGATTTTAAATTCTGGTTTGACCTTGGTTGATTTACCATGAAGTAATGTTATAGTTAGATGTTATGATTATGGTGCATACCCGTAAATGTTGTTTTCGCATCAATTCTTATGTAAGTTTATTTGTTCTTCTGATTCATGTTATTAATCTCGAGCTAACACTTTCATTAAATATATATATGTATGCATGTGTAGTTCATGGTTGCAGGAGATTGCAGGTACAGTACAACATAGCTACGAGGTTCGTCTCCACCTAGATTCGTAGGTTTGAATGTGCCTTATTGGCCCTAAGGAATTGGATTAGGTAGTCGTAAGACCCTCATTTTACCCTAGTCGTGCTCAAGTGAGCGTCGTCAGTCGTCCGTCAGTTTCCCCTTTGGTTGGGTATGCGGGTCGTGTATCTGGTTGGCTTTCTTGGGTTGCATGTTTTGCGTGTGGTAAAATTGAGTATTTAATCCTAAGTATTTAATTTGATTAAATGTGTTCTTTTACGCATTAGTAATTTAAGGGACTAAATTAAATAGGACCCCTTTGTGCAATTAATCATTAATTAGAATTGCTCTATTCATGTTTGTAGCAAGTCCGATTAAATGGTTATTTTTAAATGATGAATTTATTCAGTTTATGCATTTTGAAAGGAAAGGTTAAATAGTATTCGAAAATAGAAATATTTATCCTCTTTGACATTTTGAAATAGAAATGTTAGTTTTAATCAAATTAAGAAAATCATTTTTAGAAGAAAAACAAGTTTAGCATATTTGAATTGTTTGAAAAGAATGGTTTTCATTTTTATTTGGAGAAAAATATTTTAAATCCAAAAAAATGAATTTTGGTCAAACATTTTCCTTTTAACCTAGGTTTGGAAAATATTTTTGGGATGCAAATTTTGGGCATTTTGGGGAGAAGGATTTTCTTGAGCTTGCAAGTTGGGCTCTTCATCAAATCTTTCCTAGGATTGTTGAATAAGGTAGGATTCTTGTTTATCTCTCTAGTCTCTTTGTTTAATAGAGATTGTTTTGATTTTGAAGAAATCTGGTTGTATTGTTGATAATCTCATTTATTTTGTGGATTATGGAAGAGTTGTAGTTAAATCTCCAATTCAAACCCTCCTTTCTTTCTTTCCAAACCTCTAGATCAAATTTTGGTTTCTCAAATTGATTTCAAAATAAAAAATTGAGGGTTGGTTGTTCACAGTTTAATTTTGTCAAAAAAAAATTCAAATTTGAGGATTCTGGGTATGCTTGTAAATTTTTCCCCAATTTTAGCTTGTTAGGATTGCTTATTTCAAAAAGATTTCTTTACCTTTCATCCTCCTTGCCATTTTCTGGGTTATATGTTTTGGAAATGCATTGTTATATATATATATATATATATCTGTGTGTGTGTGTGTGTTTATAAATTAATCATTTATATTCTCGAAACTTAATTCTTATAATATTGTCTCAGTTGAGACTATGCAGATTGGAGGTTTTGTATTAAATAAAATAAATTAAACAAATATATATATATATTTGGGGGCTAATTGGGGAACCATGGCCTCGACCCATGGTTAGGGAGAGTCGTGGCTTCCCCAAGCCATGGGGAGAGCCATGGCGTGGTCTCCACACAGTCGTGGCTATGGAGAGACCACGTCATAGTCCCCACAACCCTTTCCAAAGGAAAGGGGAACCACGTGGGCCTCCACATGGTGGGGCTCGTGGGTTTTCCTAAAAAAAAAACAGTTTCTTTTTATTATTAAAAAGATTTTTTAAATGTTATTTTATTATTATTATTAATTATTAATTAATGTATATTATTAATAATATATTAATTGCTAATTACTAATTAATGTATATTATTAAATATATATTCATTATTGTAATTTATAAATTAATGTGTATTATAATTATATATTAATTGACGTTATTAATTAATGTATATTTTTAAATATATATTAATTGTTGTTTAATTATGAATTTATTAATTAAGGTATATATATATATATATATATATATATATATATATATATATATATATATATATATATATATCTTTAGTTTGTATATTTGTTTAAATAAATGCAAGGAAATTTTATTTCATTGGGAAATGATTATCTAGATTAGTTTCTTTAAATGTATATTTTCATATTCTGAAAAGTGTATCTGGGTTTTGGAAAGGATAAGTTTAGATAAATTGTTTCGAACAAGTATGGAATGATGTTTTATTTTGAAAAATAAATATCATATTTTAGTTGATTAATATATATTTGATTTTATATCATTGTGAGATTTTGCCAATATCAAGGGCACAATGAAAAGTATTAAAATAGAGACAAAAGAATGACAAGAACAAACTGTATTCTCATCAATATGAAAATGATCAACTGGATTCACCAATACAATGAATATAGGCCTGCTTATATAGGCAAGGCCATATGGATGTACGAGCACACAATTATGACATGTGGCTCAATGAGAAACAATGGTAGGTAAGAAATACTAGGGGTAGGTAGGAGAAATAATATAATATTCCACAAGAGGTGGATGACGCACCGAATGTGAAGTGTAACAACAAAACAAGACCATAAAAGGAGGAATTTCTCCTACAAGCTCTATCCCTATGTGCACACTTCCCTAAGTGTCTCAAATCCAAACTATGAAGAGATGCATTATCCTAAGTTAACTTAAGTAAAGTGTAATAATATCCAAAATGAATATTTATTTACACCAACACCCCCCTTGAAGTGCAACTTAGGGGAATGAAGACTTAAGTCAACAATGCAAGATGGGTCCTGGCTACTAGGCCATGATAGGCACCCATGTACAATATGCAAATGCAAGCAAAACCATGCAATGCAATCTCTCACAAACGGAGAAAAGGAGAAAACCCAGTGGGAAAAAACTCCCCCCCAAAAGAGAGATGAAAGTACAAAAGACTCTCAAAGAAGAAGGACAAAACCTCAAAGAGGAAAAAGTCCCCCCCCATAAGAGAGGAAGGAAAAGTCAGCTGACCCCCCCTAATGACACATCCCGCACCCCTAAGAGAGCTCGCAACTGCTGGAACTTACTCTCAGTGAAAGGTTTGGTGAATATGTTAGCAACCTGCTCCACTGTAGGACAATACTGCAAATCAATGACCTACTCCTAAATCAGCTCTCGGATATAGTGCATATGAATCTCGATATGTTTGGTCCACTGGTGCTAGACCGGTTTCTTCAAGATTGCAATAGCACTCTAATTGTCGCAATGTAGAACTGTCGATCATGGAGTAGTGAACCCAAACTCTGAGAATCTGTTGGAGGCAAATGGTCTTAGTCGCTGCGTTAACAGCACCTTGATACTCAGCCTCAATTGAAGGGAGAGCAATAGCATGTTGCTTCTTGCTCTGCCAACAAATGGGGCCTGAACCAAGGTGAAAACTGTAACCGGAAGTAGACTTACGATCATCAAGATCACCAGCCCAATCAGAGTCTGTGTAACCAACCAAGCGAAGTCCTGTGCCTGCTGCATAGTGAATCCCATAGTGATGTGTACCTTGGATGTAATGAAGGATGCATTTGGCGGCTTTCCAATGAAGCTCATGTGGTTCCTGCATGAAGTGGGAAACCATGCCAACTGTAAATGAAATATCAAGGCGTGTATGGGTCAAGTAGATGAGACTACCCACAAGCTGATGATACAAAGTGGCATCAATTGGTGGAGAAGAACATTGAGCCTCAATCTTGACTCCTGAAAGAAAGGGAGTTGGTGCA
Organism: Cryptomeria japonica; assembly: GCF_030272615.1. Taxonomy (NCBI): domain Eukaryota; kingdom Viridiplantae; phylum Streptophyta; class Pinopsida; order Cupressales; family Cupressaceae; genus Cryptomeria; species Cryptomeria japonica. Next base: position 496,961,160 of record NC_081408.1, read on the forward strand.
GGCTTACAATCAGCCATATGAAAGCGTGCTAGTAGATCAAGAGCATACTTGGGCTGTGATAGTGTAATCCTAGAAGGTGACTATGAAATCTCTATCCTGAGAAAGTAGTGCAAAAGACCCAAGTCAGTCATAGCAAATCTGTCATGCAAAGCAGATCTGACCCTGCTAATGATGGATGTAGTACTCCCTATAATGATCAAGTCATCAACATAGAGCACAAGTATCAAGTGAGAGTCATCCTGTCACAAAATGTAGACATTTGGATCAGAATGACACCTGGTGAACCTTGCTGAGAGAAGAAAGGAATCCATCTTGGCATACCAAGCCCTGGGGGCCTGCTTAAGGCCATAGAGAGATTTCCTTAGTCTGCAAACCAAAGAAGTATCCTGGATGAAACCCTGTGGCTGCTCCATATAAATCTCCTCATCAAGATCACCATGAAGAAAAGCACTCTTCACATCCATCTGATGTACAGCCCAACCACGAGCTGCAGCAATAGCAAGTGTCAAGCGAATGGAGTTCATCTTGGCTATGGGTGCAAAGGTCTCAGTATAGTCAACACCTGCAACCTGAGAGAAACCTTTCACAACAAGACGAGCCTTATACTTATCCACACTACCATCCACTGCAAACTTGGTCTGATAGATCCACTTACATCGAACCATCTTTCTCCCCTTAGGGAGATGGACTAAATCCCATGTGTTGTTCCTCATTAAGGAACTATACTCTTCCTCCATAGCTTGGTCTCACTCAAGAACTCCTGATGCTTCCCTAAATGTCTATGGATCAGAAGCGGTAGAAATGAATGCATGTGGAAGATCCTAACGTTGTGATCGAGCTCTCTGTGTATCTAAAGGATCCCCAACAAGAGAACCCGCAGACTCAAGTGTTTATCGAGCCCAACGAGGTCTAGGTGGAGGTGGAGAACAAGGCTCCTCAACTGCAAGTGGACCCTACGGAGGTGTAACCCTGCAAGTCAGAGTTGAAGGAGTCTCATCATCTGAATCACTAACATCACTATCCACAATGGAGGAAGGTGGAGGAGGTAGAGAGGCTAAGCTAGGAAAGCTTTCCTCAAAGTGAACACTCCTCTCAATGAATACCTCATGTGTCTCAGGATCCATCAATCTATATGCCTTACCACCCTCAGGATATCCAACAAATATGCAAGGCCGACTTTGAGGTTCCAATTCCTTGCATTTTTGTGGAGGTATGTGAGCCCATGCTAGACACCCAAAGACTCTGAAATGTCTCACAATTGGTTTCCTACTAGCCCAAGCTTCAAAAGGAGTGATACCTTGCAAACCTTTATGAGAAACCCAATTTTGGATGTGTGTGGCACAATTGATAGCCTCGGCCCAAAAGGCAGGATCAAGAGAACATGCATGAATCATTCAGCTAGCCATTTCTTTGAGAGTTCTATTCTTGCGTTCTGCAACTCCTTTCTGCTTTGGAGTGTATGCGACATAATGTTGAAGATCAATTCCCTCAAATGTACAAAAATCCTCAAGTCTTTTGTTCACATATTCCCTTCCATTATTTGTATGAAGAATCTTGACCACTTTCCCAGATTGCTTCTCCACATGAGTCTTGAAGTCCTAAAATCTGTCAAATACTTCACTCTTATGAATGAGAAAGTAGACCCAAGTGAAGCGAGAGTAGTCATCAATGAAGGTGGGGACATAGCGGGCCTTACTAAATGAAGGTGTTGGAAATGGACCTGCTACATCGTTGTGAACAAGTTGAAGAACTTCCAAAGCTCTCCAAGCTTTCCCTTTATCAAACTTTTCCTCGTGATGCTTTCCCATGGAACAACCTAAACATACACCCTCTGAAAAATTGATTCGAGGTAGACCTGTGACCATGTCTTTAGTGCTGAGCTACTGAAGATAGCGGTAGTTGAGGTGACCAAACCGCTCATGCCATAGCTTACTTCTAGAATTTGAATGAGTAAGCAAGGCCCTAGAAGGTGAACTTGGCACAAAGTGGGAGAATGAATAAAGCCTTGAGTTGTCATTGACTTGTCCCACTACTACCAAGGCATCATCATCAAGTTCCTTTACCATAACTAAATCTGGTGTAAACTCAACCCTTTTCCCATTCCCATAGTGAGTGATTTGGTAGATAGAGAGAAGGTTGGTAGACAAGTTAGGAACATAGAGAACATTCTCAAATGTTCCATCATCCATGTCAACTGAACCTTTCCCTTCAACCTCTACTTGTGTATCATCACCTATGTAAATGTGAGGTACCTTAGATGGCTCCAATGAAGAAAACTGCTCCTTTGTAGAACCCATGTGATATGAGGCACCTGAGTCAAATATCCACTGCTGTGAAGAACTTGTTGTAGCCACAAATGCTTGCCCTTTTCCCTTAGACTGTGAGGAAGAGGAAGGAGATGAATCCTTCTTTGTGTAGGCGGATGGCAAGTTGATGTTGTTTTTCTTAAGAAGATTAGTTAACTCATCAACTTGCTTTGTGTGGCATCGATGCTCATCATGACCATACTTCTTGCAATATGTACAAGTTGGCTTATCCTTCTTAGGTGGTGTCCCCTTCTTGGAAGAGGATGAAAAATCACCTTGTGATAGAGAGGATGATTGTCCTTTTTCCTACTATGGCTGTGACTTAGATTGCTTCTTCTTCTTGTTGGAATCTTTGCCTTGACTTCCTTGATTGCCTTGATTAGCCACCAAAGCCTTGGACTTTGAAGACTTGAGAAACCCCATGTTCAACAACTTAGATTGTTCCAATATCAAGATTTCTGTGAAAGCATCAAATGAAGGCATAACATAGGAACTCCCCACTGTTAAATGATGAGTTTGGAAGCTAGACACAAATGCTACATATTCTGGTGCAAGCTTGTCCAATAAGTTGAATATCAACTGAGCATCCTTTTTGTCAATTCCACAATCCTTAAGCTTTGCTCTTAGCTCATTTACTTTGGTGACATAATCTTGGATTGTATCAAAACTCTTGGGATCCAAGTTGGTGAGCTCATTTTCAATCTTATAACCTCTGATTTCATCAACTTGACCATACAATTTCTGAAACATATCCCAAGCATCTTTGATTGTAGTACACTTTTCAATATGAAAGATGAGGTCATCTAATACATACTTGTGCAAAGTTCCAAGAGCCATGCAATTCTTAGTGAGCTATTCTAATTGAGCATTAGGATCAGCCTTAGGATCAGGTGGTGCTGCTATTGTTCCATCTATGTAATGCATGGGACCCTTTTCCATTAATTTGCTCCATACTTTAATTTTCCATGATGCATAATTATGTGGAGTTAAAGGTGGAAATTTACGAGGACTCATTGCAACAAAAATGAAAGAGCACAAAGAGAGGCACAATCACACAAGACACCCCCCAAATTCACTCAATCAAAGAACCCCCCTAAAAGTGATGATTTGACACTTTATACTTAGTGCGTATACAATGGGCCACTTGCAAAAAATGGCAAAGTGGGCTTCTGATTTCAATTTTACAATTACCTCAATAAGGCCAAAAGAGACTCAAACTAATAATGCAAGAGACCTAAACTAAGATCCAAGTACTTTACAAGTACCTAATAGGCCAAATAAGACCAATATCTAAAGTACAACTTCCACTCAAAATATCTGAAATATGATCATAGATTATGAAAGTAGATAAAAAAACATGCACTTTCAAAAAAAATGGCACCTGAAAAGGAGGTCGTATGAGCTCAAACGAGGCCTTTGAAGTTGCAGAATTGAGGATTGGATAGGTACAGCTGAGAGAATCTGAAAATTCTGAAAACCATGTGCACCAAAACTAGAAAATAACCACACCACCGCGAAGAGCATGAAAAATTAGCCCAAATAAAAAAAAAATTGCACCCAAAAAGGAGCAAAATTGAGCAAGTTATGGGCCTCCAATGTTGACCCAAAAATCCAAACTGCTCAACGGAGAGGGGTCTAAAAATTTCCAAAGAAAATGCTGACTGGGCACTGCTTGTGCGCTACTAACTGGGCACTGACTGTGCGTTGGTGACTGGGTAGAAAATTTTCTCCACACCCAAAAATCAATTTTTGCCAAAATAGGTCAAATTTATACTCGATTTTTATGGAAATGGCATCCCGGACGCAATGGTGAGGTCGAAAAAGCTCCAAGATGCCTCCAAAAAGTGTAGTTCTTCAAATCTGAAAATAGAAGCCTTCCATGATGTCTCCAAAAACCAATCAATGAAGCCCCAATGGCTCTGATACCATGTGAGATTTTGCCAAGATCAAGGGCACAATGAGAAGTATTAAAATAGAGACAAAAGAATGACAAGAACAAATTGTATTCTGATCAATATGAAAATGATCAACTAGATTCACCAATACAATGAATATAGGCCTGCTTATATAGGCAAGGCCATATGGATGTATGAGCACAGAATTATGACATGTGGCTCAATGAGAAACAAGGGTAGGTAAGAAATACTAGGGGTAGGTAGGAGAAATAATATAATATTCCACAAGAGGTGGATGACCCACCGAATGTGGAGTGTAACAACAAAACAAGACCATAAAAGGTGGAATTTCTCCTACAAGCTCTATCCCTAAGTGTCTCAAATCCAAACTACAAAGAGATGCATTATCCTAAGTTAACTTAAGTAAAGTGTAATAATATTCAAAATGAATATTTATTTACACCAACAATTAATATATATTTGATTTTATATCATTGTGTGTTTTGCATCTATTATAATTATATTTATGTGATTTTGGTTTGAAAACTCATGACGTAGTGATTATATTATTTTATGATGCAAAATGAGTTGAAGTGAGTTAGTAAACCATGATCAACATGTACCTAGACAAGGTAGACAAATTGCAATCTAATTAGATCTTTTAGAAAACTGGATCAGTTGTAATGTTTAAACAATATGGAAGAAGATTGTCTTTTCTAATTTATGTCTATGCATGTTTAATTTTCTGTATTCACATTTGATTAAGAAATGACAAGTCCTTGATTGTGATTGTTGGATATTTTTGCATGTTTAGTTTGGAATCTTCTTATGTCCTTGATCTCGAGTATTGACTGCATTCTTATGATTGTTTGTATCTGGTCATGTCCTTTATGCGAGTGTTGGGTGTTGTTTTGTGGTTGACTGTAGCTGGTCATGTGCCTAGGTAGGGAACCGTCAGTTAGTTCACCTTGTATGAGGACTTGTTTGGCTAAGTGGGTATTCCTACCATATTGAACTTCATATGCTTGTCCTGGTGTAATCCTTAGTTTAGGAGTTCGTTGGATTATGGTCTAGTGTCATATGGGAAAGTGGCTTTCGAGTGGGGCCCGTGCCCAAAGTGGTTGCAGTGTAACCCATCGAAAGTGTGTCTAAATAAGTGAAAACCTAATATCACAGTAGAGAGTTTAGTTAATGAAAACACTAAGTAAGATAATTGTGCCTCACACATGGGATGAGGGATAGTATAGACTCAACATGCAATGAGAAGGCCTGAAATGGCAAACCAACAACCTTGTCTTCACAAAAGGATGTGTTGGGTCCACATGGGACTTGGATGAGTTGGAGGTTTGGGAAAGGTTTCTAGGGTAACCCAGTAGATGGGGTCGGAACATATGGAGGCCTGCCATGGTAACCATACCAAGTTATGTGATGACACTTGTCCCTTATGTTCGCTAGTGTGCAGTTTGTGTTGCCTTTGCTAGGAGTACTATTGTAGAGTCATGTCTGGTTGTTTATGCCCTTAAGAGAACCTGTTATTCATGTTATACCATGGGTTGCTTATGATGGGTTGTGAGGACTTATTTTCATAGGTGCTCTAGTTGTTCTTTCGTAACTACTTCTTATCATGTTCCAGATGGATCCTTTTCCTTTTCTGGGATCATTCATGTATCTATTGGACCAATGTGGTCGTATGTATCATTGGTTTATGTATGCCTTGATGGAAATATGTAAATGATATGAACCTTATGTATTATTCACCCTATTATTGATTAGAGGGGTCTTTTAGTTGAGCAGACCAGGAGATGTAGCCCACTAGGGGTGAACTTCGATATCATTTCGGTGTTATATGGTGTTTGTGTTCTTTTGTTCCTTTTTATTTAGTATGTATGGATGGCTTTATGGTTTAAATGTATAATATGGATTAGATGATGTTAATCTTAAGTGCATGTATGCAGTTATCTTATTAAATGCAGTAATGTGGATCATGAAGAATGTAGATTTGAATAATGGAATGTATTCATTAGTTGTTAGTGCAATTAAAGTATGCAAGGAAATTAGATGCATAGGATATGCTTTGAATTCATGATTGAATGAAATGTATGGTTAAATTGCAATGGATGAGCTTCTCATGCTATCTATAATTTTAACTTACCGAAATAATTTATCCTTGTTTAAAGTATTATCATGTCATTAAGTTATTCAACTTAATTGGATTAATCAACATGAGTTGAGTTAAGTGTTGAATCAAGTAATCATGTTGTGAAACTCTTTAGGTGTTATTTAAGTCTTTCATTGTGTAATCTAAACTTAATGATAATTCAATGTATCATTATTCTTTTTTAACTTAAAAAAAAAATTGCACTCTATTCTTATGTTTTAGCTTTATCCCTTCGGGGTTTCCTGGTGGGGCATTACAAACCTGGTTTGGTTGCCCTCTCATTATATTTTAAAACAAGATCATCATGCTTGAGCCCTAGGTCAGAACTCTTTATGTTGTCAAACCACCTCTTAACGATTTGTTGATGATTTTGGAGTGATTCAAATGCTGCTTCCCTTGCCTCTTCTAACTCCATAAGTTCCGCCAACCTTACCTCCATGGGCACATTTTCGGCCACCTCAATGGACTTGAGGAGTTGCAAGGCGGGGATCTCCCTTGATACGAGGAATAAGGTGTCCTGGCCATAGACCATCTTGTAAGGAGAGTTCTTTAAAACTTGCTTAGGCATGATGCAGTCCACCCATAATGCGCTTCTCAAGTGGTGATGCCACTCCCTTTTATGTTCAAACCCAATCCTTTTAATGAGTCTTATGAGGTTCTTGTTGGTATACTCAACTAGGCCATTTCCTTGTGGATAATAATTCGAGGAAGTCTTTAGATATATACCTTGGCTAAGAGAAAATTGAGTTACTTGGAAGCCTATGAATGCTCGCATATTATAAGATATTATGGTCTTTGGCGAACCATATCAGCATACTACCTCCTCTAGAAATGCTAGTATTTCTATTTCCATCGCATTCCTTAAGGGTACAACTTCGGACCATCTGGTGAAGTAGTCAGTGGCAGTAAGGATCCACTTGTGTCTAGTTGAGCTAAGTAGATTAACCATCCCTATGAAACCCAATCCCTACGGAGCGAAGGGATCTTCTACCACTATTGGCCTAAGTGACATTGTTGCATTCTAATGCCTGCCACTGTAATATTCACATTCCTTGTGTTCTCTCACTAGAGCATGTACATCTTTAAAGATCAAAGGCCATAAATACCAAGCATGGGTAATCTTGATGATAGTGGTTTGCGTTGAATAGTGGCTCCCTAAGAGTCTAGGATGGAATTCATGTAAGATTTTCTGGGCTTGGTCTTTGTTTATGCAGCGAAGTAGGCTCCCATCAAAATTTATTTTAAAAAACACTCCTTCAATAAGGTAGTACCCTCTATTTTGGATCTTTTAGAATCTCTTCTTTTTAGGAGGGACGTCAGCTGGGAAGATTCCAATCTCCATGAAATGTTTTCGGTTCTTGATCCAACATGATTTTGTCTACTCAGAGGCAACCATCACAACTTCCTCTATAGTAGTCTCAACTTCTTGAGGGCCATAATCCTAGGCTATATATTTGTGAAGGCCTTTTTAGTGGATTACCTTATTAGGTTTGACATCAACGTCATACTCTAAGATCTTGGTAATCCACTTTTCCATTTTCTCTGTAATGTTTCCTTTAATTATATACTCTCTAGCTGAAGGGTGAGCGATATACACAGCAGTTTTATTGCATGCAATGAAATGCCAAAATTTTTTGAGGCCTTTGCTGATGGCCAATGATTTTTTTCCAACAAAATTGTATTTAGCTTCGTACTCTTTTAGAGTTTTAGAATGTAAGGCTATCACATGCTCACCCTTTTGGGCTGCATCTTTCTGGGTTAACACCATGACAATGCTGTAATTACTAGAGAAAACATACATTATGAAATCTCTAGACATGTGAGGATTTGAGAGTGCTGGAGCTAAGGATATGGTGTCCTTCATTTTATTAAATGCTTCTTTCACTTTAGGAGTCCATTTAAAATGTGTTTCCTTTTTAAGCACTAGTGTGATAGGCCTCACCATTCCAGCAAAGTTTGAGATGAAACAACTAACAAAGTTGACCTTGCCCAAGAAGGACTGAACGCCTTTCTTGTTGACAGGGAGGGGGGGATCTTTTATTGCCTTCACATGATCTAGATCAATTGAGACTCCTTTTGACACTACGTGTCCCAATAATTTCCCTTGCAGGACCCCAAAGATGCATTTCTTTGGGTTTAACAAAATGCCAAATTCCAAGCACTTCTAGAAGACTAGATCAAGATGATCAAAATGATCTTCTTTGTGTTTTGAAAACACAATTAGGTCATCCAAGTAGATGAGGATAATTTTATTGATCAGCTCCTTAAAAGCCAGATCCATAGTCATCTGAAAGGTTGCACCCACGTTTGACAATCCAAACAACATTTTCTGGTAAGAAAATGTTCCTCATTTGGTCGTGAAAGTGGTCTTATGCTGGTTTTCTGGCTTAACCAACACTTGGTTATATCCCAAGAACCCATCCAGCATTGAAAACATCTCAGACCCAACCATGGTACTACGTAACTATTCCATTGGTGAAAAAGGGTAGTGATGTTTTAGAGAAGCTTGATTTAAATCACGGAAATCCACACAGAGCCGGATAGCCCCATTCTTTCTTCTGACTGGTACCAAATCTTATACCCATGTACCATGCTTGATGGAATAGAAAATCTTGGACTCTATTAATTTCTTCAACTCTTGTGCCATGAGAGTCTCAATCTTTGGATTGACAAGTCTTTGCTTCTGTCGGACCGGCTTGGCACCATCAGCAAGCTCAATGGTGTGTTGGATGATGCTAGAGTTATAACCCTTCAAATCTTCATATGACCATGTGATCACACCCATGTATTCATCACAATAGCAAGCCAACCTTTCTCAGTCTTTTGGGGAAACTCCCTTTCCAACCTTGAGTGTTCTCCCATTTCCTACTAACATTTCAGTGTAGTCACCCTTATCGGCTATGAATTTGTGTTTGTCATTTTTAGCATCATCATGATCAAATAAATTCTCTAGGGTGATCAATCCATTTGGGAGCTTATTGGATTTCAGTTGGATGATTTGATCTCCGTAAGCCTCCTTTACTTTAGACTACATTTGATCAGCAAACTCTCCATAGTTTTGAATGAACAGAGCAATTTTCTCATCATTCTCAAAACTTGCCAGTGGGTGTCATTGTCTGAAATAGTTGGTCGAATGACCACGTGGACCACCTGAGGGTTGGTAAGAAAATATGTAGCAGGGTCAAATTGCAACCCAATAGTTTCCATATGATCAGTGGTTGCATTTTGTTTTCTAGGAATCCTCTAGATGTTGAAAGCATCTAAGATTTTGATTACTTCCCATGTCCTATGGCGACAATACTTCATGTAGATGTGTTTGGCACTTGATATTCCTCGGACCTGGTGCACTATCAACTTAGAATATCACAAAACCTTCAACTATTTTATTCCCATCCATTCTGCTAAACTCAAGCCTTGGATTAGCCCCTCATATTCCACTTCATTGTTGGAGAAAGCAAACTGTCAGCGAAAAGACCTCAGGACTTGTTCGTCGGAAGGTGAAGTAAGGCAAATTACAGTGCCCGAACCTACCTTGCATCTGGCACCATCAAAGTGCAGGGTCTAGAGCATGGAGGACAACTCTTCCTTGGTTAGTGGCTCCTTAGTCAATTTTGGGATAATCTGATCCTCATAAAAAATATAGTAGGTACCAAGACCCGTAGCATGGTAATTGGAATATCAATCAGAATTTATGAATTCATTGAGGAAAACCTCTTGTTCTGGTGTAATATCACCAGTCACCTCTTCATCCTCTATAAGTTCTATAGTTCCTCTCTCCTCATTGGAGATGGAGGTATGGGTGGGCTCAAAGTTGATCATATCCTAATCCACTACATGCTCTGTATGTAGGGCTCTGACAGAATTTTGAGTTTAGCACCATGTTGGGTCTGGAGGATAAGGTGGGACCAGTCTAAAGATAGGTAACCCCCTATCTTGGAGGTAAAGTCATGGGAGAGGCAGAGGTTGAAAATAGGGGGACATCAATAACTACTACCTCTTGGAAAACGGTGACACTAGGACATGTGAACAGTGTCAGCGAAAGAATTTTAATAAGACCCATAGTCTGAAGTTTATTTACATCTAGTTGCATAACACCCCTACTTAGAGGCTCGTATCTTATGTTCAAAACCTTAGCAATTTGTTTTGGCATGACGGTAGTGCTAGCACCAAAATCTATCATAGAATTATGTAACAGTTATTCCCCTACAATGAGGGTCAAATAGAAAGGGTTTGGCTTAGGTTTACCTTCCACTTGCAATCTAGGTGATGTAGCCTCATTTATCAATACCGTTGGCAAGCGAGATTGCATTGCAGGGGTCGTAGATCTTTCCTCATTAGTCTAAGAAGAACTAATAACATTCTTGTTAGCAGGTCTCTCCACCTCTACCAAAGCTTCTTTTAATTGATTCTTTTGTTCTGTGATGCTAAGGAGATCCCATAAAAAGATGTTAGCTGGGGCTTTCTTTAGCTACTCCACCATGTCCAATACTAATGGCACATATGCTTTTGCTTCTCTCGGTTTATAGGGGATAAACTCCTTCCTCTGATATGCGATAACAACCACGGGTTCTTCAGGAATTTTTTCTAAGATGAACCTTCCTTGTGTGCCTACATGCTCCCCCATGAACTATCTTTTTGATCGAAGGTTGTAGTCTAACTGCACTTGGGGAGCTCCCAATCTTGATGCAATTGCATCGTTTGTGAGTATGACATCCTTGTCTTCCATCCAAGAGAATAAAGCACAATCTAGAGCTATGTTCATTTCTTTCTCTATTGACATAACTTGCATCTAAGTGATGAGAGTTGCATTGTCCATGCCAGGGGAAGCATAAACTGAATCATCTGGGGTAGCACCTTGACTTCGCTAATCTGAATTTTTTTGTTGCAAATTATCTTCTAGATAGTTTCTTTGGGCATGGGCATTGTTACATGGGAAACACCAAGAATTGGTGTCATTTGCTAGATTATTTTGTCCTATGGTCAACTCTTTATTGGTGCTAGGATAGACAGTTTGCAATGGATTGGGAACTAGAACTATCTAGCCATTCGATTGACTTGAGGAAGCTCGGTTATTCGCATATTGGTTTTGCTGATATGGGGGTCTATTCCCTTGGAAATTTTGTTGGAAGGGAGATGTTGGAATCCAAGAACACTGAGAGGGGGGGATGAATCAATGTTCTACTAGTAAGATCAATTTTAACCCTATTAACAAAGTATTCCAGTAACCAGTAACCACAAAAGAATATAACAACAAGTAGAAATGATGCAACCACAAGAAAATACACCATAATGCAAAGATTTATACGTGGAAAACTTTAAAGAGGAAAAACCACAGTAGGATTGGTGACCTACAATATCTATCCACCGGTCAAATGAATAAATATTATAATAGGGGCTTGCACATGTAGGAAGGCCAACAACCTAGAGCACACTGCTCATCACAAAAGGAGCTTCACTGACTACAAACACCAAATATGGAGTTACAAACAAAATTCTAAACTCAAATATTGCATCTACTATGCTGGATGAGTTCCAGTTCAAGCACTGTCTGTACCGGTTTTCATTATGTCCTCCCTTACTTGTAACTTACTTCGCATCCCAAACCTCTAAACCAATAACGAAGACCGACCAAAATATTATATTCACATTCAGTTGATCAACATCGCTCGCACAATGTCACATCACTATACATTCCATCTACCTATGTATATCTACAAAATAACCTAACTGGATTGACTTAAATACCCTTCCCAATCATAAACATAAATGCCTTATGTCGGCTTACAATGATATTACAAGTTATTTACATGTCGGCCTAGACAAAAATAAATGCATTAAACTTGTGACTGAAGCTGTTGATTGCTACTGTGTAAACCTGCTGGATCAATCTTCTATGTCGGCCTCATATACCAATTCCTAGTTTGTCGGTTTCCTTGAATGTCGGATGACGAATCATGAATACTGGTGAGTACCGGTTAATTGTCCAACCCAAAATGATGTTTGTTTCCATCAATGACAACATAACTAAACTGGACGAGTGTCAATTTCCAAGAATCTCCCCCTTTGGCATTGATGGAAACACTCATGTGAAAAATGGATCGTTGAAGTGTTGTCCCGGTTCCTCCCAAAACTGATGATCAAAACTAACCCTGCTCCTCCTGAGCTATACATTACTTCTTATGTCCCTTAACATTTTTCACAACAACCTCTCCCCCTTTGACATCAATGAAAAAGGTGTTAGGATTCCCATAGATACTGAGAGGGGGGGGGGTGAATTAGTATCTAACCGGTGAATTGAATTTCTTAACTTAAAACATGTGGAACATATTATAACAGTGTACCGGTATGCAAGAAATAATGCAATAAATAGAATTAAAAGAAACCACATGAAACACAATGATTTAACAAGGAAACCCGGTGTGGGAAAAACCTCAGTGGGATTTGTGACCCACAATATTCACTTACTGGCCAATAAGAGAATATTACTGCTACAAGAGGGGCCTGCACATGTAGGAAAGCCAACTGCCTAGAGCTCACTGCTCAATGGGAAGTCTCACTGACTTACAATGATGGATTATATAAATCTAGTATCTTGTACTGCTTCAAAATAGCATCTATAATACCAGATCCAGTACCAGTTTTTGCTTTGCTTCTTACATAAACCCTTAACCTATAATTTGCATAATAGGTCTGCCTTATTTCGCCTAAAATAATCTTCTTTCTTTTTCTTTTAATGTTCTATAATGATCTCTCTTATACAAGAGTCATTTTACAATGATGCCAAGTCGGCTTACAAAGATTTTACAATAATAAATAAAATATAATATAACAAAAATCCCGTCGGCCTCTGTGTCGGTATGCTTCCTTTCTCTGTCGATGCCGGTGGTCTGAGTGCCAGTGTAGAGCCTGATCCTGCTAGTGTCGGGTTAATGCCTTGCCAATGTAATAGGATTGTAAGGTTGCCATCAATGACAAAACCTTCAATCACCTACAATGTCTCATTGGAGTGTGCATATGCCAACAATCTCCCTCTTTGGCATTGATGGCAACACTCATGAGAAAATTCAAAAGTGTATCCAAAATTTGTAATCCAAAAATATAAGAGCTTCCCCTGAGCAGATAAGTCTTATGTCGGTTATTTTCTCATACTACTACTCCCCCTTTGGCATCGATGACAAAGGTTGCCAAGATGTTAGTAGAGTTGTAGTCTCACTCAACCTTGTAACTGGGTGGTTACAATTTGAAAAAGATCTGCCAAATCAAGTTTATACTTTCCATAAACTTCTTGCTGTCCTTTATTGTTGTCTCTGTTCTTTTAACTGTATCGGTGAGGTGTTGCATATGCTCTGTCGGTGTTCTCTGTCCCTGTACTAGTGTCTCAGATATTTCCTTCCGTAATGATGCTAGATAGTCCAATCTTGGACTCAGTCTTAGTCTCAAATGCTTTTCCTTATTTACTATTCTCTCCTTTTCTCTTTCTAACTTAAGTAATTATTCCTCAAAACTTGTTATCCTTTGCTAAAAAACTGATAATGTATTAGGTGAGTTAACAAAATTGTCTGCAATTTTATTGATTTCATCATGTACCTTGCTCATTTTCTTATCTATGTCTACTGTCAAAAAGTTTGTCTTGCAAGTATCTTTGTACAGAGTTTTAAATTCCTTTAATAAGTTACATAGTTCCGGTAGAAGTGTGTCAAATTCCCTAGTACACTTCTTTATCTGATCTTCAAAGAATTTTTGCTTTTCAATTTCTAGCTTATCCTTCAATGTCTCTTCCTTTATTTGCTCAATAGTCACTGTGTTCTCAGTGATGTATTTACATAAAGTATCAAGTTGTCTTAAATAATCCTTATTTTCTATGTTACAGTTAGGAGCTATTACCTTCAAAATTGGGATTGTGTCATCTATAGCTTTATAAGCCTATGAACTACAATCTGTTATCTTTTTGATGGAGTCCAAAAGTACTTCAGTTAAATTTGTTGATTTGTAACTTGTTGAGGAGGAACCAACATTCTGAATTCCACTGATGGAGGAAGTAACCAAGCTTGCAGTGACCTCTGGTAGGTCAGTTTGTGTTTCCATTTCTTTAAGCAATGGTTTTTGATCTTCTCCTATTGTCGGTGGCACTGTTTCCATGTGAACCTGTTCCTATTCTGGAGCCTGTTGCTCTACTTGTCTCTCTGTTTGTTGCTCTATTTTGGTCTTAGTTTGAGTCTCTACCTGTTGCTTTGTGTTATCAACTTCAACTTTTCTTTCAATATTTTCAATGCTGTTAGTTGCCAGTGGCTCACTAGCCATATCTGTCTTGTTGGTTGTTTCTTTGTCTATCACAATGTTGACCTTTTGTGTATCAACATCAATTGTGTATAGTACCTTAGGATTAGGATTTTTATCCTCTATGTCTATACTCTCATCTACCGGTTGATCTTCAGTAGTTGTTACCGGTGATGTAATTTGAGGCGGTGGGGATAAGTTATCTTTTACTTTGATGTTTGGAGGTCCACCAACCTTTCCTTTTCCTTTGTCTCTCTCCTTCTCGTATACCTTTATTGGTTTGGGGTTCCTGTACTCTTCATGTTTGTCTTTCTCAACAAGAAATATGTCCCATGCATTTTCTATTTCCTCAGTTACTTTATTCACTCTTCCAACCACTAATGCAATATGCCGGTGTGCAGTAGAGAATACTAACTGGTTGGCTTCTGCAATTAAGTCATCTATCTCCTTAGGTGAGATTACTGGATAAACAATAAGTAACTTTTCAATTTTGATTTTCTTATCAAGCTCTACAACAGCTTGTCTTCTTGCTTCCAGTCTTTTGAACAATTCATCTAGTAGATCATCTATTACTTCCATTAAGAACTTCTTATAGATGTCCATGTGTAAAATAACATTGTTTTCAACTTGTTCTTTGTCATCTGCTGATAGTGTATCATAGACTTTTCCTATGTTTTTGAGTTTCCCTTCCTCTGTGATTTCATATAGCAATTTGTCAAGAGAGGCCATGTTTTGTTTAGTCTTGTTTTTCTTTGGTGTCAACTTTTTCATTGGTGTTGTCTTCCTAACCAGAGACCTCACTGCCTGTTGTTTTTGTCTAGTCCTTCTAGGCGAAGGTGTGGATTTCGGTGAAGAATCCCTTTTGCTTACAACTCTTTTGAAAGCTACAGGCATGTCACTCTCCAAAGAAGTAGCTACCGGTGATAGGTGAGTCTCAGGCTGTAGAGTTCCTAACTCATCCTCAGTGATACCGGTTTGTTTTAATACATCTTCTTTAATAGCCTTAGCCTGTCTAGAACCTCTTCTCACAACTACTTCAACCTTTTTCACTCTCTTCTTAGATTGAATTTGTTTTTCTATGGTCTCAGCACTACCAAATACTTCTTCCTTTGGTTCATTTGGTGCTTCCAGAAGTACTTTAGCATAAGTTTCAATTGTATGATCATCAGTCTCATAACCCATCTCTGTTACCCAAATTGTTCTTGGGATGACTGCTTCCATCCAGATCTCATCCTTTTTTATTACAAAACATATATCATCTTTGTATTTGTTGATAATTTTCTGTGATAGTTTGATTCTTTTGTTCATCCTAACCTTTAGTTCTTGAAAATAGTCATGAATTTTCTTTTCTTTTTTTTCACCCATGTTGTTGAATAGGTCTGTTAACTGTTTTCCTACTGGTATATCAAATCCAAGGTTCTTATGGCCAATACCGGGAACCTATTTAGTTATGTGTATAATCAAGCATACAAGTAGATTTCCAAATCTAAATGTTCCTTTCTTATCCTTATTGATTTTGCCTAAGTTGCCAATCAACTCATCTTTTAACCATTCACATACATCAATTTTTACATTGTCTTTAACCATGTCATAAGAAATTTTAATGCATAAACTAGAAACTGAGTTAAGTCTATTTGCATGAGTTGTTTTTTACCCTAAAATCATGCTAACAAATCTCACATTTATATCAGTCACATCATTAACCCTCAGAGACCTTTTGTCTAATGTTGCACCAGTTAAGTTCATTACTAGGTCATTGGAGACCTTCTTAGTCTTGTCTGGTCTGTTACCGGTGGAAGGTAACCCTGTTACTGCTTTCATAGCTTCCTTTTTTATTTTGTGTACTGAATCAAGCCAAAAGAATGAACCATGTACCTTGCTTAAAACTATCTTAATTACCTCCTTGGGAAATTCAGGAATGCAGAGGATTTCAGTGAATCCTAGGGTTTCAACAATTTTATGTTTAGTTTTACATTACCGGAATTGTCACATATAATAGTCTTATACATGCTTTTAATTTCTTCATCTCCTAATTCTTCTATGTTGCAATGAATATATTCGGGGATCTTTTGCGAAAACAACTCCCTTTGGAATTTGGGAAAAAGCACCTACATTGTCATCTTTCTTAGCTACCTCGGGAACTAGTTGAAATACGAACCTAGGGTGTTTTATAACCTCAACTACTGTAGGGTTTTCTATGAATTCAGGTGCAGAGGAGGATGCCATGATGATAAATACCTTTTTCTACCTTTGGATGGATTGATTGCCGAAGTGCTTTGCCTCTTTGCTTGAAATCCCTTAGCTCTGCAAATTTCGCGCTCTTCGAATGTTTGAAATCTCGGTGAAGTGAAATGGAGCCAAAACCAAAAATTTATAATGTTTATTTTGCCATCTACCATATTTAATGTATGTCGGTTAAGTAGTCACTTAACATTGTCTGCCAGTATAGAAGTAATTTCCAACTTCTCACCATTAACCAAGGGAATTATAGCATATGTCTCATTAATTGCCGAACCCTCAAGAAAATTTTCCTCAATTTGATGAAGAGCTTCCTGCCGGTGGAGTATTACTCTTTCCTTTCGGTGAAGCATCACTTTGTCCCGTAGGTGAAGTGTTGATTGGTTCTACCAATGGAGGAGTATTCCCAACAATATTTAGGTCTGACTTTCTAATCCATTGTTTTGAGAATTCTTGCTTAACCTCTTCAACTTTTTCTTTACCTTTCAAGCTAGAACTTTTGTTGTCTGCCGGTGATCCTTTGCTTCTATAGAATTTTGCAATATGCCCAATCTTGTTACATGCATAACAAGTCACATTATTCTTTTGAATAGCTTTCCCATAACCTATGCCAGTTTGTGTTCTGCATTGATTAGATAGGTGTCCAAATGTTCCACAAACATAACATCTCACATTCATTATGCAATTTTCAGAGTTGTGACCAACTTTGTTGCATTTTGAACATTGACCGGTGGGTGTGTTGATATTCTGATAATTTCTAGATCTACATTCATTTTCTCTATGACCATACTTATTACAGTTAAAGCATTTTCCATTGAATTTATAAGCATTAGGTTGCCTTACCGGTTTGCTATGATCTTGTGTATTTGCAATATCGGAGCTTTCACCAACTTCAAAGCCAATTCCAGAAGTGTCACCTTTAGGTTTTTGATTCTTCAACAAGCTACCAAGTTCCTCTGAGCTTTTCTTGAATTTCTCTTTATGTTGATTTGCAGTATCTAGCTCTCTTTCTAAGACTTCTTTTTGCCTCATCAGTTCATTGGAGCCATTTTGAGTGTGCATCAGATCTGTCTTCAACAAATCATTTTCATAGCTAAGTCTTGTGTTTTCATTTGCAGCATCACTTAGTCTTCTAGTCAAATCTTCTTCATTCTTCTTTCTATCTTCAATTTCTTTACAAAATCTCGTATTCATATCCTGCATCTCATTCTTTGTTCTCATGTTCTCTTGTTTCAGTTTGTTTATCATATCATTAAGAGTTTCTTTTTCATCATTCTCATTTTGCATCTTTTCACAAAGTTCTCTTCTCTTGTTTCTTGAAATAGTAAGATTTTCTTGAGGTGCCTGAATGATATCCTGGGTTGCCTTTAGATCATCTTCTAGTTTGATATTTTTCAATTTTTGTATCATAGTCTAAAAGAGCTACTTCTAGTTGCTTCATTAGATTTTCCATATCTATCGGTGTCAAGATCTTCCTCAAGTTGTTAGGCTTTTGAAAATAGAGGACCAAGCTCTGATACCAATTGTTAGGATTCCCACAGATACTGAGAGGGGGGGGGGGGGGGGTGAATCAGTATCTAACTGGTGAATTGAATTTCTTAACTTAAAACATGTGGAACATATTATAACAGTGTATCAGTATGCAAGAAATAATGCAATAAACATAATTAAAAGCAACCACATGAAAAACACACCATAACACAATGATTTAATGAGGAAACCCGGTGTGGGAAAAACCTCTGTGGGATTTGTGACCCACAATATTTACTTACTGACCAATAAGAGAATATTACTGCTACAAGAGGGGCCTGCACATGTAGGAAGGCCAACTGCCTAGAGCTCACTGATCAATGGGAAGTCTCACTGACTTACAATGATGGATTATATAAATCTAGTATCTTGTACTGCTTCAAAATAGCATCTATAATGCCAGATCCAGTATCGGTTTCTGCTCTGCTTCTTACATAAACCCTTAACCTATAATTCACATAATAGGTCTACCTTATTTTGCCTAAAATAATCTTCTTTCTTTTTTTTTAAATGTTCTATAATGATCTCTCTTATATAAGAATCATTTTACAATGATGCCAAGTCGGCTTACAAAGATTTTACAATAATAAACAAAATATAATATAACAAAAATCATGTCGGCCTCTATGTCGGTATGCTTCCTTTCTCTATCGATGTCGGTGGTCTGAGTGCCAGTGTAGAGTCTGATCTTGCTAGTGCCAGTGTAATGCCTTGCCGGTGTAATAGGATTGTAAGGTTGCCATCAATGACAAAACCTTCAATCACCTACAATGTCTCATTGGAGTGTGCATATGCCAACAAAAGGCCAGGGTAAGTAAATGAAAGAATGAAATCAAAATGTGTTTACCGGATCTAGATGTACTTGAATATATTCGAGTAAGCACCCTTCAAAAATCCTAAGTATCCCAGTCAGTTTTCAATGTTCCCAAAATAGATACAAACCCATTAAGAATGTATGCATGTAGTTCTTCTTCTGTTAGGTCTATCAGTGTGGGTTTATTCATCAATTCTATACTTTCCCACTTATGAAGTAACAAAGTGTTCGACTGGGGACTGACCAATCATCTTAACTCTCTAGCTCACCAGATTAATCTATCCATATCTTTCTTCAAGGCTGATATCTCTGATTCTATAACCAAAATTTGACCATCAAAATTGCTAGCCAAATGTTCCAATCGGGCCTTTACCACTTTTATTTTTACCTCCAGGTCAATTGTAAGTTTGTCGGTGTTAGTACAAGACCTGTATATGAAACTGCACTGGTTAAGAGCCTCATCAATCTTTGTTAGTTGCTCTGTCATCTTGGCCTTGTCTGATGTGATCATATTGTCACAGGTGACCTTCCTAGCTACATTGTACCTCTCTATTAACTGCCACTTTGATATCTATTGAAGAGTTTGAAACTCTTTTGCAATGTGTTTTGTTAAACTCTTAAGCTTACCAAAGGGGCTAGCTACCAGACTAGTGTATCTTGGAACTAACTGTTGTAGAACCGGAATGGCCTGCTCAATGACTTGCTTGTCTTCAGATCCTTCCTTCCTTAACTTTTGAGCTACAACAAACATAAATTCAAAACTGCTCAGTTGCTCAATATTCTTTTGTCCAAAATCAACTTGATCAGATGAGTCAAGTGCCAACAATGAATGACTAGACTATCCAACCTACTGACTGGAATTGGTGGCTTCGCCACTTGGTGCAGTAACTTGCTCAACCTTAGCCTCTTCTATATGTACATTTGTTGTCAGAGGTTCAATATCCTCAACCTTTTTATTGTCTGTATTCACATCAATAACCTCTACATCCGGAATGTTTTGTTCCAATGTATCCTTCTTATCATGTACAACTTCAATGTTATCTACTGATTTCTCTATATTATTTACAGGTGGTTCTGTCGGAGGAATATTCTCTATTAGTTTTTGTTCCAAAACCAGTGGATCGATACCCAATATACCTTTCCCCTTGCCATCAACTGAGATGTCTTGAATACCAGACTTAGGAGGGAATATCGTTGGAGTAAAGAAATCAAGTTTATCTACAAATAATTTTACCTATGCCTCGTGGGTATCCTTAATTATTTCATTTACTCTACCCACCATGAGACTCACATGTCAGTGTCTGATCCAGAAAATTCTTTTCTTTGCATATTCTAGACACTACTGCATCTCCTCATTAGTAATAGCACCACAAATAGTTAATAACTCATGCATATTTATATATTTATCCTCTTCAATGGCAGACAATCTCCTAGCATCTAGCTTATTATACAAATCTCCCGGTATTTGTTTTTCAATCTCAATTAATGCTTTCTTATATATATCTAAGTATAACAAAACTGCTTCCTGAATCTCCATTTGTTCTTTATAATCCATATGTACATAGTAATGTTGGATATTGCTCAAAATTCCATCTTCAGTTATTTGATCAATCAATTCAGCAACTGAGAGAGGAGGAATGAATTCAATACTCTTACTAGATTCGAGATCTATATCTATATCTGATTTCTTCTTCTTGTCAGGAGTAGTAGTAGAGTCCTTAACCTATTTCCTCTTCTATGTGGGTCTCCTCTCCTTCTAAATTTTCTTTGGGGTTGCTAGAGGGGTGACCTTTACTTTCTATTTCTTTCCTTCCTCAGGCTTCTTTCTCTGTATCCTTATGTAAGTGTGCAAAATCTTTGGGGGCATAGCATCTATTGGCATTCTACACTCTTATGAGAATAGTTGATGTTGACATTGATGGCAACCAACTGGAAATCATCTAGAAACCAACTTGCAGTTATCGACACCAACAATACACTTCTACATACACCGACAACGGCAACAATACATACCGACACTCAAGCCGACATGGAATAAACTTTTGTTTATTGTTTTATAATGTAATTATCTCTTATAAAAGCTGACATGGCATATTGTAAAAGACTCATATATGTATGAGATCTTATAGGTCTTTTTGTACAGAGGATAGATGAGAAATATAAGGCAATTTTGTATTAGGTGATATAGTTGACAATGAAGGTTTTGGTTATAGACTAAGCTTAAACTGGTACTAAACCTAGCATAGTTGATGTTGATTTGAAGCAGTACATTATATTGGGTTTTGATAATCCATTTTGTAAGTCAGTGAGACTTCTATTTTGTAGTTGAGCAGTGAGCTCTAGGCTGCTAGCCTTCCCGCATGTGCAGGACCCTCATTGTAAGTAATATTTATTCATTCGCCAGTGAGTGAATATTGTGGGTCACAAATCCCACTGAGGTTTTTCCCACACCGGGTTTCCTTGTTAAATATCTTCTGTTATGGTGTGTTCTCTATGATGTCTCTGTTATTCTTATTTGTTGCATTAATTCTTATTTACTGGTACACTATTTTGGGATGCAAAGTTTTTAATAAGTATAAATATTTTGTTAACCGGTTAAACACTGCTTCACCCCCCCTCTTAGTGTCTTTGGGACTGTCATTGATTCTAACAATTGGTATCAGAGCCTGGTCCTCTATTTTCAAAAGCTTAATAGCTTGAGGAAGATTCTGACACCGGTACAGATGGAGAACTTAAGAAAAAAATTGGAAGGAGCTTTTGTAGATTATGATGCAGAGAAATTGAAGAATATCAAACTTGAAGATGATCTAAGGACAACATAGGAATTCATTAAAGGACTTCAGGAGAACTTTGCTATAGCACAAAATAAAATAAAAGAACTTCATGAGAAGATGCAAAAAGATGATGATGAAAAAAAAACTCTTAGAGAACTTGCAAACAAATTGAGACAAGAAAACAGTAATATGAAGAATGAAATGCAAGATTGACTATGAGGTTATGTAAAGATATTGAAGATAGGAAGAAGAATGAAGAAGACTTGACTAGGACACCTAATGAAGCTAGAAATGAAAATCTAAGACTTAGTCATGAAAATGATATGCTGAAGACAGATCTGATTCACATGCAACATGATAAAACTGAGCTTATGAGACAAATGGGAATTCTAAAAAATGAGTTGGCTGCTGCAAATAAACACAAAGAAAAATTCAAGAAAAGTTCAAAGGAGCTTGATGACATGCTGAAAAGTCAAAAACCTAATGGAGATACTAATGGACTTGGATTTGAAGTTGGAGAAAGTTCCAGTACTACAAAAAATCTAGATCTAAACAAACCAGTAAGACAACCTAATGCTTATAAGTTTAATGGCAAATGTTTCAATTGCAACAAATATGGTCATAGAGAAAATCAGTGCAAATTTAGAAACAATCAGAATATTAATGCACCCACCAGTCAATGTTCCAAATGCAACAAAGTTGGTCATAATTCAGAAAATTCCAGAATGAATGTGAAATGCTATGTTTGTGGAAGATTTGGGCTCTTATCTAATCAATGCAGAATACAAACCGACGTAGGATATGGAAAGGTTATTCAGAGGAATAATGTGACTTGTTATGCTTGTAACAAGATTGGACATATTGCAAAATTTTGTAGAAGGAAGACTTCACCAACAAACAATAAAGGATCCAGTTTGAAAGGCAAAGAAAAGGTAGATGAAGTAAAGAAAGAATTTTTGAAACAATGGATTAAGAAGAGAGATCATAAAGTTGATGAAACTATCTCTGCACTGGTAGAACAGAGTAATTCTCCACCAGTAGGAGATTCTTCATCCAACTAAGAAGGAACCCTTTGGGGGCCATATTGCAGCAAGTTGAAAATCATGAAGATTACCCTTGGTTGATGGTGAGAAGATAGATTTCCTCTTTACCAGAAGATGTGTTGAGTTTTCACTTAATTGACAGGAATTTAATGCGATTGGTGGAAGATATGTCATTATAAATCAGTTGATTTCGCTCATTTTCGACTCACCAAACATTCAAATTATCAAAGAGAGTGAAAACTGAGCGAAGGCATTCAAGCCAAAGGTGCGAAGTGATTTCTTCAGACATTCAGAATATTTTCAGGCAGTAAAAGGTATTTTCAATGGCCTCTTCTTTTGTTCCCAAATTTATTTCGAACCCTACCACTGTAGAAAATATGAAATGCCCTAGGCCCGTGTTTAAGATAATTCCTGAAATTGCTAAGCAAGATGACTCTATAGGGGTATTCTCGAAAATTCCTAAAGGTGTAGCATTTGCAGAAGACCCTAGGATTTATATACATTACAATATAGAAGATCTAGGACCTGAGTAATTAATGAAAATGTTTAATAAGGTCATTTGTGATGAACATGGTATTGTTAAACTCGAACACAAGATTGTGGAAACTTTAGTTTTTGTGGAGATACTGAATATCCCTCAATTTCTAGAGGAAGTGGTAAGGATTGTATTGAGTAGAGCACATGGAGAATTCTTATGGTTGGATTATGTTTGCAAAATAACCCGACAAGCAATTAGGGCAGTTATTGGTTTACCCTCAACCGGTAATAGACTTGATAAGACAAAGAAGATTCCCAACAACAAAGTGATAAGCCTAACCGAAGCAACATTTGACAATAGATCACTTAGAGTAAATGATATTAAGGACATTAATGTGAGATTTGTAAGTATGGTGCTAGGATACAAGGCCACACATGCTAACAGGTTAAATTATGTTTCTAGTCTCTATATACATAATGCTTATGAGATGGTAAACAACAATGCAATGATAGATGTGTGTGAATGGTTAAAAGATGAGCTTATTGACAACTTGAAAAAGATTAAGGGAGACAAGAAAGGCACATTCCGTTTTGGAAATCTATTGGTATGTTTGATGTTGTACTTTGTTAAAGAGATCCCCGGTATAGGACCCAAAGAATTTGGTTATGATATACTGGTAGGAAAACAACTACATGAAGCTTTTACCAGCATGGGAACTGCTAAAGACAACAACATAATAGATTACTTTTAAAACTTCCAAGCTAAGATGAGAGCTGGAGAAAGGTTACCACAGAGTGTAGTAGATAAATATGACAAAGAAATTGGTTTTGTTATCAAAAGAGATGAGACATGGATGGAGGCAGTACTCCCTAGGACTATTTGGGTCATCGAGATGGGATATGAAATAGATCTTACTATTCTGGAAACATATGCTAAAGATTTACCAGAAGCATCGAGAGAACCATCAGAAAAAGTCTTTGGTAGTGCTGACACTATTGAGAGTAATGTAAATCTATTGAAGAAAAGAAAGAAAAGAGAAAAATACATTAGAGATGCTTCTAAGAAGGTAAAGGAAATCAAAGAAAATGTCATGAACCTTAGTGGCATATCGGCTAGTGAGCTTGAAGGACTTCAACCAGAGGCACATATTTCACCGGTTGACACATCTTCTGGAACTGACAGTGAGAAGGTAGTAGAATTTAAAAGAGTTGAAAGGAGGAAGAGAAAACCTTCACTGATACCCTCTCCTTCACCTAAGAGAACAAGGACTTTGAGAAAGAAATGGCAGGCAGTAAGGGGACAACCCAAGAAACTAGCACCAAAGAAGAAACAACAACTGGTTACCCCTTCTTTGAATGATTTATTAAATGAAATAACAGATGATGGCAATTTGGCTAATGTGCACAAACTGTATAATACATTTAATGATTACGATAGGGAGAGTATTAAGAATAGCATTATTTTAAACTTAGACATATATAAGAAGGTTCTAATTGAAGTTGTGGATGATTTACCGAATGAACTTTATAGAAGATTGGAAGCAAAAAGGATAGCAGTGTTGGAATTAAACAAGAAACTGAAAATTTAAAAACTTCTAGTTGTACATCTTGTTAATTCAAGAGCATAAATTGATGAACTTATTTCTAAGGCTAATTGATCCGTTTTTGCCAGTGGGCACCGGCAAGTAAGATTGATGGCAAGAAGAGTGAAAGAGATTGTAGATAATTGGGATATATTTTTTGTGGAAAAGGAAAAACAAGAGGAAATGAACATACTTAAAAAGATATTGAAAGTGTATCAGAAGGAAAAGGACAAGGGCAAAGGAAAAATTGACATTAAGATTACTAACAATCTATTGCCACCACCTTTGGATAATGCACCGGTACACTCAGAAGATATTGACACTGAAGGTATTACACATGATGATACAAATCCTGAATCAGAGATACTCTTTACCATGAATGTGGATACTCAAGAAGTAAATATTATTGTGGATAAGGATAATTCAGAGGTTAAGGTAGACAATGTTGATAGTGGCAATATGATAGAGAAACTAGTAGAAACTGTTGAAGCTGAGATCCCAACCCAAACAGAGAAATTGTCAGAAACTGAAAAACCTACTGAAGATAAAGATACTTGTACAGGGCCACCGGAGATAGAGATACCGACAGTTGAACCTTCAGGAAAACAAATTGAGGTAGAGGTACCCATAGAAACAGAGAAACTGGCAATCACAGAGACATTAAAATAGTCTAAGAAACCTTTCTAGGTTGAGATAAAAACCCAAAATGATCCACTAGAGGAAATTGCAAGCAAAATGGTTACACCTAATGGAAGAACAAAGGTAATAAAGATAATTGGTCAGGCATCTGGCACATCTATAGGTGAATTCAGACCTACCAATGTTACAGAGGTACTTTTGGATTCAATCAAGAAGATAATGGATTGCAATGCATTGGCCTACAAGGCAATTAATAACACTTTACCAGTTCTTAAATTGATTGCACCAAATTGTAACATAGACCATATTAAGGATTCTTTAGGTAAATTGGATAAACTATCCAAATTTATTGTTGACAATGTAATAACTATTAACAAGGTGAATGAGGACACAATCAAAGAGAGAGTTGAAAAGGAGAAAAATAAATTCTTTGAAGACACCATAAAGAAGTGTACAAAACACTTAAATACATTATTACTGGTACTTAACTCTACAATTTTGGAGTACAAAGAAATATGTAAGGAAACATGCAAACCTCACCTTTTGACATTGCACATAGTTAAGGAGATCAGTAAAACACAAAAAGAAATTGATGACATAGATAATAATATAATTGGTTCATCTGGACATATATCAACTTTTGAGCAGGAAATATCAGGTTTTGAGGAGAAATTAGAGAAACTTGAGAAAGAGAAGGCAATGATAAGGTCAAATGCTCGGGAACTTAAAAATAAACTTGGTCCCAAGTTGGACAATCTTATCTCTCAAAGAATTGAAATATCTAATGCAGTACTTCAAGGAGAGCGATCACCGGAAGATCACATGCATTATCTCATCGGTACGATCCAAAAGATTGAG
This sequence comes from Cryptomeria japonica, assembly GCF_030272615.1. Taxonomy (NCBI): domain Eukaryota; kingdom Viridiplantae; phylum Streptophyta; class Pinopsida; order Cupressales; family Cupressaceae; genus Cryptomeria; species Cryptomeria japonica. The sequence continues at coordinate 496,987,752 of NC_081408.1, forward strand.
GCAACCTTGAATGATAGCAAAAGATTTATGTAGAGTCTAAATCTAGTTTTAGTAGATATTTTTCAGATTGTAACCAACTGGTTACAAACTTTGAGGTGAAATTTTTGCACGCGATTGACTATTTTTGACAACCTTTGTCATTGATGTCAAAGGGGGAGTAGTGGAAAGAAAAATACTTATACATAGGAGATCATTTGCATAGGGGGAGCACATCTTTTTGGAAACTTTTTGGACTTTAGTTTTTGGATTTTTCTCATGACTCTTGCCATCAATGCCAAAGGGGGAGATTGTTGGCATTCTACACTCTTATGAAAATAGTTGATGTTGTCATTGATGGCAACCAATTGGAAATCATCTGGCAACCAACCGACAGTTACTGACACCGGCAATAGACTTCTACATACACCAGCATGCACTTCACCAACAGTGACAACAATGTATACCGACACTCAAGCCGACATGGAATAAACTTTTGTTTATTTTTTTATAATGTAATTATCTCTTGTAAAAGCCGACATGGCATATTGTAAAAGACACATATATGTATGAGATCTTATAGGTCTTTTTGTGCAGAGGATAGATGAGAAATATAAGGTAATTTTGTATCAGGTGATATAGTTGACAACAAAGGTTTTGGTTATAGACCGAGCTTAAACCGATACTGAAACTGACATAGTTGATGCTGATTTGAAGCAATACATTATATTGGATTTTGATAATCCATTTTGTAAGTTAGTGAGACTTCTATTTTGTAGTTGAGCAATGAGCTCTAGGCTGATAGCCTTCCTACATGTGTAGGCCCCTCATTGTAAGTAATATTTATTCATTGGCTAGTGAGTGAATATTGTGGGTCACAAATTCCACCGAGGTTTTTCCCACACTAGGTTTCCTCGTTAAATATCTTGTGTTATGGTGTGTTCTCTATGCTATCTCTGTTATTCTTATTTGCTACATTAATTCTTATTTATCAGTACATTGTTTTGGGATGCAAAGTTCTTAATAAGTATAAATATTTTGTTAACCGGTTAAACACTGATTCACCCCCCCTCCTCTCAGTGTCTTTGGGACTATCATTGATTCTAACAACATCAGTATCAGAACTGAATTCAAAATCCATAATCTTAGGTTCTGAAAAACCTTCAGACTGACTTCTCCAAGATCTGAATTAATCTTTCAGAACACTACTAGGGGTAATGAAAGATCTATCATTTTGCCTCCCCCTAAGGCTAATGCCTTAGTTACCAGATGAGTTTCATGTCAGTGCAGGAACATTTTGCTTCGTCAGTTGAGTAATCGAGTTGTTTGTCTCTGTCGGTTGATCTTCAAATTTCCTAACCCATTTATTTTTATGCTCCTTCTGGATATCATCAACCTTCTATTTTCCTTTCTCATCACTTCCTACCAGATTGTTCTTGCTTCTGCAGAATTTAGCAATATGTCCTATTTTGTTGCATGCATAGCAAGTGACATTATTTTTCTGAATTGCCTTATTGTATCCTTGATCTTTCCTTGACATGCATTGATTAGCCATATGTCCAAACTTTCCACATGTATGACATCTCACATTCACTCTACAATCTTTTGTCTTATGACCATACTTCTTATAGTTTGAACATTGACCAAGAACTACATTATTAACCTGATTTTCTCTATTTATGCAATGTCTTGCCATATGACCAAATTTATTGCAAACAGAACATCTACCATTAAATTTATGTGCATTGGGTTTCCTTAACGATGTTTTCTGGTTCCGGTTGATAGGTGGATTCTCCTTCTGACTAGTTACTTCAACTTCATTTGCAGTACCGAAGCTTTCTCCATGCTCAAATCCAAGACCTCTAGTGTCTCCCTTGTGCCTTTGATCCTTCAATAACTCATCAAGCTTTGCAAAGCTGGCCTTAAACTTGTCTTTGTAATCATTTACAATATCTAGATCTCCTGTTAGGACTGTTATCAATCTTTCTAACTCCTGCTCATTATTTAGGGATTGCACCAATTTAGTTGTCAACATATCATTCTCATGTGCTAGCCTAATGCATTCCTCAGATCTGTCTTTCAGAGATTTGCCAAGATTTTCTTCATTCTTCTTCCGGTCTTCAATCTCCTTGGACATCCTCATAGTAAGGGCTTGCATTTTATTATTCATGACACTATTCTCTTGACTCGGCTTCTGACATTGTTCTTGAAGGGTATTCTTCTCTTCATCATCCTGATTTTGTAAAAGTTCCTTCCTTCTATCTTGAGAAGATGACAACCTCTCCTATAGGATAAGAATGAATTCCTTTGCAGAGTTCAACTCATCTTGCAACTTCAAGTTCTTCATCCTTTCAGCATCATAGTCTTCAAGTGCTACTTCAAGTTGTTTATCCATACTCATCTCAATGGATTCTGGATTCAAGATCTTCCTTAAGCTATTAGACTTACTCGAAGGCATCAGACTCTGATACCAATTGTTGGAATCCAAGAACACTGAGAGAGGAAGGTGAATCAATGTTCTACTGATAAGATCAATTTTAACCTTATTAAGAAAGTAATTTAGTAACCAGTAACCATAAAATAATAGAGTAACAAGTAGAAATGATGTAACCACAAGAACATACACCATAACATAGAGATTTATAAGTGGAAAACCTCAAACAGGAAAAACCACGATGGGATTGGTGACCCACAATATCTATCCACTGGCCAAATGAATAAATATTACAATAGGGGCCTGCACATGCAGGAAGGCCAACATCCTAGAGCACATTGCCCATCACAAAAGGAGCCTCATTGACTACAAACACCAAATATGAAGTTACAAACAAAATTTTGAACTCAGAGATTGCAACTACTATGCTGGATGAGTTCTAGTTCCTACACTATGTGTACCAGTTTTCATTGTTTCCTCCGTTACCGGTAACTTACTTCGCATCTCAAACCTCTAAACCAATAGCCAAGACCGACTACAAAATATTATATTCACATCCAGTCGATCAACATTGCTCACACAATATCACATCACTATACATTCCATCTATCTATGTATATTTACAAAATAACCTAACCAGACTGACTTAAATACCCTTCCCAATCATAAACATAAATGCCTTATGTCGGCTTACAATGATATTACAAGTTATTTACATGTCGACTTAGAAAAAATTAAATGCATTAAACTTCGTGACTGATGTGTCTGATTGCTACCATGTAAACCTGTCAGATCAATCTCCTATGTCATACTCATATACCGGTTCCTAGTTTGCTGGTTTCCTTGAATGTTGGATGACGAATCATGAATACCAGTGAGTACCAGTTAAGTGTCCAACCCAAGATGATGTGTGTTTCCATCAATGACAACACAACTAAACCAGATGAATGTCAATTGCCAACAGGAGGTCTAGTAGAGGGGATTTGGGATCTTTTCAAATTAACGATTTCATTTGAGAAAGATCTCAACATATTTTTCATATCATTTACTTCTGTAGCCAGAGATGAAGAGGAGGATGTACTCACTTGTTGGGATCTGGGGTACACATACATGGATTGGGGTGTGGACATGCTAGGTGAAGCTGGTTCAGGGACTTGATTTGATATTTCAGGGAAGACTAACATGAGTGGTCACGGTGCAAGATTTACAGCATCATTATGATTATTTTCTACTCAGACCGCCAAGTCATATGCATCTGGGAGAGTATTTCCTCTAAGAGATTGGATCATCACAGGTATATCTAAATTGAAAGCTTTCAGATAAAAAACAAACTCCATATCCATGGGAGGATGAGCGGACAACGGTATCCTCTGCCAGGTCCTCTGAAACCTCATATTTAATTATGTCACTACTTCATGAGGAGCCCTTTTGATGGTAATCAATTGCTGCATTAGAGATGATCTATCAACCTTGTCAGAAAATCTCTCAAAGAAGTGGTCGCCCAGATGGTCCTAATCAGTTATAGAATTAGGAGCAAGAGATCTATACCAATCTGAAGCTCTTCCTTCAAATGAACCTACAAGCAATCTTGAAGATACATTTTTCTCTGTAATGTTATGGATGGTGCAAACATCAGCCACATCTTGTAGGTGTTCCCTCAGTGTCTTGGAACATTCTCTGGTGAATTTAGGGACAACTTTTAGTGTAGATGTAGGAATTGGCCCCCACACTGCGGGTGGAATGAGAGGAATGAGAGGACTAACGTTATTCCAATTCACAAAATTTCTAAGAGGATCTTGAGCCATTACTACAAGAACACGTACCGCAGGGATAACAAGTGAATTTTGAGAAGAAGTAGCTATGGAAGAAGGGACGCTTATGAGGGGTGGTAGAAACAAATGAGGATTTGAAGTTGTTTGACTCCTGGTAACAAGTCTATGGCTCATAAAATTACTTAGGCTTGTTCAAAATTAGGTCCCAACGGGCGTGCTAGAAAAATAACTATTTGTTGGCAAAATGGTCAGCACTCCCCTCGGGATTCATAACAAGGGACTAACCGCCTCCCGTGCGATCCATGCCTCTACAGTTTGTATTAGACATTGATAGATCAGTCTTTTGATGCAACGACAAACTGGACCAACAAATGGTATAAGAGCATTGGGTCACGAGTTCGAATCCCTTTGGGTAACGCTAAGTGGGAGATTGTTGGCAAAATGGTCAGCGCTCCCCTCGGGATTCATGACAAGGGACTAACCACCTCCCGTACGATCCATATCTCTACAGTTTGTATCAGATGTTGATAGATCAGTCTTTTGACGCAACGACAAACTGGGCCAACACTGCTGACTACTAATTTTGCATTAAACACTAACAGCCTTATGGGAAATTTGGTGATGGGGGACCTTTGCGCAAGATTCGCTGAATAACTTTTGGGTTTGAGAAGCCAACTCTTCATACAATTGGGGGAGAAAAGGAGAAGAAGAAAACTTAAAAGCTACGCTACTTAGGCGATACGCCATAATATTTTTAGGATATTTGCAGCACAAAAAACCTAGATACATGCAATTTTAAGGTCCATTCAACAATCTACATGCCCAAAACCATTTGAGAAAATAATTATACAAAACTCATTCAACATAATATGATATTCACCATCCATCTAACAAATAAAAAGTTCTACAACATAATTTAATCCTTAGAGTCTCATGAGATATATCATAGAAGTTACTGAATTCAAATATAGCACATAAGTTAGTCTATTAAGCTTCAAATAAAACAACCATAAAGGCCATAGGCACAATCTGATATGTCTATCATTTACAAAATTTAATTAACATAAAGGCTTCTTGAATGAGCCAAAGTCTAATAAATTCTCAAAAGTCTGAACCCCTAAAAAAGCAGAAAGAAGGCCTATAAATAGTCCTTGGCCCTTAACAAATAGCACGAAAACATAAAAAAAATTCCAACAACCACTCCCAATCAAGAATCTCCCTGCATGGCGCTCACAAAGACGTACGCAAGCTAAAACGACCTTTGATATTGCTATTCTAACTGCATCATGGTGACCCTTACACCTGCCAAAACAAGAAAATCATGGTGTAAACAACATTCTGGTTCATGAATCACCAAAGAAGACACACGACAACTTGGGGGAGACTCGAAGTCAAACATAAAAAGGGAACCATAACATGCAATGCAGAGACACCAACTGTCACTACCAACACACGGAAGATGGTGAGGGCGGAAAACATTCGCCGAGGAAAATATATGCACCACGTGGCAGCTACGCATTCTCTCAACATAGGGCAAGAAAAGCGAGCCTCTTAGAGAAACGTCAAGACACCACTCGGCAATCACACGAGCGAGAGCGGGCCGAAAAACAAAGGAAGGCATGATAATTTACCAAAATGCTTCTTGCGAACAACTTCGAAAGAACATTAACAGTAAAAAATATGTACTTCACACATTTTCTTTTATTTTGTAAATACTTTAATCAGATTATTTTTTATGTAAAGGCTAGTATATAAGTGATGTCTTTTGATATAAAAGTTAGCATATTTCTTATACCTAACTTGATTTTACCTTCAAAAAAAATTCAAGATGTAGTTCTAGATAATCGAAGGGCACTTGATTTAATAGTAAATTTATTGTAGTAGGCATCTAAATGGTGTCGAGTTCAAATATTTTACTTAATATGTATATATATGTATGTATATAATTTATTGTTAAATATTTAAGCTTCCAAAGTTCATTTAAAATAGAAAATTTAATTTATAACTTTATAATTTATTGATTTCTAATATGTTTAAAGGTAGAAATTTTATACTTCATGCCTTTTCTATTAGTATAGGTGATTTTTGTTGAGAAATATATAGGTTCTAATACCAAAGGTTGGGAAATTCAATTTCAATCAAAGAATGAGCTACAAAACTTGGACTACTACAATATAAAAATATAAAACTTATTTCCAATTCTAAAATTAAGTTGTCATAATGTGGAAAATACATGCATATATCCTTTTTCTTTATGATGCTAAAAATTAGCCTCTAGATCATGCTTATTAATACTACCTTATGTGAACTTATAACAAAAATAAATAATGAATAGCATCACTATAAGATACCAACAACGAGGCACGAATCAAAAACACAAGAACATCATATAATATAGGATATGGATGGAGAAACTCTTATGGTAAATACTCCACCAAGAAGAGATGCCAAGTATGCAGTATCAAGAAATACATATGATTACATTATTTTCCCTTCCATTCTCCTCTTTTCCTTAAAGATGTCAACACTTGTGTACTTGTTAAGAAACTCCTTATTCCTCCACTTGTCATACCAAAGGTACATCAAACAAACTAATCATTCTCACAACAAATAAAATATACCGAAATCCATAAACCATTTCCAATACCTTTCCAAATAATTGCTCAAAACTAGATCCATACCTTAAGAAGAATAATAAAAATACATAAAACCGTGCATCTTCTTGAGAAGTCTTCAAAATATTAATATTCAAGACTAGATTCATATTAGAATACAACTTATTAAATAGATAATGCATATAATAATTAGGTGGGCAATACCTCTCAAATAATTTGTATTCTAAGTAAACCAAGAGTGGGATACGAGATTGTAATGTGCAAACAACACCAAATATTTAAAGCTTACAATAAAAGTCAATCTTCTCTTCAGTTCCATAATAGCTTCACATCCATAGCTAGGTGTGGGCTCTTCAATCTTTCTACTGAAAACTCTTTAGAGAGTAACCATCTCAACACACGATCTCCATAAAATAAGACATTTCTTAGCCTCACCCAAATCTTTAGAGTCTCCATTAATATTGTTGGCAACATCAAGAAAAATTGAGAGGAGGAGGGGGGTGAATCAGTTCTCACCGGATTAAACAAATTAAGCACAATATTAGATTTGATCAACTACAGTAAAAATAAAGATAACAACACTAACATCAACACATTTAACACCAATATTTTTGACATGGAAAACCCGGTTAAGGTAAAAACCACGGTGGGAACTTACCCACAATAAGATGATACTCTGCAGTAGTATGTGTAAATATTACAATGGGGAATTCACATGCATTTAGGCACACTGCCTAGAGCTCACTAAAATTGCAATAACCCAGAAGGCTACAATCCTCAGGGAAGGTTCACTACCTTACAAAGAAATTCATACTACAATCCAACAAAGATGAACTACAAAAATAGCATATGCTAATGCCTGATGATAGTTTCGGTTAAGCTCATATGTCTGCCCTTCACCAATCTCTGCTCAACACACCACATTGAAAGATGAGTTCACTTATTCTGACATAAACCACTCTCTGATAATGCAACCTCAACACATACACCATCGAATCACCAATATAACACCTATTTATATAAATCATCAACTTTGACTACAAGGTCGACCAAACCCTTAACACCTAATTATAAAATTACATCACATGATACATAAATCATCCAATAGATCGATACAATATCATGAACAACATAGCATGGACCTAAATCAGCTCATCAAACATGCACCACCACCGGAAATCTTGCCAAGATCAAACGCAACATGTTACACCACCAAAAATACCGCATAACACAAAGAATATCACAAGACCCAGAACATCTTCAATAACTTGCACAAGGATCAATGCGAACCACCAAAATAAATAGGATTAGGAAACACCAAAAAGAACATTAGAACCATCTACAATAGCTGCAACAACACCACTTTTTCAAATCTTCATCGATCAACATGCTAACACTCAAGAACACTTAAGAGCAACAACTCTGATAAGAAAGATAGCTTGTGGAGCATCAAATCATGAACCATCTAAAATGAAGATACACAGTAACATCCCAGACACTCTTAAATTCGCAACACAAGATATGATCTTACCAGAGCACAATAGATCAAACACCAGAACTCTGCAACATTAAACACTGAAAACCAATCTCCATACTGGAATCCTCAACTCGATGAAATCATCACACAACATCATGGAATCAATAAAGAATGATGTATCTCTATTTGATTCAGAATAGAAAATAGATAAACCAACCAGATCAACTCACTACAATCACTAGATCATAAAATTAATTTTCTGCAACACCAAAACATAGGAATATGTTGACATCAATGACAACATATCCTAGAAGCAGCAATATCCAACAATACCCCCCGTTGGAATTGATGGCAATATATGAATGTGAAAAAGAATCAATGAAAAGGAATAAATCAACACCAGAAAAATCCAACAAACTTTCCCTAAGATCATGCACACAAAGCACAAAAAATAAGGCAGTTTTTCACATGCTTCTCTTGCCCTCTGACAAGAATGTCAAAGATATAAATTGATCAAGCCTTCCTCCCTCTAAGAAGGACAATCTCTCCCCCTTAGGATAAACTCACAGCTTTGAACAACATATTGACTACTCTGCCTAAGTAGCAGCACCAACTCACCAACCCAGATAAGAAGATAAGACTCTAAAGTCCACCGGATTGATGCATCTCAATGCACCTAATTCTCATTAGGAGGGGCAAAGACCCCTAAATTGTCTCTCAAATACACAAATGTATTTACAGGCAAAGGCTTAGTGAAAATAGCTACAATCTGATCCTTTGTAGATACATACTCTAGTTTTACTTCTTCATCACAGACTTTCTCCCTCAAGAAATTATAATTAACTGATATATGCTTTGTTTTAGAGTGCAGTACCAGATTCTTGGAAATATTAATAGCACTTGAATTGTCATAGTAGATAACAATAGGCTCATCATACACAACTCTAATGTCTTTTAACATTTGCTTCATCCAAACTACCTGAGTACAGTTACTAGTAAATAGAGATATAGCAGCAACAATGTATTCAACTTCAATAGTAAATAGAGATATAGCATCTTGTTTCTTACTTGCCCATGAAACCAACTTCTTCCCCAAAAAGAAAGCTCCATTATTAGTGCTATTTTGGTCATCTACATCACCTACCCACTCAACATCAGTATAGGTACATAGCATGAAATCATCATTCTTCGGATACCATAAACCATAATCAACAATCCCCTTCAAATATCTAAAAAATCCTCTTCACAGCAGTAGCATGAGTCTCTTTAGGATCAACTTAAAATATGGCACAAAGACAAACAACATGCATAATATCCGGTCTATTCTGAGTTAGGTATATAAGTCCACCAACCATAGATCTATACAAGGTCTCATTAACTTTCTGAGATTCATCATTCTTAGACAGCTTGCATCCAGTCACCATAGGCATTCCAACAGGTTTAGAATCAAGTAAACCAAATTTCTTCAACAATTCCTTCACATACTTATATTAAGAAATGAAAATACCTTTACCGGTCTAAGTGATCTGCAATCCTAAGAATAATTTCATCTCACCTATCATAGACATCTAAAATTCCTTTTGCATATCATCAACAAACTTTATACTCAAATCATCATCACCTTCAAAAATAATATCATCCACAAACACTTCAAAAATAAAAATGTTATCATTCTCAACCTTAAAGTATAAGTTACTGTCAGCAGTACCTTTACAAGATCCCAACTTCATCAAGTACTTATCTAATCTTGCATACCATGCTCTACGGGCTTGCTTAGTCCGTACAATGCTTTCTTCAATCTGCATACCATGTCTCCTTCATCTGATAATGAAAATCCTTTTGGTTGCTCAATGTAGACTTCCTCCTCAAGTTCACCATTCAAGAAGGCTGACTTGGCATCCATCTAAATACTTTGAAATTCTTGTAAGCAACATATAAAAGCAACAATCTAACTGTAGGAATATGACCAAATCATAGCTCATAAGGAGTCTTACTAGAATCACCTTTTATATGCACTTGGTTGAATGTGTAAACATCAGTGCTAACAGATTATTTCCAAAAGGTTTGCACGATATTTTCTCGAATCAACATCATTATAGCAATATCCAAGGTTTTTATGTTCTTCCTTTCAACTAATCCATTATGTTGAGGGGTTCTAGGAGCAAATAACTGTCTTATAATTCCATTTTTCTCACAAAATGTATCAAACTCACCAGATGTGAATTCTCCTTCTCAGTCAAATAGCATACACTTCAGCTTTAACCTTGTCTCAGTCTCCACCTTAGCTTTGAATATCTTAAATTTCTCCAATGCTTTTGATTTCTCCCTTAGAAAATTCACCCACATCATTCTAGAGTAGTAATCAATCAACAACATAAAATACTTGTCACCCTGCATGCTTCTCACACTTGTAGGACCACACAAGTCAATATGCACAAGATCCAATATACCATTAGATGTATACAACTTACTTCTAAATGATGTTCTTGTTTTTTTTCCCAGCTGACATTCCTTACATACCGGATTAGAAGTCTTCACAATCTTAGGCAAATCTCTAACAGCTTGAGTAGAACTTATCCTTATCATGTAGTCAAAGTTAACATGACACATCGTCCTATGCCAAAACCAACTTTCATCTATCTGAGAAATCAAACAACTTTTCTCACTGACATTCAAGTGAAAGATATTACCTTTAGTCTTAGTCCCTATTGCAATATCTATACCAGAGGCATTAAGAATCTTTCATTTACCATTCTTGAATTGCAAATCATATCCCTTGTCAACCATCTATCCAACACTCAAAAGATTATGCTTTAAACCTTCAACATACAAGACATCATCAATATTATTCTTACCATCAAAAGATATAGAACCTCTACCACAAATCACACAAGCTTTATCATCCCCAAATATTACTCTACCACCATCATACCTTTCCATATTCACAAATTTACTTTGATCACCTGTCATATGATGTGAATAATTGTTGTCAATTACCCATTCACCTTTTACTTAATTCTTAGGAGCCAAATCTTTCTCCTCAACAATGTAGCTTGTAGGATTCACTAGTACCGGATCATCTTCCTTTATAGCAATAAATATAAATTCATCCCCTAAATTCCCATTGTCTGTTCCTCATTTGTCACACCTTCATCAACAACATAATAGCATCTCTTCAGATTTCTATACTTTTGGTAGGGCTTATAAGGCTTGTCATACTTATCATGCTTGCTTCTCATATCTATCATGCTTATCAGATCTATCATGTCTTTCAAATTTATCATATCTTGACATTCTTTCAGGACATCTAGAAGAAAAATGTCTTATCTTGTTACAAGAGAAACATTTGAAAGGTAACTTTCCATCATACTTACTGGCTCCTTTAGGCAATCTTCGAGCTATAAATGCTTCAAGATCATCCAACTCTCTCTCTCCTTCTCTTCCATCTCTCTCATCTCTCTTTCATATCTTGAAACCCTAGATGAACTCTCTCCTAGATCATACAACTATTTCTTGAATATAGAGACTTTAAATGTAGTCTCAAATTTACCATGTGATTCTCCAAATTAGCTCAACTCAAATGTAGCAAGATTACCAACCAGCATGTCTCTTGTCATAGTAGTCACATGCTGGATCTCATCAATAATAGAAAATTTAGCTTTATAAGTTGAAGGCAAGGATCTTAGCACCTTAGTAACAATCTCATCATCCTCAAGAATTCCATCGGCACAGTTGATGTTCATAACAAGTTCATTCACTTTATCCATAAAGGATGTTATGTTCTCATCTTCTCCCATCTTCAATGACTCATACTTTCCCTTCAAGCTATGCAACTTAGCAAATTTAACTTGTGCATCTCCTTCATACAAGACCTCTAACTTTTTCCATATCTCATGTGAAGTCTTCAAACCCATCACATTAGTCATCTCTGAATCAGTCAAGGCACTCAACAATGCTTTCTTAGCCCTTATGTTGTGTTCAACTTCCTTTATTTCATCAACATTAATCGGTCTATCCGAAGGAACATTGTAGACATTCTTTATAATCTTTCAATAATCTTCTCCAAGACACTTCAAATGAACTTCCATCTGGTCCTTCCAAACAGTATAATTATTTCCATCAAATATAGGACTCTCCTTGAACACATAGGTTTCCATCTCAGATCTCCTCAAGCGGTTAAGCTTCTTTTGGAGGATCTAGCTCTGATACCACTTGCTGGCAAAATCAAGGAAAACTGAGAGAGGGGGTGAATCAGTTTTCACTGAATTAAACAAATTAATCACAATCTTAGATTAGATCAACTATAGTAAAAATAAAGATAACAACAATAATAGCAACACACATAACACCAATATTTTTTACGTGAAAAACTCAGTTAAGGGAAAAACCACAGTGGGAACCTACCCACAATAATATGATACTCTGTAGTAGTATGTGTAAATATTACAATGGGTAATGCACATGCATTCAGGAACACTGCCTATAGCTCTCTACTCAAATTACAATAACCCAGAAGGATACAAACCTCAGGGAAGGTTCACTACCTTACAAATAAATTTGAACTACAATCTGGCAAAGATGAATTGCAAAAATAGCATCTGCTAATGCCATATGCCAGTTTTGGTTAAGCTCATATGTCTGCCCTTCACCAATCTCTGCTCAACACACCACATCAAAAGATGAATTCACTTGTTCTCATATACACCACTCTTTGATAATGCAGACTCAACAAATACACCACCAAGTCACCAATATAACACCTATTTATACAAATCATCAACCTTGACTACAAGGTCGACCAAACCCTTAATACCTAATTACAAAATTATATCACACGATACATAAATCATCCACCAAATCAATACAATGTCATCAACAACATAGCATGGACCTAAATCAACTCCTCAAACACTCACCACCACCTAAAATCTCACCAAGATCAATCGCAACACGTTACACCACCAAAAATACCACGTAACACAAAGAATATCACCAGACTCGAAACATCTTCAATAACTCACACAAGGATCAATGCGGACCACCAAAAAAAATAGGACATGATTCAGAAACACTAACAAGCACGTTAGAACCATCTACAATAGCTATTGGCAATTGACACTCAATTAGATTGGTTTCATATGTTGTCATTGATGGTAACATGGTAACTTGTTCCATCTTCATATTTTGGTTTAGTTGTGTATCGATAGGCAATTCACAGACACTTCACCAACACCCACACCGACATTGACAGGTTGGAAGGATTTCTTTGGTTACTGGCAATGCAGGCTGACATCGTTTAGAATCAGGTTATCAGTATTGGAGGTCGACATATTTTGGATCCGACATCGAAAATTGTTTTTGATATTCATGTATTTGTGTTATCTAGTCAACATATATATTCATATTGTAATTATCCCTGTAAGCCGACATAAGGCATGACGAATTGTAAAGGGTATATAGGTGAGTTGGTTAGATCATTTTGAAATATGGATTGATAGGAGAATAAGATAATGTTATGTAATACAAAACATATGAGAGAGATCATGTATGTGAGGATATTTATGTAAGAAATATTTTGGTAAATGTTTAGGGTTTCAGATCGGAAGAGACAGAGCTAAACCAGAACTGTATTCAGGCATAGAAGATGCTATCTTTGTAGTTCAATCATTTTTCTAGATTGTAGTCTGGATTTGTATGTAGTCAGTGAGGCTCCTTTTGTGATTGAGCAGTGTGCTCTTGGCTGTAAGCCTTACTGCAAGTGCAGGCCCCTATATTTTGTAATATATCTTCATATGGCCAATGGATTGATATTATGGGTCACAAATCCCACCGTGGTTTTTCCTCTTTGAAGTTTTCCACGTATAATTTTGTGTGTTATGGTATTCATTTATGTGATTGGCTTATTGGTTGCTTTACTTCTTTCAATTCTATATGTACCAGTATACCAGTTGGTGTATGCATGTTTTTAATAAGGTTAAAATTGATCATTTCGGTAGAACACTGATTCAGCCCCCCCCCTCTCAGTGTTCTTGGATTCCAATAATTGGTATCAAAGCCTTGTGCCTCAGAGGAAATTTAACAGCTTGAGGAAGATCCTTAATCTGGAATCCATGGATATGAGTTTGGAGAAGCAACTTAAGGTGGCACTTGAAGATTATGATGCTGAAAGGATGAAGAACTTGAAGCAACAAGATGAGTTGAATTCTTCTCAGGAATTCATTCTTTTCCTACAGAAGAGGTTGTTATCTGTTCAGGCTAGGAGGAAGGAACTTTTGCAGAATAAGGATAATGAAGAGAAAGATATACTTAATGAGAGATGTCTGAAACTGAGTCAGGAAAACATGGTTATGAGGAATGAAATGCAATCTATAACTATGAGGATGTCTAAAAAGATTGAGGACCGAAAGAAAAAGGAACTTGTTGTATCTCTGAAGAACAAATTTGAAGAATGTGGAAGGTTGGTTCATGAGAATGATATGTTGAGAACTGGTCTAGTACAATCCTAGAGTAATGAACAAGAGCTTGAAACAAAAATGATAATTTTGAGAGATGGTCTAACTATTGCAAGTGAGTATAAAGAAAAATTCAAGATTAGTTCAGGACATCTAGATGAGTTATTGAAGAGACAAATGAAGAATGGAGATTCCAGTGGACTTGGATTTGAACAAGGACAGAGTTCTAGTATTACAAATGAAGATCAAAACCATAAGGCACCGGTAAGGCAGTTTAATGCTTATAAATTTAATGGTGGATACTTTGTTTGTAATAAATTTGGTCGCATGGCTAGGCAATATAGAAATAGAGGAAATCAAAATCCTGATTCAATGTTCTAAATGTAATAAGTATGGTCATAAGATAAAATATTGTAGAATGAATGTTAAGTGTTATGCATGTGGAAAATTTGGACATATGGATAATCAGTGCAGGTCAAACAATTACATATGTAATGAGGTTGGACATATTGCTAAGTTCTGTAGAAGTAGAAATCCGTTGGTTGGTAATGAAGGATCAAATGAGAAAGGAAAAGAGAAGGTTAATGAAATCCGGCAAGATCATACCTAGAGATGGGTCAGGAAAATAGAAGAACAATCAGTAGATGGTAATGCATCGGTTACTCAATCGGCAGAGGAGGGTGCTCCTGCACCAGTAAGAAGCTCATCCGATAACTAAGGCAGATGCCTTAGGGGTAGGCAAAATTCATGAAGATGTTGCATATGCCCCGAGAAGAGGTTCTGGAAGATGTTCCAGACATTGGAGATGCTTATCCGGCATGGAGATTTTTTATCAAGATCTAGTATCTTCCACCGGAAGTCATTGATGTCAATGAAGGATTAGGGTTTCTTGGAGGATAAAAGGTCAAATTTACTTCATTTTTGATCACTTTGCATTCAGACCGATTTAGAGGGATTCAAAGAAAGTCTAAAACGATTCAAAGTGATCGATATCATCTCAAGCGATTTCACTAGTGATTGGAAGAGGTCTTTAGGATTTTTCACCGACAGCTATTCATAGGTATTTATCTTCAATCATGGAAGTGGGATCATCATTTGTACCTATATTTGTTGCAAATTTGACTTTAGTTGAGGTCAAGGATCGTCCCAGACCTATTTTCAAGCAATATCTGCATGTTGCTACCCTGGACGAGTTGGTTGACACTTTTTCTCGTGTTCTAGAAGGAGTCATGTATTTTGAAGATGTAAGATCTTACATTGACTATCATATTGAGGATTTAGGAATGACTAATATTAAGAGCATGTACATGAATGAGTTAATGGGAGATTCTGGAAAGATTAAGCCCGAATACCATCATATTATGGATTTAGGGTTTACCGGCATTCTAGATATTTTGAAATTTGAAGATGAAATTGTTAGGTATGTTTTGAGCAGGGTGCATGGAGAGTTTATCTGGTTGGATAGACCATATAAGATTACAAAGGAGGCCATCAAGGCAATCACCGATTTACTATAGGTTGGACAATGCCCAGAGAAGAAAGTTTCAAATGATCAAGTCAACAAGATTACCAATGCAGCATCAGACAAGCGATCAATGAGGATTAGTACTATCACTGACATAGATATTAGATTTAGAATCATGGTCATTGGTTACAAGGTAACACAATCAAACTGACCGAATTCTGTTTCTAGCTCCTGCATTTATGCAGCACATAAAATGATGAGGGAGAATGAGAATTTGGATCAATGTGGTTGGATGTTGGATGAATTATTGATTAACCTAGGAAATATTAAAGGAGAAAAGAAAGGAAAATTCTGGTATGGTAACCTAATTGTCTGTTTAATGCTATTTTTCATCAATGAGACTCCCGGTTTTGGGAAGAGAAAATGGGCATTCGATATCTCGATAGGGAGGCAACTAAAATAGTCAATTGCTACATTGGATAGTCAGAGAGATGACAAAGTGTGGGGTTACTTTAAATAATTTAAAAAGGCTATGAATTCTAGGATGAGGGTTCCAAAGCACATTGTTGAGAAGTATTCAGCTGAGATATGCTTCATGGTCAAGAAAGATGAAACTTTGATGGAAGTTGTAAGGCCCCAGAAGATTTGGAGTGAGGAAATGGGTTATGAAGTTGATCCACAGATTCTTGATGCTTATGCACAAATGCTAATTGATGCACTGGTAGATGAAACTGTAAAAATATTTGGCACTACTAAGCAGAAGAAGCAAGAGGTTGAAATGGAGTTCAACTAGAAGAAGAGACAAAAGCAGGAGGGCAAGGCAAGTAAGTTTGTTGAAACAGTTTCATAGGACATCAAAGCATTGATTGATGTTGTTCTGGACAAAGGCAGGAAGAGAAAAGAACCAAAAATATTCATTGAGACTATTGTAGCATAATCTGCATCTAAGGATGACACACCCTTGGTATTTAAAAGGGTATTGAGGAAGAAAACTGAAGAAACTAAAGAAAACTGAAGAAACTAAGGTACAAGCTAAGAAGCAACCGGTTAGGAAAGCTACTATCAGGGTACCGGAACAGATAAGAGCACCAAAAGAAACACCTCCAGCCCCATTGGGTATTGGAAGGAGAAAGAAGAAGGATGACATTGATATTGAATCTGGTAATGTAACTATCATTCCACCAAATACTTGTGCAGAGTTAGTTGATGAAATTATTAAAGATGGTATGTTAAAGAATGTACAATTTTATCATTAACATTTAGATAATGATGAACAAAGAGAAGTAGAGGAAGCAGTTTTGTTGTATTTGGATATATATTAGAAAGCCTTGTTAGAAATTGAAGACCAAATACCGGCATAGTTGTATGGCATGTTAGATGCTAGAAGACTATCAGAAATGCAAGAGGACAGACACATAAAGATTCAAGAGTTGTTATCTGTTTGTGTTTCTATTACTCTAGAGGAGATGGACAAGACATTTGAGGTTGTAGATAGGAAAATCTTTAACAGAAAGCATAGAATAATCAGTCTTATGTTAGGTAGGGTCAATGAGATAATATAGGAGACATGCAAGGCATGGGTTAAGTTCTTTGAAGAGAACCATGGTTTTTATACTTCACCAGAACCTAAGATAGATACTACAGACATCTCAGTTGAAGTGAAAGGTAAAGGTATTATGGGTACTTCACCCTCAATTTTGAAAAACATTAAGATAGTAAATTTTAATCCCTCGTTAGATACAAATGTACAGGCAAATGTTGAGATACCAGTAGATAAAAAGAGTGTAAAGGTTGATAATGTACAGGTTACTAATGTTGAGGACACTAGTCCTCCAAATACAAATGTACAGGATGAGGTTACAGTTCCTAGGGAGGAACCGACAGTTACTGAGACTGCACCAAGTGGCAAAGCCACTGGTGCAAGTGAGGAAGCTATAAAGGTTAAATTATCAGAGGAGAAGAAAGGGGAATCTAGTAGGGAACCGGTAGTAAGTCCATCATTGTTGTCAATTGACACCTCACAGGTTGAAAAGAAAAGCATAACCAAGATGAGTTCTACTGAACTCATGATGATGACTACACAAAAAGTGTTGAAGGAGGGATCTATGGATAAAGAGGTTATTGACCAGTTTATCACTGGTTTTCATAGACTTGTCCCGGAGTGCAAGGTTGACAGAGAAGCAAGCCCATCCACCAAGCTTAAGACAATCATAGAGTACATTTCAAAGGATTTTCAGTCTTTGTTGTAGATATCAAACAAACAAGCACTGGAGAGGTTCACGCAGACAAAGAGAGCTACATTTGATCAAGTGATTGAGTCTGTGAGGAAGGAGATTAATGATAAGTTGAAATTGATAGGTAATGGATTGAGGTAGTGTACTAATATCTATAGAGTATGTTGTAATACAAGTTTACTCACAGTTGAGACAGACAAAAAGATTAAGGATATTCAGGAGGAGATTGTAGGTATAGCCAATTCTTTTGATGGATTGAATTCATTAACTACATCTATAGATGGTCAGATTTTGGTTTTGGAAGCCCAATTTTTTGCTCTTGAGAAAGAAAAAGATAAAATCACAAGGAGAGCCAGAAATCATAGAGGATTGGTGAGTCCACGGTTGGATTCATTAAGTGTACTTAAGGAGTTTATATAGATATAGTTGGTAAGCCCACACCGACAAAGCTTAATGAGAAAGAGTAATGTGCCCATATGATTTTAGGACTTGTATCTATTTCTGGCACTTTCAAATCTGGTTGGGATACTTATCTAGAGCTTTTGGAGAAGGCCTTTCCAGATATTTTCAAATACATCCAGCTCCGGTAAGGTATTTTGGGACATATTCATTATACAGTCTTTCATTCTTCGTCCCAATTATTGGTACTTTTTGGTATTTTTTATGGCATTGATGTCAAAGGGGGAGTGATATTGATGTGAAAAAGAAAAAGGTAGTTGTATACATTAGGGGGAGTATAGGTGGAAAATTATGAAGTATGGAGTATTTTTTATCATAGATGAATATTCAGCTTAGGGGGAGCAAGCTCAAGATGAAACCGACAAATGGAAACCATGATCATTTTTCACATGAGTGTTGCCATCAATGCCAAAGGGGGAGATTGTTGGCAATTGACACTCAATTGGATTGGTTTCATATGTTATCATTGATGGCAACATGACAACTTGTTCCAGCTTCATATTTTGGTTTAGTTGTGTACTGGTAGGCTCTTCATAAACACTTCACTGACACCAGCACCGACAGGTTGGAAGGATTTCTTTGGTTACCGACAATGCAGGTTGACATGGTTTAGAATCAGGTTATCGATATTGGAGGTCGACATCTTTTGGGTCCGGCATCAATAATTGTTTTTCATATTCATGTATTTATGTTATCTAACCGACATCTATATTTATATTGTAATTATCCTTGTAAGTCGACATAAGCCATGATGAATTGTAAAGAATATATAGGTCAGTTGGTTATATCATTTTGAAATATGGATTGATAGGAGAATAGGATAATGTTATGTAATGTGAAACATATGAGAGAGATCATGTATATGAGGATCTTTATGTAAGGGATATTCCAGTAAGGTTTTAGGGCTTTAGATCGGAAGAGACAGAGCTAAACCGGAATTGTATTTAGGCATAAAAGATGCAATCTTTGTTGTTCAATCATTTCTCTAGATTGTATTTTGGATCTGTATGTAGTCAATGAGGCTCCTTTTGTGATTGAGTAGTGTGCTATAGGCTTTAAGCCTTCCTGCAAGTGGAGGCCCCTATATTTTGTAATATCTCTTCACATGGCTAGTGGATTGATATTGTGGGTCACAAATCCCACCGTGGTTTTTCCTCTTTGGGGTTTTCCACGTATAATTTTGTGTGTTATGGTATTCATTTATGTCATTGGCTTATTGGTTTATTTACTTCTTTCAATTCTATATGTACCAGTATACCAGTTGGTGTATACATGTTTTAATAGGGTTAAAATTCATCATTCTAGTAGAACATTGATTGACCCCCCCTCTCAGTGTTCTTGGATTCCAACAATAGCTGCACCAACACCACTTATTCAAATCTTCATCGATCAACACGCTAACACTCAAGAACACTTAACAACACCAACTCTGATAAGAACAATAGTTTGTAGAGCATCAAATCATGAACCAATTGAAATGAAGATACACACAAACATCCCATACACTCTCCCAAATCCACAACACAAGATATGATCATATCGGAGCACAACAGATCAAATGCTAGCACTCTACAACACTGAACACTGAAAACTAGTCTCCATACCAGAATCCTCGACTTGATCAAATCATCACACACCATCATGGAATCAATAAAGAATAATGTATCTCTAGTTGATTTTGCATAACAAATAGATAAACCAACCAGATCAACTCACTGCAATCAATGGATCACTAAAACAATTCTCTACAACACCAAAACACATGAATATGTTGACATCAGTGACAACAATATATCCAAGCAGCAATAATATCCAACAAACATCCATCATGTTTTTATTTCCAATTGATTTCCTAATTATCTTTATAAATGAGAAATATTTAATGCTCAAGACTCTTAAATTACTAACCAACAAACATGAGACAAATATCTTGTTATCCTTTTCACTTTAGCTCTGCTAGACCTTAGGGATATTCCTTTCAACAATATTAATAAATTAACCCTTAAATAGAATTATTGCTCAACTAGAAATATTCTCACAAATTTTACTAAGATTTTTATTATTTTTATATAATTCTCTATATTCTTAGTGATTCTTCATAAGATATCTTGATAAGCTGAATAAATTGCAATAACTTATAACACACACAAAGTATTGAAATAATATGTGTTTAGTATTTTAATTTTATATTTTGGACCAAATGTATCTCTAATTGGTTCCTATATAGGGTACACAACCAAAATTCTCCATGTAAGTACCTCTTTCTAACATCCAAACTTGAAGCTGAGAGGATAAATTGTATCACTTCCTTACAATGACACGCCCAAAAAATGGAATCTTTCACAACTCTTCTTAACAATCCTTAATGGAAAACATAATTCTCCATATCTTATTTAATGAGTATAAACATATTACTTGAATAGAAGCAATGAACAATATACAAAATGTAGCAAATGTGCAAAGATAAACTTAAAAACTCTCGATTTCTTTATTTATAAGAAAATTGAGTACATTCAAGGAGACAATTGCAAAAGACACATGATGTAAGTGTTGATCCCTAAAGTTTTCACTTATGAGAAACCAACCATATGGGAAGTTTAGTGAATTGGGGACTAATTGTGCTACACTAAATAACCTCTGGGATTTTGGAAGCTAGCTCTTCAATTATGTTGGAGGGAAAAGGGATAGACAAAAAAAAAAAAAAAAGAAACAAATCTACATCTAAGGAAGAACACCAAGAATTTTTACATACTTTAAAACTCACTTTGGAATATAAGAAATATGCAATCTCTTTTAAATTAACAAAAAAATACCACTATCTCTTCATTGTTAGAAGAGAACAAAATGAATAAGGTCAGAGGACACAAAAGGTAATATTTAGATCTTTCTATGAGAAGCACCTATTAAGGCTTGGTTGAAATACAAATTTCTAAGCTATTCTAAATCATTACAAATTCAATAACTTCTAGTATTTCAAATTGACATGATATGATATCAAATCACAAGCATTACATTCCATCAAAGGAGTATAACCATACATGATTCAATAGCCTACACGGTCAAATTTAAATCATAAGAGTCAAAATTAAGATAAGTGTTCTACTAACTTGTAACATATAAATTAAATCATTCACCAAAGAAACCAAACACATAGAAGAGAAAAAATAGAAACACTTTGATATTATTTTCTTCATTGATTTATGAAATGAAACTAAAAGTTTTAGTAGTAATAGAGTCTTGCTATTTTTTAAAAGATGATGAACCCATAATTCAAAATTCTCATGGGCCTAAATAGAACCCAAAACCTCTAACCAACAAAATGAGTGCATCTGAAAAGACTTATGCATATTTTCCACATGTAAATGTCATCATGGAAACTGTTGCAATAGTCTCAACCCCATTAATCCTCCTTCATTATTACCCTCTCTCACGCATGATGAATGGAGACACTTAGATTAATGTTAGATTATTGGGGAGATTGTTGGATTTGGTTGATCATTTTTTTTGATAGGATATGTTGTTGTCATTGATGTCAACATATTCCTATGGTCTATTCCGATGAGTTTGGGAAGAGTTTTTTATCTGGTTTTGTAGTTTAGTTTTGTTGATCACTGTTTTGCAAAATCCGGTATTTCCAATAGTATATTCTGGTGTAATCAGATCTTGTGCTGAGAGTTTGGATTATTGTTTGGGATGATCTTGTGTATCTTAATTTCAAATGATTCATGATTTGGTGTTCTGCAAGTTATCTTTCCTCGTGAAAATTGTTGATTGGTTGCGTTCTTGAGCTTTGAGATGTTGATCGATAAATATTTGAAGAGAGGTATTGGTACAACTATTTTGAATGATTGTAACATACTTTCTAGTATTTCCTAGTCATTTCCTATTTGTTTTGGTGATTCGCATTGATTGTTGTGCGAGTTTTTGGTGATTTCTATGAATCGGTGATGATTTTTGTGTTATGCGGTATTTATGGTGGTGTAGCATGTTGCAGTTATCTTGGCAGGATTTCTGGTGGATGTAATCATTTGCGAATTTGAATTAGGTCCATGATATGTAATGTAAATTATAACATTGGTCCAGTGGTCGATCTTTGTATCGTGCAATGTAATTTTTGTAATTGTGAGTTGAGGGTTGAGGGTTTAGTCAACCTTGTTATAAAGGTTGATGATTTGTATATATAGGTGAGATGCTTATGTAATTTAGGTGTCGGTATTATGTCTGCATTATCAAAGAGAGGTGATTGTGCGAACAAGAGAGTTATCATTTAGTGAAGTGTTGAGGTGAGATTGGTGTTGCAGAGAAGACAATTATGCTTAACCAGAACTATCATCAGGCATTTGTAGATGTTATCATTGCAGTTCATTCCTTTTGGATTGTAGTCCAAATCATATTGTTAGTCAATGAGACTTCCCTGAGGGTTGTAGCCTTCTGGGCATATATCTTTTGAGAAGTGGGCTCTAGGAAGTGTGTCTGAATGCATGTGAATTCCCCATTGTAATATTTTCACATACTATTGCAGAGTATCATCTTACTGTGGGTAGGTTTCCACTATGGTTTTTCCCTTAACCGGGTTTTCCACGTCAAAAATATTGGTGTTGTGTGATGGGTTGTTAATTTGCTTATTTGTTATTGTTGTAGTCTATTAGTTTATGTTTTGAAGTTTAATTTGTTGTGATCCGGTGAAGACTGATTCACCCCCCCCCCTCAGTCTTCCTTCTTGATTGCTGCTAAAAATTAATTGACTAAATTTGATGCAACGACTTCAAGGATTGTTGCCTCATTTCTCTCGTTCCTTTATGTTGATGTCCAACCAACACACATGGCACACAGGTGGATCATATTGATTCTTCCCCTTTTCCTTCCCTTGAATGTCTCATGAGGGTGACACTTGGCAACCATCATGGTTGATTCCTCAAAATGCGAGACTATAAAAAAAGAGCATGTGAAAAAGATAAGTGGTGGCTCTACGTACCTTGGAAAAATTTTAGGCAAAAGCACTAAAAGAAACTTTGCCAAGCTGCCAAGTGGTAGGGTTTTTATGCAAATCAAAATTTTAGATTGTGGGCTATAAAAGTGTTGGCATTAATCAAAGATAAAAGTTATGAACTTATGGAAATATGATAACTTTTAAGACAACCTCGGACTACTAATTTATCAATTCTTGCGGTTTCTTTGGCTGTGAAGAAAAAGGGCCCAAAACTCTAGTTCATTGACAAAAAGTGTAAGAAAAAAAGAAAACTAGGAAGATGAAATCATAGTTTCATAAGTGCATATTGTAGCAGTGTCCAATCTATGTCAAAAGGATGAGTGTGTAGTTGAAGATCTTTAAAAACTTGGTCCCAATCTATCATCTCTTAGAAGGAAATACTAGCCAAGTCTTCCTGTGTAGCTTCCATATAAAAAATCAATTGTACCAAAGGGTGCAATATCTGCTAAATCACTATGACATTAGGATTGAGGCCTAGGAGTTGTAGAGAAGACTGGTCCTATTGTTTCTCATCTAGCAGTTGCTACATTTGATCTTCATTTACCATTATCTCATCTATTGAGAAAGGGATGGAAGGCCTAACTAGACGAGTTGCTCAATTCACCCCTTAATTTGCATCAAGGTAATCCCAAGGGTTCTAAGCACTCCATGCCTTTAAGAGAAGTTACACTATATTCAATAAATTTGTTGGCTCCTTTCAATGATAGCCTTTTGTTAGTGATACATGTATAAACTAAGGTATCATTATCTACCACACAATTTTTCAATTAGTGACTTTGCTTCAGTTACTCTTAGCTAAATTACTACAAAAAAATTTCAACCATTGATCCTCCATCAATACTTGTCTTGTGAGCATCTGCAATAAACTAGAGGGTCAATCTCAAAGAAGTAACCATGACCTTAATTTTCCCAATAAGAGACATACAACTATCAAAGCACCAAGAGAAAACCAGGTTGTTGAATAGGGGAAGACAAGGTGTCTTATAATTAATACACTTGTTGATATTTATTTCTAATTTCTTCCTACAGTTTTTTGATTTCAGTCAAATAATTTGAAGCCTCTTAGCAAGATTTCACCAATTCTTGGTCTCTTGTGTACATGGAAAAATTTTCTATGTACTTCATTTCTCAACCTATATTGAACCTCAAATCTCCTATAACTATTTCTCTATGGACATCCTGGCTTATTTTTCACTGCTCACTTGAGCTTATGATTTCATCATGTCCTTTAGAATCCTATACTTCTTTGTTTTTTCTTTCTACTCAAGCTGACTTAGTTGATCCATGGTATTTTAAAGGCCTACATAGGTTTGCACTAATCTTTCTCTTTTGCCTATTCTTTCCTTTCCATCTTTTCTTTTTCTTCATTGAACCTCACCAGATCCTCTTATAAATTATTTTGAAGTTTTTCTCTTTTTGCTTGCTCAACTTGGAAACTCGCATAAGTCCTATCATCAAGATTTTTTCTTAGTTGTGTGATGTCTCTATCTTTTTCCTTGGTTTATGGTTTAGTACTGGCTAACATATCCTTGACATGCTATAGCTCCTTTTCTTCTTTTCAAGATTTTTTTTGACCTGAATGAAATTAGAAGTTAGTAACCTCTATGACTCTTCCATGAATTCTACTTTTTCTTGAGGGAATGTTATTTTCATGTTGATGCTATTAGAATTGCATTATGTGTTGTCACTAATGTCAAATTCTTTGGGTCCGTATTAAGTCTGAATATGGTATGATGAGTAGGAGAGTTCAATTTAGGCATATTGCACAATTGAAGGTTTCCTGGTTTCATCGGATGGGTTTGGTATCTCAAAAAATATTTTTTGTATTATATTTGGTCTAACATTATCTGGAGCTTGAGGCCTTAGATCTGATATTGAGGATGTATAGTGTGCAAATATGTTTTAGGTCCAACTTTGGTGATGTATGTAGTGTGTTGATATGTTTAAAGAGGGATGGTGTGATATGGTCCACTTTTCATTTCTTGCCACCACCTGAATGTTTAGTGGAGACCTTTTTTCGATCTTTGTCTTGGTCAACATTGAGAATTATGATTTCCGAAGATAGGACATATATGAGTTTGATTTGATGATTTCAAAAATGGCTTTTTGTGTTGAAGACATGCGAGATTGAAGGAATCCAATGATTGTGTGAGTATGGTGTTGTGAGATATTTACCGGAATTAGTTCCGACAGTACAAACTTTGTTTTTCTTGTGTTGGATTCTCTTTGTCTTTCTTTCTTCTTTGGTAGTGAGCCTTTCAAGGAAGTGATCCCATCTGTAGTAAACATATTTGTAGTGAATCTTTTAGGGCACTAAGCCCACTAGAAGTGAGCACATTGGTAGTGAGCCACCCATTGTAAAAATCACCTTAACTAGTGTTTATATATGAGAATTGGCATTCTACGTGGTTTTTCCCTTCTTGGGTTTTCCACATAAATTTTGGTATCTCTTGTGTCTAATCTGAATTTTGCATGTGTTTCCTAATTCTATTAATTTTGTTTAATATTTTGAATCCATGCATTAAGGTTAAAGAGTTAAAATTTATTGTCAATTGGTCCACCCCCTCTCAGTTACCTAGATATATAACAATTGGTATCAGAGTTGTGGTTCCTTTATATAGATCTTAATCGCTTGAAGTAGATCTTGATCTAATGGTACACAAGCTATCCATTCCTATCTTCGAAGGATCTGATTATAGTTTTTAGAAAGTGAAGATGAGAGGTTATTTGGTTTCTTTGGGTTACAATACTTGGAAGGTTGTGGAGACTAACTATGTTCTTCCAGCATACGGACTCAATACTCTCGATGAGATTCAAGATTATGAAGAAAATGAAAAAGAAAGGTATGCTATTTTCAATGTATTATCAAAGACTAAATTGACTAAGGTTGCCACTTTGAATACTGCTCATGAAGTCTGGTAGAAGTTAAAAGACATATATGAAGAGAATGAGAGAGTCAAGATGACAAAGAGATTAACTGCAAAGAGAAGATATGAAAAACTGAGAATGGAAGGAGAGGATATTTTGAGCTATTTTGAGAAGGTTGATACCGCAATGAACGAGATTAGAGAACTCAAAGGAACTTTGAGTGATGAAGATGTGATTGACAAGATTTTGATGACATTACTAGTAAGCTATAGTGACAAGATCTTTGCAATTGAAGAAACTTATGATCCAAAGAAGTTCACCAGAGAGAAACTATTTGGTACCCTAACTGCATTTGAAGGAAATTCAGAAAGGATAAAGACAAGTTAGAAACTACATTCAATGCATCTAAAGATAGTTCAAATGATGAGGAAATCTTGGATGAGGTAGAAGAAAACTTTGTAAGAAAGTTGAAGAAAGGCATCGACAAATACAAAGGTATGTTACCCTTTAAATGTTTTAGATGTGGTAAGATTGGTCATATTGCAACTAGATGTCTAAAAAAGGGAAATAGACAAAAGTTTAAGGAAAGCAAGGGAAAGTTCAATAAGAAAAAATATTATGTTAAGGGTGATGTTGGCATTTCAAATGATGAATCAAACTATGAGGATGATGATTGTTTGTTTTTGGTAGAAAAGGATGTTCCTAAGTATGATATCTCTAAGACTATTGCTAACACATTTCATGCTAGAAGAGATAAGAATGAATGGTTGATTGATAGTGCATGCTCAAATCATATGACTGGTGATAGAACCAAATTCATAAAACTTGAAAGGTATGAAGGAGGCTCAGTTAGATTTGGAGATGATCAGTCAACACAAATCATTGGTATTGGTTCAATTACCTTTTATGGAAAGCATAACACTAACAATGTTTATTATGTGAAAGGTTTGCATCACAATCTCTGAAGTGTGGGATAGAAGTGCAAAAATGGATACAATGTTGTCTTTTAGGATAATGGATGTGAGATCCAGAAGGATTTTAGAATGGTTATTGTAGCTGGAAGAAGGACAAATGGAAATATGTACTAGTTGGAAGACGCTACAAAAAATGCTTGATATCACAACTTGATGATAGCTAGTTATGGCGCTAGAGGATGTGTCATATCAACTTTGATAATTTGGTACAGATCAGTTCAAAGAGTGAAATAAGAGATTTGCCCAGATTGTCTAAAATGAAGAGCAATATCTATAGGGAATGTCAAATAGGAAAGAAGACTAGAAGCATATTCAGAGGAAAGGAGCACTCATCTACCAGATTGCTAGATTTGGTTCACATAGATATTTGTTGTCTGACCTGGACAAGAAGCTTGTAAGGTGAGAGGTATTTCATGTTACTAATAGATGATTATTCTAGAATGAATTGGGTTGCATTTCTTAGAGAAAAATTGAAGCATTAGAAAAGTTCAAGATATTCAAGGCAAAATTTGAGAATGAAGTTGGCATGAAAATAAAATGTTTGAGATCTAACAGAGGAGGAGAATTCATCTAGAATAAGCTCAATGACTTTTATGAAAAGCATGGCATCAAAAGACAATTATCAGCTCCCTGGAAACCTTTGCAGAATGGTGTAGTAGAAAGAATGAACCAAACTATACAAGAAGCAACCAAAACTATGATAAAAGGTGCAGAGTTACCTAAAGTCTATTAGAAAGAAGCAATTCATACAATAGCATACACACTCAACATAATTCTGTATCAGAGTAAGTATGGCAATACATCTTATGAACTATGCTATGGTAAAACTCTAACAGTGAAATATTTCATTTTGTTTGGAAGAAAGTGCTATATTAGGAGATATGAGGATAATCTTGGAAAGTTTGACAACAAAGTAGATGAAGGCATATTCTTGGGTTACTCAATGAAGAGCAAAGAATATCAATGTTTTAACAAAAGGTTGAATAAGATTGTTAAAAGTGCAAGTGTAAAATTTGATGAGAACACTACAAAGGAATCAAAAAAATTTAGAAATTACAGCAAGATATCACTTAGATGATTCTGGAGAAAAGGAAAGGAAGGAAGAAGCTAGGAGTGAAGAAAAGAATTATAAGGATGCTCTGGAATTTGCATCCAAGAATCCAATCTATGTCAAGAAAAATCACTCAGAAGAATAGATCATCAGAGACAAGAGTAAAGGAGTTATCACAAGAAGCAAAGCAACACAAAAATAGGTCTTGTTATGTCTGCTATCTGAATTGAGCCAAAGATAGCAGAATCCTACACAGATCAGAACTAGATGAAGGAAATGAAAGAGGAACTAGATCAGATTGAGAAAAACCAGACACGGGAATTAGTCAAAAGACCGGAAGATGAGAATATAATCAATACTAAATGGGTATTCTGGAACAAGCTGGATGAAGATGGAAAGATTGTGAGGAATGAGGCAAGGTTGGTTTGCAAAGGATACACTTAGATTGAAGGCATTGACTTTGATGA
Organism: Cryptomeria japonica; assembly: GCF_030272615.1. Lineage (NCBI taxonomy): Eukaryota > Viridiplantae > Streptophyta > Pinopsida > Cupressales > Cupressaceae > Cryptomeria > Cryptomeria japonica. The sequence continues at coordinate 497,016,986 of NC_081408.1, forward strand.
AACTTATGCCCTGGTTGCAAGAATGGAGGCAATTCAAATGTTCTTGGCATTTGCAGCATTCAAAGATTTCAAGGTTTATCAAATGAATGTGAAATTAGAATTTCTGAATGGAGAATTAAAAGAAAAAGTTTATATTGAACAACCGAAAGGATTCAAGTTGAAGGATGATCCGAACATTGTTTACAGATTGAAAAATGCTTTATATAGACTAAAACAAGCTCTTAGAGCTTGGTATGGGAGGTTAGACAAGTATCTAGCTGATCAAGGATTTTAGAAGGGTTCAACGGACATTAACTTGTACTTCAAGATAGAATCAAGCAAAATTTTGATTGTGCTAGTATATGTTGATGATATAATCTTTCGAGGAAATGAAGATATGTGCAGAAGATTTGTTGTTGAGATGAAAAATAAATTTAAGATGTCCATGATCGGTGAGTTGAATTTTTTCCTTGGATTGCAAGTTAATCAGAATGATAAATGAATTTTTCTTTCTTAGTCAAAGTATGTCAAAGAACTATTGAAGAAGTTTGGGTTGGAGAATTCCAAACTGATATGTACACCTATGACTACCAGATGCAAGTTAACTAAGGATGATAAATCATCTAAGGGTGGTGCAATTCGGTACAGGTCAATGATTGAAGGGCTGTTATATTTGACTGCTACCAAACCAGATATCATGTATGCAGTATGCTTGGCAACAAGGTTTTCAACAAGAACCAAAAGAATTGCATATTGTGGCAATAAAAAGAATTTTTAGATATCTCAAAGGTACAAAAGAGTTTGGTATGTGGTATCCTAGGAATTCAGATTTTAACCTCACAACTTACACAGATGCAGACTAGGATAGAAGTGTTGGTGACAGAAGAAGCACGAGTGGAGCATTCTTTCTTGGCTCCCAGTTAGTCGCTTGGTCAAGCAAAAAGAAATATTTTGTGTCCTTATCTACGATAGAAGAAATTTACATTTCAAAATGTTCTTGTTGCACCTGAGTTTTATGGATGAAGTAGACTCTGAAGGACATTGGTGTGAAATTTGATGATCACATTCCGATCATTTGTGATAATACTAGTGCAATAAACATTTCCAAGAATTCGGTACAACATTCTAGAACAAAACATATATCTATTAGGTCTTCTTGAGGGAAAAATTTCTAGATAATGAGGTGAGACTTGAGTGTGTGCCCACAAAAGAGTAGATTGCAGATATTTTCACAAAGGCATTATGCAAAGATACTTTTGAGTATCTCTGAAAGAAGTTAGGGGTATTACCCCCTAACAGAGTCAACTAATGTGCATTTCAGGTGTGCATTGGTCCAGTGAGAAGGATGTACATTCTTTTCAGGACTGGTGCTTTAGTGCTTCGTCTCAAGGGGAGCAGGAGTGAGTTTTTCAGGGGAGTTTTTTACCACCTTTATCATTGTTGTCAAAGGGGGAGAGAGATGGTTGTGCACTCAATGATGATCTTTCGTTGATTGTTGTTGATGGATGTTGTCATCAATGACAAAGGGGGAGATTGTTAGCATTGCATTATGTGTTGTCATTGATGTCAAATCCTTTAGGTTTGAATTAAGTCTTGACATGGTATGATGAGCAGGAGTGTTCAATTTAGGCATGTTGTGTAGTTTAAGGTTTTTCAATTTCACCAAATGTGTTTGGTATCTTGGAAGATGTTTTTCTGTATTATCTGTGGGTTTGGTGTGATTCGGAGCTTGAGGCCTTAAATCAGGTATTAAGGATGTATAGTATGCTGATACGTTTTAGGTCCAACTTTGGTGATGTATGTAGCATGTTGATATGTTCAAAGAGGAACGGTGTGATATGGTCCACTTTTCATTTCTTGTCACCACCAAAATGTTTAGTGGAGACCTATTTTAGATCTTTGTCTTAGCCGAAATTGATAATTATGATTTCAAAGACAGTACATATAGGAGTTTGATTTGATGATTTCATATATGGCTTTTTGTGTTGAAGATATTCGAGATCGAAGAAATCCAATGATTGTGTGAGTGTAGTGTTATGAGATATTACCTGGAAGTAGTTCCAACAATACAAACTATGTTTTTCTTGTGGTGGATTCTATTTGTCTTTCTTTCTTCTTCAACGGTGAGTCTTTTAGGGCAGTGAGCCCTTCTGTAGTAGACATATTGGCAGTGATCCTTTTAGGGCACTGAGCCCACCAGCAGTAAGAACAATAGTAGTGATCCACCCATTGTAAAAATCACCTTAACTGGTGTTTATATATTAAAAATTAGCATTCTCTGTGGTTTTTCCCTTCTTGAGTTTTCCACATAAATTCTAGTGTCTCTTGTGTCCAATTTGAATTTTACATGTGTATCCTAATTCTGTTTAATTCTGCTTAATATTCTAGATCTGTACATTAAGGTTAAAAAGTTAAAATGTGTTGTCAACTTATTCACCCCCCCCCGCTTTCAATTGCCCAAATATTCAACAAATGCCAATAGCATATGTTACATAATCTTTGGGCTGCATTTAACCCAAAGGTTTGATCAAATTGGGTATCCTAGATACCAATGTCACTTGGCCACTCTTTTCATCAAAGAGTGTATTCATTCTTGAAGTTGTTGGTTGTGCATCATCCTTTAGTTTCCTTTTTGATCTCATGCTAATCAAGCATGCTTTGTGGTGTCTTCTTGGCTTTCTAACTTAGAGGAGTAAGATTTGCCTCGCAAAAGGCCCAGTAGAGGGAAGGCCAAAATGAATTGAGACAACAAGCACTACAACTTAAGGTATAGAAGATGTTGTTTCCTTTAGAAGGTTTAGGATTTACAGGGAGAATGGTGGAATGATTTAAAGTGCACATATTGCAAATGGGACTATTGGGAAAAAAAGTGCAAAAGATATGTGCTTGAGGGATTCGATGACACCATAACAGCTAGGGGTGTCAAAAATACTATAGATGGGGAAGGCATCATAATAGATGATGTTGTTATTGGGGGAGCCTACATGGTTAATGAAATGCTATAAAAAATGGCATCTATGAAACCGTGGCACTGTCAATGGGTTGAGGCGATGCTAATATAGTGGTAGTTTCAGTCTACACAACTAGAAAAGGTGGTACTAAAGTTGTTGAAACACTAAAGCTAACCACAAAATTGGGAGTTGAGGATTGCACTACAAGAGTTTGGAAAGAGGGAATTAAAATGGATGAGGAAATTGTAGTTGAAGAAGGGGGTATGAAGAGAGAAGGCTACAAATCAACTAATGCAAAGGAAGCAAGAGGAAGTGGATGGGAAAGTAGTGTGGAATATACAAAGTGGACTAAAGATTGAAAAGAGCAAAGAAAAGGAGAGAAACATACCTACAACACAACCATCTGATTTGTTGAGGCCTAGGTGAACATCACGACTTTGCCTTTTTCATCCTCCTTTGGCTCATTAGGTAAGACTTGTTTTGGTTTTCTTCTTCTCTTTTCTGGTGGTATTTTTGAAGGTCCTTTTCCCTTTAAAGTTTAGGAGAACTAGGCTACTTTGGTGAGGTAGTTTTTCATTTTATGCTTTAGGTCTTCTTAGGAATGAGACCTATAGTTGACCTCTCCTCCAACTGGTGCTCTTGTCTTGGATATCTTAGAATAATAGCCACTTCTTCATTTGATGAACTTGGCTCCTCTACTTCCAATTTATCATCGAAAATTGTATCACTTGTATTGGAATTAATTTAGAAAAATAATCGTGGACTTCTTGTTGGTATGTCCATAAGGTAGCAATTTTTTCTTGACTCCATCCCGCATCTATAAATGTCTCCCCCTTGCTTGGGAAACTTTTCTTGTGGTATTTACATCTCCTTTTATTGTATAAAGACTTAGCAATGATGGTCTTGGGGCCAAGGGTATGAAAGACAAATCAACACATGTTAAGAGTAATTAAAGTTGGGTTACTCCCAAAACCCCAATAGGCTCAGGAAACATGGATTATAGGAGTGGCCTATTGGCATGACAACCATCTGGGTTGTAATGCCAAGAATCACATATGACGTCAAGCCCCAAGTGGGTTAATGGTGCAGGAGAACCTCATGAATAAGATAATAAGCGCAATAAAGGCTAAAGGACACACATGAGAATGTGACCTTTCAATCTATGTAATAGGGTAGTCTTGTTTGTTTTATGTTTGACTTGTTTGTAATAAACCTCACCTTGTTACCCAATGACATGGATTTGTCAAATTGATAAGACACCATGGGCATATGGGCCTAGGGGTATTTGGTTTAGTATTTTTATAGGTTTTTATGTGTTAGAGATGTTTTAGGAAGGTTTAGGACATGTTGAAGTACCTCTAGGTAGCCGGATTTAACATATGTCAAAAGTTGCTCAAACTTGACAACTTTTGGTTGCAAATAGAAACTTCCTTCCAATGGTCACCTCGGTTCAAAAGGTGGTTGATAACCATTGAGGACAGTATAAAATTTCATCCCCAATCACCATTGGGAGAGGAGAGAATGACTTTGTAAACTTTTGGCATCATTGAAGTAATATATTTCTAAGAATTTCCTGCAATCCCATTATTCTACATGGTGTACCGCATTGTATGATAATTTTTGAATTAGGAAACTAGTGGGATGTGTTAGAGTGGCCAATAACCTTTAAGATGCATCAATTTTGAGGTCCTAATTCTCCAAGACAAGGAAGAAATCGGCAAATTTCTGGAAGTGTTCTAGATTTGACAGTTTTGTCTAGTGTTTTGCAAAGAAATGGCCTTACCTTGCTGATCCTTCATTGGTGGTTCACGGCCGTGGGGGGGATGAAATTATGGCCAATGTATTTTAGGATTTTAATGGCCTTTTGCAGGTTAGGACCAGTTGGAGGTGAGGGTTTGATGCATTAAGGTGGGCAACTCCATGTGGCCACCAGCAAGTGTAAGGAAACATGTCTCACATCAGGGGTTAAAGGGTTTTATCATGGCCTAAGACTTAGGAATTGGTGTATTTTCAATGGCTTAAGAGTATTTCTTGATTTTTTTTGGTGAGTTAAGGTCTCTATCTACACATTCCTTTGTAAAATAGGCCTAATTGGGCTATACCAATCTCCTAACCAAAGTAGGGTTGGTATTCTTGTGTTCCCTACCAGTAAGAAATCATAGGATATGTTTTGTAACTCCCAAAAGGGTATCCAAATCCAGGATTTTTTGTTTGGTATTTTGGAGAAATAAAGAGTTAGGTGTGGAAAAATGGTCTGGCAGGTCTACTAGGTTTTGTAGGCCTTGTTGTAGCAGTTACCCAAACCGGTAGAGGGAACCTGGATTCAATGATTGAAGGGGGTCTCCCTGACCTAGGGGGCTTCAAATAAAACCTTAAATAGCTATTGTTGCATTGGAGAAGGGACCAAACCATTGTTGACCATAGAGACCTTGTACCGGTCAATGAAAGAGATCTTGTACTAGTAGTCTTTTGTTGGGAAGAAATGATGAATAATGATGAATAGTAAATACCTAATAGGTACTGAGAGGGGGGGTGAATCAGTACACACAAAAATTTCTCCGACAACTTAAACTGCAAAGACTGAACTAACTAGCAAACAACATCATCAACCTAAATCAAGACAATACCAGTAAAACACAATAAGACTGTAAAAGACATAAACCAGTAACACTTAGAACTTCTCAAAACCTAATATCTCATTTCAACTTCACCCATATTCTTAAGCAAGTAATACATTAGAAATACAATGACCATTAAATCAGCATGCTTTACCACTTAACAGAAGACACTAAATCATCACATGAAAAAGCATCACACATAACACACTGATTTTTCACGTGGAAACCCAATTGGGAAAAACCACAGTGGGGATGAATACCCACAAGTTCTTGAACTCTTCTGAAGTCTACTCTATTAGGAGCCTAGTCCGGTTAAAGACTTTACAACAGATTCTGCTAGGAACCGATCCTACTAGGGATCACCCGGTTAAGGGATGGCTAAATACCCGGTTAAAGGTTAAAACCCTGTTAAAGGTTACCTCGCAAGACGATTTGAAGAACTCAATGATTTTGAGTCACCCTGTTAAAGGATTTACAAAAATCCTATTAAAGGTACCCGGTAAAGGGATTTTCTAACTATTGAAATGGTTAGAAGTCAATAGGTAATACACTAATCTGATAACAGCACTCAATGCCAAGGCAAATCCACTTCAGTTCCTTTATATCTAAAATCACACTCTACAGATCTCCTCACTTCTCCGATCTGGCAAGAATCACTTCACATACATTTATTTGCCAACAACTTCAAATGAAAATCATCATCGACCTTATAGACAACAATTAGGTCGGTGGCAAAAACCTAAAACCCTAGGCATCTAGGTTAACAATACACTCATTCCAATCATGACCGTTTAAACACATTACATAGGATAAAACAATCTTGAACAAATCTCAAGATGTTCTGCATCATCCGTTCTTCACTGCTTCTGGAAGCTGATAACCCATCATATGCTCTCCACCATTTACTAAGACTTTGCACATTCCTAAGGTAGATAGAATCAATCTTCTTATGCAAGATCCTCAATAAATTTCTTCACGCACACAAAGCTGACATGACAATGCGATCTAATCTTCATTTCAATGCTAACTCATCACAAGATGTCGTCAATCGAATCACACAGACTTGGAATGCATCAGCCAAAAACCCTGAAGCTAAGATTACCAACCAGTAGTCATATCAGGTGAAACCCCAATACAAACTTTGCATATACCAATTCACTTGCCGGTTTACTTACTTCAACATACCGGCTCACACTTCATCATACCAGTTCACTTGCTAGTTTACTTACTTCAACATATCAGTTCACACTTTAGTATATTGACATCAATGACAACATACATTATTATCATGTCATCAAATTTTGCGCATATGCCAACAAGAAAGGGATGTGAGACTTGTCAAATGGATATTCCTTAACCCCTGAGAGTGTTTTGTGATTGCTAGGGTCCTTGGTGTGTTCTTGGATTAGGGGAACCTATCCTATACCGGTACCAGGACCTCTGCATCAATTTTGGTATCAGAGCATAGGAGGAATCCTTTTAGGAAGAATAATAGTACATGTTAGCAGAAGAATCAGAGGGTGAGGCTAGAAGAATGCCTCCAAAGATGAAAAATGTGGAACTTGCCAAGATGGTGCAAGAGAAAAGAGAAGAAAATGATTGGCTTAGAAGATTGATTGAGAACTTGGAAGGTAGGCTAGAGAGAGGGTTTGATGGCTGGAGGAAGTGGGAGAAGAAGAGGAGAACCCACAAGGGCAGGAAGAAGAGGGAGTTCCTGCAGAGCATAGGTACCTGGTCAATGCCTTGAAGGTTGTGGAGAGGAGAACCATGGACCAGGAATCAAACCTTCCTATTTTTTAGTGGGAAGATGGATGGCGATGGAGTGATGGATTGGATAGAGTCATAAAACAACTTCTTTAAATTTGAATACATTGCTGACAACCAAAAGATGAATATTGCCAAGTCAAAAATGTAGGGAGTAGCCTTGACATGGTGGAATTTTGTGCAAGGAGAAAGAGTGAAAGAGGGAAGAAGAATGATCACCTCTTGGAAGAAGATGATTACAGAGATCAAGGGAGTATATGTACCGAAGGACTATGAAGTCCAATTACACAAGAGAAGGAAGAATCTCAAACAGAAAGAGATGGATGTGTGTACCTATACTGAAGAATTTCAAAAATTGAGTATAAAGTCTAAGAAGGTTGAAGATGAAAGTGAAAGAGGGGCAAGGTATCTAAATGGCCTAAGGTGGAACATACAAGAAGAGTTGAACCTCTTGTGCCCTGACACTATTCATAGATGCTATCAATTAGCATTAAAGGTAGAGGAGAAGCTCAAAAGAAGACAAGAGAAGAGCAGTAGAGGAAGGGGTAAGAAATCAAGAGGAAGGAGCAACTTCAGAGGAAGACGATCAAATTTTGAATTCCAAGGAGAGAGCAGTCAAGACTCCTCAAGAAATGATAGCAACAACAAAGGCAACATCAGAGGTAGAAGGCCAAATTTCAGAGGAAGATCATCAGGAAGAGGAGAAGGACCAATAAAATGTTTTAACTGCAACCAAGAGGGACACATTGCTAGCAGATGCCCAAAGAAGATGGGGTCTAGTTCCCAAGGAGAAAGGAGAGCCAACCTAACCCAAGAATCAGATTACCAAGGCAGTAGCAAACCTGATTTATATGGTTATCCAGAGACCAAAGAGGCACTATTGTTAAGAAGAACCCTCTTGAAGGTACCAACACCTATGGAGCCACCTCAGAGGAAGTCTATCTTCTGTACCACTTTTGAATTAGAAGGAAAGGTATGTAAAGTTCTGGTTGACTCAGGGTCTATGAAGAATTTGATGTCAATAGAAATGGTAGAGAAGTTGAAATTGAGGAGGATACCCCATCCATACCCCTATAAGGTGTCTTGGCTCACAAAAGGGCAACAAACTCTTGTAGAAGAGCAGTCATGGGTAGAATTCTAGATAGGAGCTTATAAAGATAAGATTTTGTTTGATATTGTTAACATGGATGCTTGTCACCTCTTGTTTGGAAGACCATCACAGTATGACCTCAAAGCACACCATAATGGCTTTAGGAATACCTATTCCATCACAAATAATGGCAAGGTCATAGAGCTACTGCCCCTGACTGAAAACAATGAAGAGCAGAAAGAAACTGATTCCAAAGTGATGATGATGGAGGGCAAACCATTCCTCAAGGAGATAAAGATGGAAGAAAGAATATGCTTTGCACTGCTTCCAATACCAACCTCAAAGGGGAACCCTACTACAAATGATAGGGCAGAAGGAAAGGACAAGGATCTTAGTCCAGAAGTGAAGGAGATCATTAGCAGATACCAAAGAATAGTTGCAGATGGAGTGCCAAGGAGTTTTCCACCAATGAGAGAGATCAGTCACTGTATTGACTTGATCCTAGGGGCTACATTGCCTAACAAGGCTGCATACAAACTCACACCATAGAAAAATGAGGAGATGACAAGGCAGATTCAAGAGTTGCTAGACTGTGATCTGATTGGAAAGAGTCTTAGCCCATGTGCAGTACCGACAGTTTTGGCACCCAAAAAGGATGGAACATGGAGGCTTTGTATTGACTCATGAGATCTCAACAAGATCACCATAAGGTATAGATTTCCAATGCCTAGGATAGAGGATTTTCTTGATTGTTTGGGGGGTGCAAAATATTTTTCTAAAATAGATTTAAAGAGTGGATACCACCAAATTAGAATTAGACCTGGTGATGAGTGGAAAACAACCTTCAAAACAAATGAAGGGTTGTATGAATGGAAGGTTATGCCATTTGGTTTGTCTAATGCCCCAAGTACATTCATGAGACTCATGAATGAGGTTTTGAAAGAATTCATAGGGAAGTTTGTAATAGTGTATTTGGATGACATCCTAGTATTTAGCAGGACAAAGGAAGAACACTTGAGGCATTTAGACATGGTTTTGAAAAGGTTGAGTGAAGAGGAATTGATGATCAATATGGAGAAGTGTTTGTTCATGCAAGAAGAGCTCATCTACCTAGGATTTGTAATCTCCAAAGGTCACTTGAAGATGGATCAGGATAAGGTAAATGCAATTAATTCGTGGCGTACTCCTAAGACTATTGGTGAAGTTAGAAGTTTCCATGGATTAGCCACATTTTATAGAAAGTTCATAAGAGATTTTAGTCAGATATGTGCTCCAATGTTGGAAACCATAAAAGGTGGTCAAAAGTGTAGGTTTTCTTGGACAAAGGATGCGAATGAGGCATTTGAAACTCTCAAGAAAAAGGTAGCCCAACAACCGGTACTTACTTTACCTGATTTTAACAAAGGGTTTCAAATTGAATGTGATGCTAGTCATGTGGCCATAGGAGCAGCCATAAGCCAAGAGGGATAAATAAAGGCTAAAGGACACACATGAGAATGTGACCTTTCGATCTATGTAATAGGGTAGTCTTGTTTGTTTGATGTTTGATTTGTTTGTAATAAACCCCACCTTGTTACCCAATGACATGGATTTGGCAAATTGATAAGCCACCATGGGCATATGGGCCTAGGGGTATTTGGTTAAGTATTTTTCTAAGTTTTTATGTGTTAGACCTATCTTAGGAAGGTTTAGGACATGTTGAAGTACCTCTAGGTAGTCGGATTTAACATATGTCAAAAGTTGCTCAAACTTGACAACTTTTAATGACAACTTTTGGTTGCAAATAGCAACTTCCTTCCAACGGTCACCTCGGTTCAAAAGGTGGTTAATAACCATTGAGGAAGGTATAAAATATCATCCCCAATCACCATTTGGAGAGGAGAGAATTACTTTGTAAACTTTTGGCACCATTGAAGTAATATATTTCTGAGAATTTCCTGCAATCCCGTTATTCTACACGGTGTACCATATTGTATGATCTTTTTTAAATTAGGAAACCAGTGGGATGTGTTAGAGTGGCCAATAAAATTTCAGATGCATCAATTCCAAGGTCCTAATTCACCAAGACAAGGAAGAAATCGGCAAATTTATGGAAGTGTTCTAGATTTGACAGTTTTGTCTACGGTTTTGCAAAGAAATGGCCTTATCTTTCTCATCCTTCTTTAGTGGTTCACAGCCTTGGGGGGTATGAAAGTATTGCCAATGTATTTTAGGATTTTAAAAGCCTTTTTGTAGGTTAGGACCAGTTGGAGGTGAGGGTTTGATGCATTCAGGTGGGCCACTCCATGTGGCCACCAACAAGTGTAAGTAAACAAGTCTCACATCTGGGGTTAAAGGGTCTGATAATGGCCTAAGACTTAGGAATTGGTGTATTTTCAATGTCTTAAGAGTATTCCTTGAGTTTTTTTGGTGAGTTAAGCTCTGTTTCTACACACTCCTTTGCAAAATAGGCCTAATTGGGCTATACCGATCTCCTAACCAAAGTAGGGTTGGCATTCTTGTGTTCCCTACCGGTAATAAATCTTAGGATATGTTTTGTAACTCCCAAAAGGGTATCCAAATCCAAGATTTTTTTGTTTTGTCGTTTGGAGAAATAAAGAGTTAGGTGTGGAAAACCAGTCTGGCAGGGCTACTAGGTTTTGTAGGCCTTGTTGCAGTACTTACCCAAACCAGTAGAGGGAACCTGAATTCAATGATTGAAGGGGGTCTCCTTGACCTATGGGACTTAAAATAAAACTTTAAATAGCCATTTTTGCATTGGAGAAGGGACCAAACCATTGTTGACCATGGAGACCTTGTACCGGTCAATGAAAGAGATCGTGTACCGATAGTCTTTTCTTTGGAAGAAAGGGATGTGGGACTTGTCAAACAGATATTCCTTAACCCCTAAGAGTGTCGTGTGATTTCTAGGGTCCTTGGTGTGTTCTTTGATTAGGGGAACCTATCCTATACTAATACCAAGACCTCTGCATCAATTAATTTAGCTATAAGTAGCCCTTTGATTTTTCTCTTTTCCATTGCTATTCCTCCATATTTTATTGGGGGTTTATAAATCGCCGATTTATTTCTTCTTGCCCCAATTTTAATATCAATTATTGAAACTCATCTAAACAATTCAAGGGCTAAATTTTTGTCAGTCACATATATGGGTAACCTAAAAGGTTCTTCTATAAAACCATGCACCCTTAACAAAGTTAAATCTGCTCTATAAAACCAAACACAGTGAGGGCTCCTTTCTCTCAAACACCTCATTTGATTTATGGAAAATTTAAGAGTTACGTATTGATGATTGAAATATTGTAGGGTTGGAGTCAAAATTAGGTCAGCAAAAGCATAATATGTTGGATGTGTGGTGAGATTGCTGCAAATTTGTGCTTTAGTGATATCTGAGAGATGTGTTGTCATTGATGTCAACATATTTCTCTGTCTGTGATAGTGATGTTGTGAGTTCAGTGAGTTGGTTTGTTTAGCACGTTGATGATCAGAATTTGTGGATTAAAAGGTTCAAAGCTCCGCATGAAGATTTGAGTGAGTTATGAGTATCTATGTTGTGGTTGTTTTTTCAATTGTTCAATGATGGCAAAGTGTTGGTATTTTGATATGCATTTCTCCACATTGTAATATCTTGATTTATGAATTTGTAATTATGTTTGGGATGATGATGTGTATCCTCAATTCAAGTGGTTCATGGTTTGGAGCTCTGCAAGTTATTTTTCAGTCAATTTAGTTAGTGTTCTTGAAGTTTCGTATGATGATGATGTGATTCTATAATTTGTGTTGATGCGGATGTTGCAGTCGTAATTCATGATGCTTGTGGATGTTTCTGAATCGCGTTCCTTTTGTGTTGGTGGTCCACATTGATCATTGCGCGTGTAATTCATGATTTTATTTGGTATGTTCGTGTTATTTGGTTCTTGGCCGACCAGATGCTTGTAGCATGTTGCAGATGATAAGACATAATTCTTGGAGGTGTAGCATGTTCATGGTGATTTATTTGGGTTTGTGTTATTTCTTAGCTGATATTGCTTAGTCCACATATGATATTATAGCGTGTGTGATTATATTTTTATAATTAGGTGTTGTCTGTTGAGTTGACCTTGTTGATTTGTCCAAGGTTGATGACATGTATAAATAAATATAATATCTTTGTAATTAAGTGTGCAAGATGTGTGAATGAGTATGTATGTGCACTGATTGTATACATCTTTTGGAGGTTGAGAAGAAATATGAGGAGAAGAAATTTGTGCTTAACTGGAACTATAACCAAGCATTAAGAGATGTTATTTCTCGGTTCACGATCTTCTGGATGTGATCCAAATTTGTTTGTGAGACAACGAGTCTTCCCTGGGTTGTATCCCTTTCTGTATTTTGAGTAGTGAGCTCTAGGCAGTGTACCTGAATGCATGTGCATTCCCCATTGTAATATTTCATATACTTCGAACAAAGTATCATCATATTGTGGGTAGGTTCCCACCGTGGTTTTTCCCTTGACTAGGTTTTCCACGTCAAAAATCTTGGTGTTATGTGTGTTCTTGATGTGTTGTTGATTTTTCATTTCATTGTTAATTATCATATCCAAGAATAAATTTAAGCTGTGTGATTTTTTGAGACAACTGATTCACCCTCTCCCTCTCAGTTGTCTTTCGGTATCAAAGCTATTTCATCATAATAATCATTGTTTTTTTAGAGAACATGGGTCCACATGGTACCTAGCTTATTTTTCCTTGATGCACCAAATGCATCTAGATTCATATGCCTTTAGAAGAAATTAAAGTTTTGGTGGAGCACCATATGAACCATAAAAGAAGAGTATCTGAAAAACTGATGAATTGGGAAACTCTTGTAGCTATCGACTAATGCCTTTTGCAATGATATTTTCAAAATCATAACAAACAATCCCCTTTTCTCTTCTAAGATGAAATGCTAGGGCCATCTATAATTCTTCCAGTGAATTGTTAGTATCAAGGCCATAAATGAAGTCCAACTTGAAAATACACTCTGCGTGTCATCTTTAAACTTTTTTATCGACATAGGAAAACAAGGAAACATTATTTCATTTCTACTTCTACATGTTTCTTCATTGCAAAATGGAAGCACCATTTCTTCATTGCACTCCATATTTTTATAATTAAAATCCTTTATTTTTGTTGTGTCACAAAGGATGCAAAGCATGTCTCTAATAATATTCTAGTTGATGATAATTTTCAAGCACCTTCCTTAGATGATGCATGCATTCTTGACATAGTTTATTGAATAGGGTTGTACTAACTTAGTACATGGATGAACAAAGGGTACCATGTACTATGGAAGACCACAATTCCAGAGCCTAAACCCCAAGCTTTATCACCTATTCTCTTTTACCTTATTGACCATTCTCCTCATGGCACCTTCACAAAGTTGTTTAGGATTCTAGTGTAGCTTAGGATCATGAATTTGATCTGTAAAATATTTTACCTACATTGGGTCTTTGTGATTTGTCTATTGCAGTGACCTATTATTCTCTACTCCTAGGATTTGTGGCATCTATGTTGAGGCATATGAAATATTGTCATAAATATTGATACACTGGATAGAATTTAGAATCTCATTGAATATTCCATTAGAGGATGCTCCTCCTATAGTCACTGTGCAAATAATACATCTTCAAACATGCCTTTCTGTGACAAATATTGTCACTCTTGAAACCTAAGTCTACTTTGCTTTAACTATATTGCCCACTAACTTGAAAAATAAATGCAAAAGATTGCAAGGTTGATATTTCTGTGGCAGTTGTGAGGCTAGTTTTTGTGAATTAAATGCAATTATTTTTCAAAAATAACCACAATTTAGGAGGAGGTACTTACAATTTATTGTGCTATCAAGTCAAAAAGTGAGGCACTCAAAATGGAAACAAAGGATAGTTAGATTGTTTTCATCTAATGATTGCTACTAAAGGGACATCATCGCATCAAAATCTGGGCATGACACCTAGTGACTCGTACTTAAGCATAATTACTGAAAACAACACACCACACAAATTAAACAAACTAACTTAATAATTACAAGTCCAAAAGGATGGGGCATTTAATAAAAATATTTTAAATGAATCTCATTAACTCGGATTCCAAGGGAATTCCCTTCAAGATATTCTAACTCAAAAGAATTACTTTCTTTCAATTAATGATTCAGAAAGGGCCTCCCCACAAGGCATCAAACTTTGCATGTTGTCTTGGCTTGGTGGTGCGCTCATCATACTTCAAAACTAAATCACCTTCTTTGAAATTAGGGTCTGATGCTCTTTTATCAAACCATCATTTGACAATTTATTGATGGTTTGCTTAAGCACCAAAGGCCTTCTCACAAAAATCCTAAGAACTTAATAATTTTGCTCTTTATGTTCATGGCATCATCTTCTTCTACTTCTAGAGATGTAATAAATTGCACTACAATAATCTCCATGGAAATTGGTATAATAACCTCCTTACCATAAACCAACTTGTAAGGACTTGTCTTAAACACTTTCTTAGGTGTGATGTGATCAGATACCTGCAAATGTTTATGACAATCTCTCTGCTACTTTGAACCTAAATGCTTGATCAACTTGATTAGACTTTTTATTTGTTGACTCAGCCAATTTGTTTCCTTATGGGTAATAATTTGAGGAGGTCTTGAGGAAGATCACATGATTTAATTTAATTAACACTTTGGATCTAATGAAATATCATGTATTATCAAATATAAAAATTTTCGGAGGAACAAATCTTGCTACCAATTTTTCAAGGAAATTAACTATCCCATACTTGGTAGTAGTCTTCAGGGGTACTGCTTCCGACCAATGATTAAAGTAATCTATTGCAATTAGATCCACTTGTGTCTAGCACTAGAGACTGGATTGATCATCCCAATTAAATTCAAACCCCATTGAGCAAAGGCTTCATCTATTACAATTGGATTGGGAGGCATGGAAGAGTTTTTTTGCTTGCCAACAAAGAATTTGCATTTATGGAATTTTTTAACTAATTGATGATAGTTTGCAAACTGGACTAGAAACAACCCACGTGCATAATATTTATGGTGGTAGTAATTGTAGAATAATATCCTCTTGTGGCACCATTAGGCATCTCGTCTAACACTCTTTTTATTTACACTTTATCCACATTACAGAGGAGAACACTATCAAAGTTTCTTTTAAACAACACTGCTTCAACTAGAGCATACCTAGATCCTTGTATCCTATAAAATATTCTTTTCAAAGGAGGAAGATTGGGTAGATATCTACCAGTTTGCATAAAATTTTAATCTTATCCATTATTCAACCAGCTACTAACTTGAATTGATTTATCAACACTAACTCTCGATCCCTTTCTTCTTTTGTTATGAATCTATTTTCCTTAGCCAAGTATTGTCAAACCCCACTTCCTCAAACAAATTTGGTTTGTAAAACTTCTACATCATATTCTTTGAGTGATCCAATTGGATCTTTTTTCTATGATTTTGCCTTCCAATATATATTCTCACACACTTGAATGTGCCATATATATCAACACTTTATTACTTACAATCAAGTACCAAAATTTCTTAAGGCATTTGATGATGGCAAAAGCCCACTTCTCAACAAAGTTATACTTTGTCTCATATCCTTTGAGGGTCCTTGAATGGAAGGCAATTGGATGTTCTCCTTTCTTTTCCTCATTTTTTTGAGTTAGAATTGCAATAATGCTATGTTCATTGCCATAAACATACATGATAAAATCCTTAGAGAAGTTTGGGTTGACCAAAATTGTAGTAAAGGCTATAACTTCTTTAATTATATCAATATCCATTATTCCTTTAGAAGTCCATTTAAATGCTTAATCTATTTGTGGAATGGGTGTTTTTCATCTAACCAATCCAATGAAATTAGATATAAATTTTCTAACAAAATTTATCTTTCCGAGGAAAAATTGCCCTCCTTTCTTATTACTAGGAGGGGAAAATTATTCAATGGCCTTAATTCTTTTGGGATAAATTGAGATTCCTTCATTTGACACAACATATCCAAGGATTTTCCCTTGTAGGACTCCAAATATACATTTTTTAGATTTAGCAACGCCCCAAAATCTTGACACCTCTAGAAGATGATCAAAATGATCCTCCTTCTTTGAAATCACTATAAGGTCATCCAGGTCAATAAGGATTATTATTTTAATCAAATACTTGAATTCAATATCTATTTCATGTTGGAAAGTAGGTCCAACATTCGAGAAGCCAAAAGGCATCTTAACATATGCAAAAGTTCCCCACTTAGTGGTGAACATTGTCTTATGTCGATCTTCTTTTCTTACCAAAACCTGGTTATGCCATACAAGCCATCAAGCAATGGGATCATTTCGGATCCTACAACTGTTTGTAGAACTATTCCATAGAGGGAAACGAATAGTGATACTTTAAATAAGCTCTATTCAGATCACAAAAATAATCCACACAAGAAGATATCTCCATTTTTCTTTTGGACCGACACTAGATTATACACTCATTTTCAATGCTTAATTGGGTATATAATATAAGAAAAAATTGTCTTCTTTAATTATTGAGCCATGAGAGATTCAATCTTTGGGTTAATCAATCTTTGTTTCTAATGGATATTCTTAGCTCCTTCAACCAATTCTATAGTATGTTGAATAACACTAGGATCATATCCTTTTAGGTCATCATAAGTCCATGTTATGACCCCTTCATACTTATTAAACAAGGATATGAGTCAATCTCTATCCTTTTAAGGCATTTCATAAATTTTAAATTCCTCCTATTTCCAACCTCAAGGTCTACATAATCTCCTTTATCACTGACAAATTTCCATTTGTCATTCCTTAGATCATCACAAATAAAGAGATTTTCTAAGGTTAAAGAAGCAAGGCCTACAAATGATAGAATAAGAGACTCGGGAAGATGGTTGAAAGAACAAATGTCAAGGTAGATGAAGATTGGGATCAAATTGCACAATAATCTAAGGAGTACAAAATAGAATAAGCTCCCTGCATTGAAGAAGAAGAGGAAGAATTGCATTAGAGCATTACTAGTAATATTTATTTGATTGTGTTATTGATTTTTTTTTCATCCATTGTTGAGCTCTATTTTAGGTTTGTAGTAGTTTGGAATATGAATACTTTACTCTTGGTTTAATTTGAATGATTGCTTACATTTGGTGACTCCACTAGATATTTGTACATGTATCTAATTCCATTATGTGCTTTTGTATCTTGTAGTGGTCTTTGTATGATTACTTTTATAAAATATTAAAGTTTTTCATGAATCAAATTTTTATATGTATCTCTAGGTGTGAAATGGAGCTCATACTAAAGTCTAGAGTAGTCAAGAAATGGATTTTGATATTGTAGAGGGGGAAAAAGTAAACCACTATGAAGGGGACTCAACAACCTCTTAAGAACTCACTCAATCTACCTCTCCACTCAAGATAATCACAAAGCATGAAATCTATCAAGTGCCAATAGATGTTATAGTTTTAGTTACAGAACCTGAAAGAGGACATCATAGAGATCTTCTAGAGACATCTACTAACTCTTTACCCAAGTATGCCTGTAGGTTGTGGACAATAGCATGACACGTTGGTGTCCTATATAGATAGAGTACAAAGACAGTACCAAAAAATGCAGAGTGACCAACCTTTGGGTTTTTGTACTTAATGATATGAAAAGCTTAAAACAACAATAATAAAAAATAAAAAGAAAGAGATTTAAATGAAAGAATCTCATAACAGTTCAACAATTGAAGACTCTATCAAAAAAGGCCCTTGTCAGCAACCTGCACACAAAATAGAGATATAAAAATGTTAGGGTTGTGTTTTATAGGTCTGTCATAGTCAAACCCCCATTTTGGTGTATCCACCTCCATAGACAACCAAGATAGATAATAGATAAATTGATAGACGATATAAAATAAAACAAAATTATAGATATGCTATGGAGAATAAATGAGGAGGAAAGAGACTCCCCTTCTACACCCAAGAAACTGAGAGCTTGTTGGAGAGAAGGAGAAACATGGAATCATCTTAAAGGATGAAGCAATGATGATGGAGTCTCAAACACAAAGTAGAAAAGAGAGCCAAGAGAGAGCTTCAGAATGTAAGAGAGAAAAAATATGTATCAGAATGCTTTAAAAGTTGCTAGAGAGCTTTATTAGAGTGTTAGAGATTGTTCAAGATTGCAAGAGAGACTTTTCAAATGCTAGAGAGGAAAAAAAGAAGCCTGGAAAGGGAAGATAAGAAACCCAGAAATGAATCTAACATTGGTGCATACTACAAGATGTGTTAAAACCTCTACTAATCACAGATGTAGTTCTCCAATGGCCACCTTCAATTTCCATTTGGTAGGGTGCTAGTGCAATAGGCGAGCGTCTTCATGGAACACAGGTGTCCACAAGTCAAATAGTCAACAAAGTCAAAAAAAGGACAAAAGAAAGGGTAATAACGCAAGCCAATAAAACAAAGGAACAAAAGTTGAAGGGGTTCTCTAATTAGATAAAAGTGAAGGCACTTATGTAGCATGGAATTGAATGCAGTGCAATTTACGATGTTACATTTTGGCCCCACTTTAGCAAGCATATAATTATCACAAAATGTGAGCTAAAATAGAGAGAAATTTTTTTATTAAGATGCGAAGAGGAAGAAGAATCCCCTAACCATGTGAATTTTCCCCTAAGGAAGAGACTTGAACCTTTGTGAGATATTCCTAGGTTGTTTAATCATAAACATGTTAGGAAAAAAAA
The DNA here is from genome assembly GCF_030272615.1 of Cryptomeria japonica. Taxonomy (NCBI): domain Eukaryota; kingdom Viridiplantae; phylum Streptophyta; class Pinopsida; order Cupressales; family Cupressaceae; genus Cryptomeria; species Cryptomeria japonica. The sequence continues at coordinate 497,036,131 of NC_081408.1, forward strand.
TTTGAAGCAAAAATGGTATGATCTAACATAGAGATAGCAAGATAGTCATCATTGAGATAAAAAGATTACAACAGTATGGGTAGCAAGTTAAGTTATGCTAGATATCCATACAATAGGGTTATTGAAGATCAGTTAGATAGTGGTTTGGCCCCCACGAGGTCAATAAGATAACAAAGATTAATTGAGATAATGGTTTGGCCTCCACAAAGGCATCAGATACAAGATATGATACAAGATCATTAGATAAATAGATATTAAGAAAAGCATGATGCAAATGAAGAAGATATGTTGTGTCACTTCAACATAATGAGATGTTTCCATGGAATGCCACCTTGCAATAGATGACACATGATACCCACAACATCAATATGGAGACAAAGACATAGGGGCATCTGATAGTTCGACAACAAAAGAAGTCATAGTAGTAAAAGTAAATCTTGTAAGTGTGTGTGTGTGTTAGTTTCATGGTCTTGAAGTTTCTAGATTTGAAGAAGGCACATGAAAACAAAAGATAAAATAAAAATTTGGGTCAACATGGATGAGAGCCTAAATGTCCTTGACACTTCACACCATCCCCAAATATCAAAAATCAAGATACAAAAAAATAGAATAATGATGATTAACAATAGAGGAGTATCATGACATACAATCCCCTATTTCCAAGTACCAACAGAGTGACATGGGTCATCTAAGAGAGCACAAATATATAAAGACAATCATCACCCCGTATTTCCAAGTACTTATAGAGTAACTTGGGTCCTTCAGAGGGGCACAAACATATAAAGCAAGAACAAGTGAACAAAGATAGGAACACCCTAATCTACAAGATAAGAAGGGTGATGTCCTAGTAGTCACCCACCATCAGATCATCATCCTTCCAATCTTGAGCATATGGGGAGTGAGGACGAGCCCAAAGAGGGATAACTGCAAAGACAACACTTGGAACTTCACTAGTAATAAGAGCTAAGGACGTGTAGCATCCACATTCTCATCCAAAAACTCCTAAGAGGTGAGGGTCAAAGACTTTCTGAAGGTCATAGATAACAGTAGGATATCCTCTAAACAATCAAACAAATGCCTCATAATAGAAGAGGAAGGTGACTTAGCTTGAGGTAGTGAAATGGGAGTCACATCGTCAACCTCTAGAATAGGGATGAAGACAAACTTGATAGAAGTTGAAACCTCCTCAACAACACAAATAGATACAGATAAACAAACAGACACTAAAATAGAAAAATAAACAAAAAACAAGGTTGCCAGAGTTGGCTTCCAGCAACAAAACTTAGGAACGGGATCATTCTTAAACTTCCACTTGGGTTTCTATGGAGGTGAAGACCTTCAATCAATTGTAGTAGATTTAAGTGCCCTAGGAAAGCTCTAATGAATATAAGGTTGCAGAGTAAGTGAGGAAGAGAATATTGCACTAGACACAACCTATGTATGAAACATGTCAATAGGCCAAGAAAATGAAGGGATTGTAAGACATCTCAGATAACCAGAGGACAACTAAGAGGAGGGGTGAATCAATTGTTAGTGGATTACAGAACTTTAAGCATTAAAATCCTTATTACCAGAACACATAAACTCAATACCAAAATGCATAAACCAAATACCAGAACAATAGATGTAGCAATTAAACATAAACTTAAATCACATAATAGTTACCATCCATCCAGAACACATGGCACCAATATTTGTATGTGGAAAACCCAATAAAGGGAAAAACCACGATGGGAAGCCTACCCATAGTCAGATAATACTTCTACAGTAAGTATGTGATTACAGTGTGAAGGGGCCTACACATGCAGGAAGGCCAACAGCCTAGAGTGCACTGCTCATCACAAAAGAAGACTCAGTGATTACATAAAACATCGAACTAAAATCTGGAATGAAGATTGAACTGCAAGTATAACATCTCCTATGCCTGAGTATAGTTTCAATTAAGCTCAATACCAGAGGCCTTAAACCTCTCTTACAAACCCAATTCGATCACCTATGATCAACCAAAACCTCTGCATATGATTACAACATTATTCGCATGTAGATAATCCTATATCCCATAATCCCTTAAGCCCATACATCCATACATATGATCTACAAAGAGATCTTACAACATATTTATACCAACCCGGGACCTAAACAATTAGGTCAGTCACCTAAAGGATAATATAATAAATTCATAACATAAACCCAAAATCCAATGATCAACCAAGTCGGCTCAGACCGAAAACAATTTAAACCAATCATTAAATCTCACCGGTAACACATCAGGATCATCCAACAACACATTACATAAACGGATCCATAACCTAGATAACACCGGACCCAAAAATGGTTGCCGTAAACCAAATCCAACACCACCAATCAATAGGAACATGAACAAGATAACCAACAACATCATGATATCCATCTAGAAGCCGCACCAACACTACTTATCACGGGAATCAAAAGATCTTCAACAAAGCTCTCCCGATAACATCCTTATCGATGACCAAAAATCTTACTAGAATAAATGATAGCTCTAAGTCATCAAATCTTGAACCAAGTGATTGTGATACACATCTGAATATCATGAATGACAAATCAAAACCAAATCCACAAACCAAAGCATTACCGGATCAATACCATAAATCAACCACTTTATCGAAACCAACTGGAAACCGGTAAACAACCAAAACTATCGGTGTTGCCATCAATGATAAAACATCAACGCAAAACATAATCAATTCCTCCAAATTTCCAATAATCTCCCCCCTTGGCATTGATGGTAACACTATAAGTGAAAAATATCCAAGTGCCAATAAATTTCAAACAAGTCTCCCCCAAAGAAGGATAGCCAACAATATCCCATAGGATGATATTACAATGAAGCTCTGAACCAAACTCTCATTTGACTAATATACTATTAAGCTCTGTTTTTCACATATATCTCTCCCCCTTTGACATAAATGCCAAAGATTTGGCATAAATATCAAAGAAAGATCATAAACCCACTGAACCACACAGCTAACTACTTCCCCTGAGTAGTAGTACCACAACATCAATCCAGAATGAATTATAGCTTTGTAAATGCATGTTGGATTGATGTCAATCAACATCATTCAAGTCTCTATCGGAGGGGCAAAAACCCCCAATCTATCTCTGAAGTACTCAAATGATTCTTTAGGAAAAGGTTTAGAGGAAATGTCCGCAATCTGCTCTTTGGTGTTCACATAAACCAGTCTGACTTCATTTGCTTCCATCTTTTCCTTTAAAAAGTTATGCTTGATAGATATATGCTTTGTCTTAGAATAAAATACCAGATTCTTTGATATATCAATAGTAGTAGAGCTATCACAGTGAATAACTATCGGTTCATTACAATCCACCTTTATATCCTTCAACATTTGCTTTATCCATAGAACTTATGTACAGTTAATAGCACTAGAAACATACTCAACCTCAACAATGGATAAAGATGTACATGATTGATGTTTGCTGATCCATGAAATAAGTTTCTTTCCAAGAAATAAAGCTCCACCAGATGTTCTCTTCCGGTCATCAACATCTCCAGCCCAATATGCATTTGTATATGCACATAATGTAAAGTCATCATTCTTAGGATACCACAAAGCATATTTAGTTGTTCCCTGCAAATACTTGAAAATCCTTTTCACCACACTCACATTATTTTCTCTAGGATCACTCTGATATCTTGATATAATACAAACTACATTCATTATATCCGGTCTAGTTTGAGTTAGATATAATAAACCTCCAATCATAGACTTGTACCTTGTAGGATTTACCAATGTAGATGCATCATTCTTTGTAAATTTGTCACTTGTAACCATAGGTGTACCAACCGGTTTAGAATTTTCCAACCCAAATTTCTTCAACAATTCTCTAGCATACTTAGTTTGACAGATGAAAATACCTTTATCAGTTTGAATAATCTGCAAACCTAAGAAAAATATCATCTCCCCAATCATAGACATCTCAAATTTGTTCTTCATATTGTTAGAGAATTCCATACACAACTTATCTTCACCTCCAAAAATGATATCATCAACAAAGACTTCAATAATAAATATGGTATAATTAGTGATCTTATAATATAAATTATTATTAGCATTACCTTTACTGAAACCAAGCTTCAAAAGATATTTATCCAATCTTACATACCAAGCTCTAGGGGCTTGTTTCAATTCATATAAAGCTTTCTTTAACCTGCAAAACATGTTTTTGTCACCTGAAAGTGAAAATCCATCAGGTTGCTCAATATAAACTTCCTCTTCAAGATCTCCATTCAGAAATGCACATTTGACATCCATCTGATAAACCTTGTATTTCTTATGTGTTGCATAAGCAAGTAATAATCTCACAGCTTCAATCCTAGCTACTAGTGCAAAGGTTTCATCATAATTAATTCCTTCCTTCTGAGAATATCCTTTACAAACCAATCTAGCTTTATTCCTCACAACTTGACCATCTTCATTCAGTTTATTCCTAAAAACCCATTTAGTTCCAATAACATTCTTATTTTTAGGCCGAGGAACTAAAATCCATGGGTTATTCTTTTCTATTTCATCTAATTCTTCTTCCATAGCTTCCATCCAACATTCATCTTTACAAGCTTCAATTAATGATGTATGTTCAACTTGAGAAATTAAACACACCTCATCAACTGCCAACCTTCTTCTTGTTATCACTCCTTTGTTTTTGTCTCCAATGATCTAATCTTCTGAATGATTCAACCTTACATACCTAGGAGTCTTCTGACTTTCTATTCCTTTGTCCTGACCTTCAGTTACTGTTGAGTTTTTTGATACTGTCAGAGTAACTAGTTCACCATTATGTTCTAGTGCAGGTGCCACCAGTTCAGTTATGATCATTTCCACTGCCGGTTCCTTCTCAGAAGTTCTGATTTGACTTTTGTTCTGCTCATCCACCTTGGCATTTGTACTCTCCATAATTCTCTACAATATTTTATTATAACATCTATATTCTTTACTTTCATTAGGATAACCAGTAAATATTCCTTCATCACATCTAGGATCAAACTTTCCAATGGAATCATCTCTTTTGATATAGCATTTACTACCAAAGATTTTGAAATACTTAACTATCAGTATATGACCAAACCATAACTCATAAGGTGTCTTACCGGTGTCTCCTTTGATATGAACTCTGTTGAATGTGTATATCATCATTCTTATAGCTTCTCTCCAGTACACATGAGGCAAATTAGCTTCCATCATCATGGTTCTAGCTGCATCCAAGATAGTTATGTTATCCCTTGCCACAACTCCATTTTGCTGAGGTGTTTGGGGTGCAAACAACTGCCTCCTTATCTCGTTCTTCTCACAATAGCTATTAAATTCATCAAATGCAAATTTCCCACCTTGATCTAACCTTAAGAATTTAATCTTTAATCCTATCTCTATCTCAACTTTAGCTTTAAAGATTTTAAACTTTTCAAATGCTTCAGACTTCTCCCTTAGAAAAGTAACCCACGTCATTCTTGAATAGTCATCAATGATTAGCATGAAATATCTATCATCCTTAAAACTTTTGATTCTAGTAAGACAACACAAATCAGTATGAATAAGATCAAGAACATCATTATATTTGTCTTGTATACTCTTAAAAGTAGTTTTGACTTGCTTTCCCATTTGACATTCCTTACATATCGAATTATAAGGCTTTACAATCTTAGGTATATCTCTAACTGCCTTAGTGGAACTGATCTTCACAATGCAATCAAAATTCATATGACACAACCTCTTATTCCATAGCCAACTCTCATCAATTTGTGCAATCAAACATGTCTTCTCACCGGAGTTCAAATGAAATATATTATCTTTAGTCTATGTACTAGTTGCTATCTCCAATCCAGATCTGTTGATAATCTTGCATTTTCCATCGTTGAATTGTAATTGAAATCCCTTATCCACCAACTTTCCTACACTCAAAAGATTATGCCTTAAACCTTCAACATAATAAATATTATCAGTGTTATTCTTTCCATCCAATGATATTGTTCCTTTTCCCTTGATCATAAATGCTTCATCATCTCCAAATCTAACCAAACCACCATCAAATTCTTGCAAAGATAAGAACTTCCTTTTATCTCTAGTCATATGATGTGAATATCCACTGTCAATTGCCCATTTATCCTTGTATTCAATTTTAGCAACAAGGGCCTTCTCTTCAAGTATCAGATCATTTTATTTGATAGACAAAAATACCCATTCCTTTCCATTTTGGGATCCACTAGCTGAATCTTGTGTCGGTTCATCATCAGAATCAGTCACACCTTCCTCATCAACATAGTAGCATGATTTGTCTTTGTTTCTCCTGTACTTATGCTTGTTCTGATAATGATGGTTAGGCCTAAAAGATCTTCTAGCTCTTTCCTCAAATCTTGAATTCCTTTCAGGACATCTAGATGCAAAATGACCTATCTTATTACATGCAGAACATTTAAAAGGTGATTTTCCTTCATACTTACTTCCTGTCGGTCCTTTAGGTACTCTTCTAGCAAATAAAGCTTCAAGTTGTTAAAAATCTTCATATTCTTTCTTCATATCCTCTAGTTCCTTCACGTATAAGGATTTCCAATCACTCTTGTCGGTAGATGATGTAGATGCATGAAAAGAAGGTTCAAATTTTATAGCTCCAGAAGGTCCAAATTCCTCAAGCTCAAAAGGAGATAACTTCTCAACCAAGGTATCCCTATTAACAGAATTTTTTGCCATAGTTCTCAATTCATTAATTGCAATAGCCTTCATCTTATAAGCCGATGGCAAAGCTCTCAGTACTTTAGAAATAATTTCATCTTCACTCAAAGTTCCACCACAACATTGAAATCCCAGAACAATCTCATTAACTCTCTACATAAAAGCAATAATCCTTTCATCTTCTTCCATCTTCAGGTTCTCATACCTCACCCAGTAACCATCAAGTTTAGAAATTTTAACAGTAGGGTCACCTTCATTCAAAGTCTCCAATTTGTCCCATATAGCCTTTGCAATTGATTTGTTAGTTAGTCCCATAATTTGTTAATCATATAGTGCACATAAAAAGGCTTCTCTAGCTCTACAATCATTCTCAAGCTCTTTGTCTAGACCTATCGGAGGAGGCTTTCCAGATGCCTGATTAAAAAGTGTAACACCATTCTTAGTGATCTCCCAAATCTCTTTTCCATGACATCTCAGATGAGTCTCCATCTGAATCTTTCATACCCTTTAATTTGTTCCATCGGGCCTAGGAATTTCTCTTCGGAAAACAACTACAGATGAACTTGATGAACTTGCACTGTTAGACGCCATAGGATCTTCCTCAAGTAGTTAAGCTTATGCAGAGAGGACCATACTCTGATACCAATTGTTAGACAACTCAAATAACTAGAGGACAACTGAGAGGGGGGTTGAATCAATTGTCATCGGGTTAAAGAACTTTAAGCATTTAAATCCTTATTACCGGAACACAAACTCAATACTAGAATGCATAAAACAAATAAAAGAATAGAAGATGTAGCAATTAAACATAAACATAAATCACAGGATATTTACCATACATCCATAACACATGATACCAAGATTTGTACATGGAAAATCCGGTAAAGGGAAAAACCATGGTGGGAAGCCTACCCACAGTCAGATAATACTTCTGAAGTAAGTATGTGATTACAATATGAAGGGTCCTACACATGCAGGAAGGCCAATATCCTAGAGCACACTCCTCATCACAAAAGGAGCCTCACTTACTACATAAAACATCAGACTATAATCCAGAATGAAGATTGAACTACAAGTATAGCATCTTCTATGCCTGAGTACAGTTCTGATTAAGCTCAATACCAGAGGCCTTAAACCTCTCTTACAAAGCTGATTCAATCACTTATGATCAACCAAAACCTCTGCATATGATTAAAACATTATTTGCACATAGATAATCTTATATCCCATAATCCCTTAAGCCCATACATCCATACATATGATCTACAAATAGATCTTACATCATATTTATACCAACCCGAGACCTAAACAATTAGGTCGGCCACCTAAAGGATAATACAATAAATTCATAACATAGACCCAAAATCCAATGATCAACCAAGTCGGCTCAGGCCGAAAACAATATAAACCAATCATTAAATCTTGTCGGTAACGCATCAGGAACATCCACCAACATGTTACATATACTGGTCCATAACCTAGATAACATCAGACCCAAAATAGGTTGCCATAAATAAAATCCAACACCACCAATCAATAGGAACACAAACAAGATAACCAACATCATCCCGATAGCCATCTAGAAGCCGCACCAACACCACTTATCATGTGCATCAAAAGATATTCAACAAAGCTTTGTTGGTAACACCCTTACTGGTGACCAAAAGGCTTACTAGAACAAATGATAGCTCTAAGTCATCAAATCCTGAACCAATTGATCATGATACACATTTGAATAACATGAATGACATATCCAAACCAAATCCACAAAACAAAGCATACTGGAGCATACCGGATCAATACCATAAACCAACTACTCTATCAGAACCAACTAGAAACTGATAAACAACCAAAACTGTTGGTGTTTCTATCAATGAAAAAACATCAATGCAACACATAATCAATTCCTCCAAATTTCCAACAAGGATATCATGCAAGGAAGTGATGAGAGGTGGCTTCAAGTAGGGAGCAATGAAAACCTATACCCTTTTGGGGAAAGGCTCATTGATGGTCCTAAGAGTGCCAAATAGCATCACGTAAGACAAAGAGGGTGATGTAGCGGGAGCAACAAGAGCAGAAGTGGGCACAAAAATAGAAAGAGAAAGAGTGGACATCAATGAATCACCCTTAGCCTTCAAGATGGCCTCATGTTCTAGGGCCATTAACCACCAATGATGTTATGCTCACATGCAAGCTAGTTCCAACATGAATGGGAACTAAGAAAAAAATTCTAGGAAGGTTCAGTGACATCATGCTTCATGTAAGAGGCCTCTAGAGTCATTTCTATCAGAGGAGAAGGCCCAACTAGTGCAGTAAGAGGTGCTACTAAAATAGGCTTTACATGTATAGCCTCAGGCACCCTTCCTAATTTTTCTCTAGAAGCAGTTGAGGGAACAATGGGCACCCTCAAAGGCTATAATGTAGGAGCTAGAGATGATGGATGAGCTCAAGGTGAACACCTACCCTTATCATACCAGGCTAGATGACGGATATCTACAATGATCAAAATCTCAAAGGGAGGGTAGGCTAAAGACATCGATAGCACAAGTGTCTTTCCTTTGCTTGCATTAGGTGCAGCTATAGGAATCGAAGACATCATTGGGGGTTGTGTAGTCCTAGGTGGGAAAGGAGGACTACTCTAATGAATGTGTCTACCCTTAGCCCCCGATAAGGAAGGGGTGGAGAGTGCTACCCACTATGACACATGATCAAATAGGGAAGAAGGAGTGGAGACAGATGTAGGAGAAGGTAAAAAGACCACAGGCTGAACTTAATTAGGAGCCAACTCCTTTATCTTATTTATTTATAGTAATCTTTACACATCAAGTCTCCATGGGGAACTATAGTTCCAATCAAAGAAAACCAAAAATGTGTTAGAATCAAAGATCACTGAGAGGGGGGGTGAATCAATGATCTACTAAAAAAATAAATCCTCAAACTTATTCTTTATCCACCGGTTAGCAATGCATAATAAAAAACAACATAAACATGCAACAAAGAATACACAAATCCACAACACCGAAATTTTTACATGGAAACTCGAAAAGGGAAAAACCACAGTGAGGCTAGAACCCACAATATTCATATACTATGGCCAGGAGTACATAAATATTACATAGATGGGGAATGCACTTGCATTCAGGCTCACTACTCAAATATAGTGACCTGGAAGGCTACAACCTTTAGGGAAGTCTCACTGAGTTACAATTTGATTACAATAAGAAAATACAATGAAAAGAACTCTCAATTAGCATTTGATTATGCAAGAATGAGTTATGGTTAAGCACTGAATCTCTGACTATCTTTTCTCTATTGAATACCATGTTTCTATCTCAATCAGCTACCGGTTGGTCTGAAAGAAAAGTGTGCACGTGAAACTACACTCAATTGTACCAAAATAGATCACCACACCACTAACACACTGAAAATCAATCGCCAAATCGATTTTATATATCCGATCTCAACACAAAATAAATCTCCTTCAAGTTGGTTTCAAGAAGTGTAATGTGTAGCTCAAAATTGGCTTCAATCTTGAACAAAACATAGCATCGGACAAAAATATTATAATCACATGCTTCCTAAGGGTCTTCCCAATCACCGAGATCATAAAAAAACCCACCAAAAATACCACAATCATCGGAAATCATTCCGGACCAAAACAATACAGAAATGCCCTATTTTACCTATTAACTCTAACTTCCAGATAAGATGAATCACAACCACTAGATCAAATCACCAAGAAGAGTTGCCATCTATGACAATCCTAGACCATAAATCAGGCATCGAAAGTCACTAGATGAGTGTCAATTGCCAACAATCTCCCCTTTTGGCATTGATGGCAACACCTATGAAAAATGGCTAAGTGTTGAAACTTGTACATCGGATGAAAGAATAAAATAATTCTAAGGCTCCCCCTTAGATCAACAATCCAAAAATCTGCACCATCGAACTGTACACTCTATACACAATTAGTTTGTACATTTTTCACCTCATATCTCCCCCTTTGACAACAATGCTAAAGATGGGGTGTTGCCCAAGATTGATATATAGATGACGAACATTTTACAAATACTTGAAGATGTCATCATAAGTAGTCTTCAAAAATCCCATGTGAGTATCCCACCCACTCTTCAGGTTATCCAAAATTATGATAAATGCATTAAATACAGTAGCATGAATTTCTAATTCTCTCAAATCTGATGGTACAGGCCAAGTCATTTCCTTCATACAGTCTACCTTATTACTTAGCATAGTATCTAACTAGATGGTGATCAGGTTTTGGAGTTCACCCACCTTCCTCAAAACTTTCTCCTTATCCGCTTGAAGGCTTGAGATCCGATCATTTAAAGCTATAATATGTCCTTCAATACTTCTACTTAATATTACATTAGGATCAAAAGATTGATAAATACTAGCAAGCTTGCCCTAGAAGACTCCTATATATTTATCAATATCAATAGTGAACTTAGGCAAAATAAGACAAGATTTCTACAATTTACCAGCTTCTGACAATGTGTCTAAAAAAGTCTGCAATCTCTTATTCAGTGTTACCCTATCATCTTCAATCATTTTTAGGAATGTTTTCTAACTTCCTTAAACCTGTCCAAAACTTTTTGAGTAGTCGTCTTCTCCAAAGAATCAAAATTGGTATTTACATTGTTAATCAACTATAATAATTTACCGGAGGGCCTGTTATTTGAATCTAACTGTACATTGGAAGCCACCTTTTGCAAAACATATATAGACATAAAAATTAGATTTTTGTCTTCATTCTTTGATTTCACCAGATCTTAACTGGCTTGAGCTTGCACTGTAGCAACAAGCATAATCTTCTCGGCAGGAGACATCTTCCCAAGATCAACTAAGCCATCAAGATTGATCAGAATCTAAGGTGGGATCCCTATAACCAGAGGAGAGGCAATTACCAGATCAGCTATGCCTTTATCTTTGTCCACCTTAGTTTCCTTAGCTTCTCCTAACACAACATCCTTCTTCTCTCCCTTGTCCCCAATATCAGTCTATTGAATCACAGGGGCTGCAGAGCTATCTATCACCAGAGGATTTTCACCAGTCTCAGTATCAACTATGGTATGACCTTGGTCTTTTGGTTGATCTTCAGACTAAGTCTCAACCTTCTGACTACTGGAATCACCTTTCTTATCTTCCGACTGAGATGGTCTAAATGCATCTTTGTACAAAGGGTCATTATGAATAATCTTTTTCCATATTTCCTCTGTCTCTTTCCTCACCTCCTCTACATTCCTAATCATTAATCTGTTGATTATGTTCTTACTTTTGAATTCCTTTTTATTTGCTTCTTCAATTAACCTATTAATTTCACTATGAGTAATACAAGTACATCTATTTACTAGCTCTCTCTCCTTCATTACTCTGTCAATTTTTCTTGCATTCACTCTTCTAGCATCTATTAAATTGTACAATTCCTTTGGAATGGAATTTTCTAATTCAATTAATGTTTTACTAAAATTATGTAAGTATAATACTACTACTTCCTCAACTTTCCTTTGGTCAGCATCATCAAAATGCTCAAAATTTGCTTCAAGATTCTTCAAATTGCCATCCACTAATATTTCATCTATCAACTGATTTGCTGATCATGGATGAATGATTGTGTACTTACCTTGTATGTTGCCAGACTCAAGGTCTTTGTCGAGTTAACTTTTAACCTGTCTACCTCTTTGGGATATTCCAGTAGGAGCAGGATCTGACTTAGTCTTTTTGCTTTGATGTGCTCTACTGGATTGAGGCTTTCTCAGTAGTTTGACAAACTCTCCCTTTTTCTTAGCTCTTCGTGCCTCTTCCTCAAATTCAGTTTCTGAGGCCACCGGAGATACTGCAACATAGGTTCTTTTGGGATTTTCTTTCTGCTTCAGCACACCTTTTCCAAATGGGCTAGTTTTTGCAGGTTGTGCCACCGGAGCAGGAGAAAACTTAGTTACCTTAGGTTTTTCCTTGGAGGGAACCAGATCAACCTTGGATTTCTTGGTTTCCTCTTTGGCCTCCTTTTGAGAATATTTTTCTCTTTCTTTCTTCACCTCCTCCTTGGTGAAACCCATTTGAGTAGCTACTTATTCTGCCATCTTAGTGACTTTTCTCTTCCGTGCAAGAGCAGTGAACTACATATGTAAACTAAGGTCCTTTTCCTTGAATGTGCCAAATCTCCCTTCCTTGGGATCCACCGGTTGACTTTGAAGGTGTTGTGCATATGCCTCAAGTGTAGAAGAGTCAACTTCATACCCCATGGGCATGATCTAGACTATCCAGGGCTCCACTACTTCCATCAGACACTGATCCTTATCGACCATGAAGCAAATGCTTTGCTCATATTTCTCAACTACCGCCTTCAGAATCCTCTCCCTATTTTTAATTGCGGCTTGGAAGGTTTTAAAATATCCCCAAAGGAAAGATATCCTCATGGTTGCATCACCAACTCTCCATAGATCCTCCTTGATCTGCATGGCCATCGGTCTATCATAGGCCCATTGGACCTTACTGTTGATACCAAGTATCTCATTCAAGAAGTACAGTTCTAGGAAAATAAGGAATTTACCATATTTAAAATTATGCTTTTTATCCTACTTAATGTTATTCAGATTGCTCAATAATTCATTCAAAAGTGCAGTACACATATCATACCTCTTATCTTCCTTGAGCATTTGGTTCGCAGAGTAGATAGCAGTACCAGAGAGAGTTGTATCGGCTGGACTGGTATACCTTGTATCTGACTACCATTGAAGCAAACTTCACATCATTCTCCAAAATGGCATTCACAGTCATGGCTCTACTATCAAATTTGGATCCAGTGGTAGCTATGATAGTGTCATTTGATACTTTTCTTAAACTGGGCACATCATTGGTTTTAGCTAAACTAGTTGCAACATGGATTGCTTGCTTGGTGATTTTGTGAGGCCTATCAAACCATATAAACTCATCATGCATGCCGCTAAGGATGTAGCAGATCCATTCTTCCTCATCAAATAATGGAAAATGCACAAACTGTGAGAAACCCTTATCTTGTAGGACCTTATATTCAGGTTTGAGATTTCCCAAACCCTCGACCAAATGCTTGTTGTACAAGTCCAACATGTCTGCATTCCCAAGCTCTTCAAGGTCATAGTGAATGTAGGCCCTGATATCTTCATTGTACAACATGTCATAGGGCATGGATGAGAATGCACCTTCTGGATCATCCTCGACCAATTTAAAAGGATGTTTCTTAAAGACTGGACGAGCCCTATCCTTAATTTAAACCTTCAGAGGAGTCATAATACTAGAAACTGAAGCCATTTTGAATCCTAGGGTTTGTGAAAAACTGAAAATCTGAATAGATAGATACCTTACTTCACAAACGGACACTAAAATTCACTTAGAAGATGTTGAAATTGTTGTTGAGATCACCAAGTTGCTTTTCTCTCTCCTCTACTCTTACTCGCTTGATTGCATGGTGACAAATGGTCTTGAGATGAATGTTTATCCTCCAAAAACCTAACTGTAATAAGTGTCACAATAGGTTATCATGATCTTCATGAAATTTCATATCGAAGCACAAGATCCTTCAAAAAATTATGGATATCATATGATTCAGTCCTTCTATAATCTTCTAGAATTGATTGCAGACCACCAAAGAGTGGGTTTTAAGAATCTACATGAAAAGCTCCCCCAAAGGCATAAAGCCCTAGTTATCGGTTGAAGATCCTACACCGGATTCAAGTGCAGACCCACTGTCAACTCTAGATTCATCCTTTCTCACCCACATCTTCTCATGATTCTCCTTAATCTCTTCTACTTTCTCTTTTCCTTTCTCAACTAATTTTTTCCTGTCTACCAGAGCATTGTTCTTGCTTCTAGAGTACTTTGAAATGTGACAGGTTTTGTTGCATGCTCGACAAACAACATTATTTTGCATAGGTCTAAATTTCATCTGATTTGGTCTTGTCATGTACTGATTAGAGATGTGTCCAAACATTCTACAAGCATAGAATCTCTTGCTTCGAAGGTTATTCACTACTGCTCTACACACATTTGACTTGTGTGCAAAGTTATTGCATATGAAACACTGGCTGATAAAGGTAGGAATGATGGTATGTGTTGACTCTGAATTTTATTTGGAAACAAACAACCTTATGGGAAATTAAGTGAATAAAATAGTTTTTAAGGCTCAAAATACTACTAAGAAACTTAATTGTCCTTGCAAAGTTCTGAACCCCCTCAACAGGGAAAAAACTAAACCAAAAAGAGCCTCAGGCTCCTAACAAACTTGGACTCCACTGCCTTTTCTTTTCGTACGTCGTGGTCCACCTGTCTGATTTACCAAACAAACCACCCCTAAAGTTGTTAGCCCTTGAAGTTGTTTGTCCCACGACGGTCTTCTCTATAGGTGCACGACAAAAGAGTCGTGATCAAAAAATGGTAGGTGGAGGGACCAAAATAGATGTCGCTATATGAACAACCCATGCCACGTGGAAGCTTGGTGCTACTACAAAAACAAAAAGGGAAAAGCAAGCGCACAGAACCCCCGCCGAACTGAAAACTGTCTCGCCTGATGCATGCGAGTGGGAGGAACAAAAAGAGGTGGGGCCACCAAAAATAGCAAAATGCCACCCGTGGACCAATCTCGAAATAATGTTAACATTTCTTAGCGACTAAAAGGGGAATTCTTCTTGCAAAAAGCTTAGAACCCAAAAACTCTAGTTTGCAGACCAGGCCTTATGGTAAAACAAGGCAGAGTGAGTCGAAAGCCTATTGTATTGGCAACCACTCATCTTCAGGGAGGAACACCTACACTTCTAAATTTTGGAAATGCTGCTCCAAACAAATCACTTTGTCAAAAGGAAAGGATGTCAGCTCGTCCTAGACTAGCTTTAGGAGAGCAGAGAGTTGAGCCAGAGGGTGTAAGAGATGTTCGACCTCATCCACTAAAATAGGATTTCTTAGACCTTGTAAGAAGGTTATATCTTGTTGCAAATTGTCAATCTGACTTAATATTTGCTCCATCCCTAGCATAGTACCATCTGTAGGAAAAGGAGTAGGTAGGCCCAATAAAACAAACCTCTCTATGTGCTGCTTGATGTCCGAAACTGAAAACTGTAGAGGTGCAAGAGATTATGAAGCCTACATGATTTCCCTGTGCCAGTTGATGAAAACATTCATCATTTTGATCAACTGTCGATGGTCCACAATCCCCTTTTCCTTTAATTCTTCATCTTGAGCAGAGTGCGACAAATGGACAAGATCTCGGGCCATCGGAGCTTAGGACCGATGACAAGCATAGAACTGCTTATGAGTGCATTGGCCTCGGCACGAAGGGACTATGCATCATTAAGGAATCTTATCATAGGGTGCAGCGAAGGGCAATGCTACTTCACCTTTTCCCAATGAGAAACATATAAATCTATTAAAATAAGGGAAAATTCTTGAGAAATCTCCATGGGGGGAGGAATGTTTAGCAACCATGAGATCTCCTTGCCTTTTGCCATTACTTCACCCTGTAGCTCTCTACACCTATTTTGTTCAGCAACCCCTTGGATTTCTAGCGCGTGAATCTTTACATTTCCATCCTGCATCACTTGTCAGAGTTGCACATCGCCATCCTTTTCTTGGCGCAAAAGAACCTCCACATCTTCCAATTTCTTCTCGACTAGCTCCAGGATAGTTTCCTTTTTGCGCAACTCTGCTTCAAAGCTTGATTTGCTTTTCGAGAGCATCACCTGAGCATCGCTCAGTTATCAAGCATACTCCTCCTTTAGGCAGACTTCCTCATGTAGCTGCGCCTGAATTTGCGTGGCATCTCTAGAAGCTACTTTTAGTTGCTAAATTTCTTGATCTCTTTCTTGCAATTCTTTTAAGGCCACGTTTTTGGTTGCCTCATGACCTTTCAACTGTGTACCTAGATTATTGAGGGCAGACTGCAACTCTCCTTTTTTAGTGTTAGCCTGAGTTAGCAATCCCTGCAGATGATTGATCTCAACACAGAGAGATTTATCTTCTCTTCTTTGTTGGGTCAGAGATTCTTGAAGTTTAGCATTCTTCGCTTGCATTTTCTCCAAGTGACAACTCTTTTTGATGAAGCCCGAAGAGATAGCCTTTGAATGTTTCCTTTATAATTTTGACCTTATCGGACGTCGTAGCATTCAAAAGGTTAACACCAATAGCATGCAGGTCATAATCACTAGGCCTTATTTCTGACTCTGGTTTATTGACTTTGGGGAAACTAGTTGCAAAGAATAGACTCTGCTTCTCTTCACTGAAATGAGTTTGTAGGTGTGGGCGGGCTGGCCTGGCACCTTCCTTTTCTTTTCTTTTAAATGTTTTCCAACATGAGCAATCTTGGAATAAGTAACTTGTTGTTGGTAGGCATTCAGGTTGGCAATAGCTTGACCTGCAAATGCAGCACCAGGGGGAATTGCAAAGGGAAACTGGGAAACGGGGCCGTCAAAAGAAATTTGGATAGGATGCGACAATGTCATGGGAGAAAATAATGGGAAGAAGGGAGAGGCTCCTAGGAGAAATGGATCAGCAGTCATTGTTCCAACAATTGGGGGAGGAGTAGACTCTCCAAAACCAAGCCTGCGTGAGACGGTGGCTGCTTCTGACATCTGGGCGGAAAAATATGCAAATACAAAAGCTAGGGCTTGAAGCGGGATTGAAACCTGTGGAAACGTATCAAATGGGCCAACTGGTGCTCCAGTCGGTGCTAGGGTAAGGGCAGTGGAAATTTGAGCATGCATATTTGTGACATGGGCAGTAGAAGAAATATTAGCTTGAGAAGAGGAAAACGGTGAGGAAGAACGTACCTGGACTATGTGGGTTGTCAACCTCAGAGGATCTGAGGGCTTGTTTGGAACTTGAGAGGATGAACCCTTCATTTCAAAGCCCAAATACTACCTTTTACTAGGAGGGTCCTCCTGAAACTTCTTCTCAGCTTGCCTTTTACTAGTTTGGGAGTGGGGCCTACGAGCAGAAATGTCGAGAGGGGGGAGAGTACTAGGCTCATTGTCCCTCTCTTCAATATTTATAATTTTAACCTCTCGCTGTTGGGCGACCTCGGGAAATGAATACCCATGTGGTGAGCTATCGCATGTTCCTTCATCAGATCCATTTTCCTAGTGCCATTCAAGATCAAAACGCTCATTTGAAGGAACATTCCCAATGTTTTCTCTGGGATGATTTATTTCCTGCTGGTAGATCCATAAATCCTCCTGCTTTCTCTGTGGCCAAGCGTTTGTCACCATGGTCTCGTGCATAGCCCGAGGAATGGGATTTGCGGGGTTGTATCTTTGTGAAACAGAGAAAAAAATCAACCAGGGGGGCACTCAAGCACAGGAAAATCATTGAGACCCACATACAAGCTTGGGTCATTTGCCTGTGGATTAGAGCAATGTTCCATTACACTCCGTAGCTCATGTTTAATCGTATTTTTCTTGCGAGACAGACACCCATCTGGGTCATAGCTCCAAAAGTCATCAATCACCAACAACCCAAGCTGCACCATCTTTGATGTCAAGACATTCTCCGCGATACCCTGTCAAACTAGGGTGATGGGACCAATAGCTGTATTGTCCTCGGTGATTGAGGTGTCATGTTTCCCAGACCCTATAGCTTTCTCCACCCATACCAGTTGGCAAGTGATCTCGAGAGCAAGAGTCCTCTCTGTGACGTATGTAGGTAGATGAAAAGGTTCCTCAAAGAAACCATGGACTCAGATAAAAGAGAAATCATTGTCTATGAACCAATCATAGGGGGGCCATTCGTTGCACATCCAGTTCATTTGGATTTGTGAAAAGTGGGAGAGTGGCTCAATGGGAATGATGCCAAACTCTTTCAAGGCGGGAGTTAGGAAACAATCAAAAAATGAATAAGCATCATAGGAGGACAAAATAATAGGCATCCAGACTGAAACTGGTGTTCTATTTCCTGCTTCATCGCTGCTGGCCAGTTTGATAAACTGGCTGAAGAAGGCTTCGTTCCAATGTAAGAGCAGGTGAACCAAGACTAAGGAGAACCTAAAACACTGAAGCTGGTGGAACTTGGATAATTTTTTACCATTTCGTTGGCTATCAGGTCAGAGAAATCGAAATGGAAAGCTTCTTTCTGTTTTCGGCATTTAAAAAGGAAACCCATCATTGCAGCCGTAATCTCCCGATCATTTTCATGACCGCACAACCAGGCGAGAATGAACAAAATATCTTTAAGGTCTTCATGCTTTAGGTCACTATATGACAAGAGTAGCTTTGGGGGGCCTGCTGACTAGCTCTGGTTCAAGATGTTGTTACAAAAAGGGACCGCATCTCTTCTTGAGTTCTAGTATTCCTCCATGGTAGCATTTGAGAAGACCTTCGTTGCTTCGAAGAAAGGGAAACACATCATGTCCTTTATGGCATCTAGTGATATGACCACCCTTAAAGAAAGACCACTGGTAGAGTAGGAATTGGGGTGGAAAACGTTGGCAATCGCCGCCACAAGCTCTAGATAGTGCGGGACCATTGGGACTATAAATTGAGGAGTCCCACTTTGCCAGAAATGGGCTACTGTGGAAAATCGGTCTGCTCTATGATGAATCATCTTGTTGTATGCGGCCTCCCTCAGGTTCTTTGGCTGCTTGTGGAGCTCTGGTTCCATGACATCTTCGAATGGGTCTATCACTGATGCGGTATTTCAGGTAATTGTCTTTGATTTGGCTTTGGTCCTTGGATATTTTGACTTGGGCGGAAGAGAATGAAAGGCGTATGAGAGTTGGCCAAGGACATCGACCCACAATGCTCCTAAGCAGGGGCCGAAGACGTAGCTTCAGCTTCCATCTCTTACTCATGAAAAATTGATTTCTCAATTCTCTGCCTAGCTCTGACTGAAGGATGAGTTGATAGAATGAAATAAAATCTAGTGGATCTCTCTCTTTAATGCATGGCATGCCTAGATCACCACAAAATAAAAGTAGTTAGGAATGGGCACCCATTTGCCATGTATGCCAGCTCATTTTTTAGGGTTGAGAAAACTTATGAGGAGGAATGGTGCCACCATTTGTGTTTACCAAGAGAGTGTTGGCACTGCCCGCTGTTAGCCAAGCCACTTGCGATGATTTGCTTATACGAAGGACTTTTCCCCTTAATTAAGAAAATCTCGCGCCCATCGGGGTGGCACAAGGTGAAGTAGTCCTGTTGGGATTTTTCTTTAAAAGCGATGTACCTTTAACAAAATGCATGGCACTCAGGTATATGTCCAATTCAATCAAGGTACCGGCCTAGTAGCTTGCCATTTATGAAAACCTGTAAGCAAGTATCATTTCCCTTGTGCCAATTTATGTAGAAAGGCTGGTGCATTGGAGATCAGGAGTACTAGCATTGTCATCATTCGTCACCTGGAGCTGAGAAAATTTATAAATATGCCTTTTTGGACATTCATGCTTATATTACCAGCTTTAACGACGGGGTTTATGAAAGATGGATACTCATGTCCGGCTCGTCAGCAGTAAGGCACAGGTTGCTTTCATTGGCAACATTTCTAATCAGAGGCTGTGGAGGATGATGAAGAAGAAGAATCCTCTGATCATCACTGCCATCAAATGGGTGCTCGGAGAGGATTTCATAAATAATGCTGACCACTACCGAGTTAACTCAGACATTTGCTTGTGCTTCGTGGCTTCTCTGCTCGATGTTGGGACTGATGGGTATGAGGCCTCTGAGCTTACGAGAGCTCTCTTCTCAGGAGACTATCTTGGAGGTTTGGAGGAGGTTGTAGCCTACTACATTCCTTTTCGAGGTTTACCTTTGGTGACAGACCTACAGTGGTTCATTACATTTGGGGAAGAAGTGCCTTGGTATCCGCTCGTCGGCGGACTGCGGACCATGACGCTATCTACTCATCGCTTATGGATAGAGCTTGCCACTGAATTCCTTCTTCATATTTATCTGATTGTCCCCGTCTCAGCTAGTATCGACTGGTATACTGGCTTTAGGGACTATTTATTTCCGTGCATCCTAACTCCAGACGTTCTCCCTGACTTGGTCCTCATCATCACGGATGAAGCTTCTGGAATTGCTTCGGATCAGGAGTGGTCGGGAGAGGAGGATGCAGAGGATGACACCGAAGACTTTGATTCCCTCATGGAGGAGTAGGAAGATGAAGACAATTCTACTGTGACATAGCCCCCACTCTTCTTGTTCTGCTTCTTTCTTAGAGATAGCCTTGTCTTCTCTCTGTTTTGATTTTTGACAAATGTGGTCAGAGGCCTTTCTCAATATTATAAATCTTTGTATACATACTCGTAATATGATAATCTTATTTTTCTTTCGTAATGGCATATTTGAGTGTCTCTTTCTTTTCAATAATAGTGGCATTTTGAGTTGGCAACATTACCCAAAGAGAAAGCAATAAATAAAAGCACACAAAAAAGCACTAATTACATTATGTATAATTAGAGGCATTAAGTTAATGAAAAGGTTTTAAGTGGAAATCGTTAACTAGGATCATAAGAAGATCTCCCTACATATCTTCTAGGTCGAAAGCATTCTGACCTTTGCAACTCGTTATATGGAAAGGGCCCTCCCATAGCCCGTCGAATTTTGTATGCTAGCCGGGTTTGGCAGCCCTTTCATTGAATTTTAGGACTAGGTTGCCCTGCAGGAATTACGGGGGAGAACTTTTCTTGTTGTCAAACCACCTTTTAACGGTTTGTTGACATGTCTAGAGGGAAGCGAACACTGCTTCCATTGCTTCCTCTAGTTCCATAATTTCAGCCAACCTCACGTCCATAGGGCCATTCTCAGCTATTTCAAAAGACTTAAGCAGTTGCAGAGCTGGGATCTCCATGGATACTGGGAACAATGCATCCTTCCCATAAACCAGTTTATACGGGGAGGTCTTCAAAACTTCCTTTGGCATTATCTATTCTGCCCATAGCATGCTCCTCAGATGGTGATCCCAATCCCTTTTGTGCTCTGAGTTGATGAGCCTGATGAGATTCTTATTGGTAGACTTTGCGAGCCCATTTCCTTGTGGATAGTAGTTTGAGGAGGTATTTAGGTAAATACCTTTGTTGAGAGCGAACTGAGTGAGTCATGGGCCCACAAATTCATGTGCATTATTTGAAATTATGGTCTTCAAGGGACCATAACGGCATACTAGATCTTCCAGGAAAGCCAAGATTTCAGACTCGGACGAATTTTTCAAAGGGATGGCCTCGGACGATCGGGTGAAAAAATTCGTAGCGGTCAAGATCCATTTGTGCCTAGCCAAGATCAGGGGATTGATCATCCCTATGAAGTCGATCCCCCATTGTGCAAAAGGTTCCTCCACCATTATGGGTTGAAGTGGCATTGTTTCTTTCCTGCACCCGCAAGTATAATACAGGCATTCCTTGCACGCTCTCACCATGGCGTGCACCGCCTTAAACATGGATGGGGAAAAATATCCGGCACGTGTGATTTTGATAATGGTGGTTGGCATCGACAAGTGACCTCCGAATGAACCATGATGAAATTCATGAAGAATCTTGTCAGCTTGGGTTCGATTCACACAATGAAGCAGGACTCTGTCAAAATTTCTTTTGAAAAGGACATCAGCTATCAATCAAAAACTGCTATTATGTAACCTATAGAACCTCCTCTTTCTCGAGGGAAGACCTTGAGGAAAAATTCATGTCTTCATAAAACCTTTGCGCTCTTCCGCCCCGCATGCCTCCGCTGGCTCTGAAATGGCCATGATAGATTCATTTGCAGCTACCTAGGGGTCTCGGGGTGCGAGATCCTATGCTAAGTATTCACACAAACTTCTGTCATGGACTATCTTGCTGGGTCTGACATTAACGTCATACTCCAATATTTTGGTGATCCAATTAGCTCTCTTCTCAATGATGTCGCCCTCCATAATATATTCTCTGACTGAAGGGTGAGTGACATGCACTGTGATCTTGTTGAGGGCAATGAAATGCCTAAACTTCTTGAGGCCCTTGACTACTGCCAGAGCTTTTTTTTTTATGAAGTTGTACTTCACCTCATATTCCTTAAGAGTCTTGGAGTGGAAAGCTCCAGGGTGCTCTCCATTTGTTTCTGCCTACTTTTGGGTTAAGACCACGATAATGCTATAAGGGCTAGAGAAAACATACATAATGAAATCTTTGGCCATATCGGGATTGGTTAGCACAGGAGCTAAACAAATAGCTTCTTTGATTTTCTCAAAGGCATCCTTCCCATCAGAATTCTATTTAAAATGCATTTGTTTTTTAAGCATCAGGGTGATGGGCCTCACCATCCCTGCAAAATCTGCAATAAAGCGGCTAACAAAGTTAACCTTGCCTAGGAAGGATTGGACTCCTTTCTTATTTACAGGAAAGGGGAGTTGTTTTATCACTTTAACTCGATCAGGGTCGATGGAGACTCCTTCCTTAGATACAACGTGCCCAAGAAATTTGCCTTGTGGGACGCCAAAAATGCACTTCTTTAGGTTCAAAGAGATTCCAAATTCTAGACATTTTTGGAAAACCAGCTCCAAATGATCAAAATGATCCTCCTTGTTTTTTGAAAACATAGTGAGATCATCCAGATAAATCAGGATGATTTTGTTAATAAGCTCTTTGAAAACTAGGTCCATAGCCCTCTAGAAAGTTGCGTCGGCATTTGACAACCCGAATGGCATTTTTTGATAGGCGAATGTTCCCCATTTAGTTGTGAAGGTCATCTTATGCTAGTCTTCTCCTTTCACCAGAACCTGATTGTAACCCGAGAAACCATCCAGCATTAAGAACATTTCTGATCCTACCATTGTGCTTAACAACTGTTCTATTGATGGCAAAGGGTAGTGGTCTTTTAGGGATGCTTGGTTTAAGTCCCTCATGGGCACCAAATTGGACACCCACGTGCTATGTTTGATGGGATAGATGATTTTTTACTGTATCAGCTTTCTTAGCTCCTGGACCATGAGTAACTCAACTTTCGGATTAACAGGTCTCTGCTTCTGTCGGACTGGTTTGGCTCCATTGGTAAGTTCGATAGTATGATGAATGATATCGGGGTTGTATCCTTTCAAATCCTCATAGGACCATGCTAGCACACCCGTGTATTGATCGCAATATCAGGCCAATTTCTCTCTGTCTTGGAGTGAAATCTCCTTCCTGACTTTGAGGATTTTACCATAACCTACCGACATTTTGGTATAGTCTCCTTTATCAGCCGTGAGGTTCTACTTATCACTTTTGGCATCATCCTAGTCGAAAAGGTTCTCTAAGGTGATTAGCCCATTAGGGAGCTTATTTGACTTCAACTATATGATTTGATCCACGTATGCCTCTTTAACCTTGGTCTGTAACTGATCTGCAAACTCTCTCGAATTTTGAATGAACAGAGCAATTTGTTCGTCATTCTCAAAAAACTGCTAGTGGGTGTCATTATCTAGGAGAGCTGGTCAAATGATGACACCAATTGCTTAGGGGTTGACTAGAAAATCCATAGTGGGTTCAAAATTTGACCTAGTAGTGGCCATCCGGTCAACGGATGCATTTGCCTTGCGGGGGATTCTTTGGATGTTGAAAGCATCGAAGCTTTCGATCAAATCCCAAGCTCTGTGGTGGTAAGACCTCATACGGACATGTTTTGCACTAGAGATTCCCCAAATCTGATTAACAACAAGTTCAAAGTCCCCTAAAACTTTCAATTTCTTTATACCCATCTTTTCCACCAACATCAAGCCCTGAATCAATCCCTTTTACTCCGCTTCATTGTTGGAACACGTGAACTGTAAGCGAAAAGACTTTAGAATCTACTTGCCCGAAAGTGAAGTAAAACAAATTCTAGCCCCTAAACCTACTTTGCATCTTGCACCATCAAAATGTAGGGTCCAGAGTAAAGAGGATAAATCTCCTTGGGTAAAGGGTTCTTTAACTAGTTTTGGGACAACCTGACCTTCATAAAAAATGCAGTAAGTACCAAGACCTATGACATGATACTTTGAATAGGGGTCAGAGTCAATGAATTCCTCAAGAAAAACCTCCTAATTTGGAGAAGTGTCTCCTGTTATTTCTTCATCCTGGATGAATTCTACCATCCTTCTTTCTTTGTCGAACATTGAGGTGTGGGTTGACTCGAAATTGAGCATAGCTTGATCTGCAACATCCTCAGCATGAAGGGGTTCTGAGAGGAGTTTGAGCTTGGCACCTTGCTTGGTACGGAGGATAAGGTGGGACTAGTCCAAGGATAGGTAACCTCCTATCTTGGCAGTAAAATCTCTAGGGAGGCAAAGACCAAAAACAGGGGGAATATCAATAACCACTACTTCTTGAGACACTGTGATGCTAGGACATGCGAACAACGTTAGTGGGAGGCTTTTAATGAGGCCCACGATTTGTACCTTCTTCCCATCTAACTGCATGACGCCATGATTTAATGGCTCATACTTAATATTCAAAACCTCAATGATTTGCTTAGGTATGATAGTAGTGTTGGTGCCGGAGTCTATCATAGAGTTATGTAGTAGCTTATCCCCTACTATGAGGGTCAAATAAAAAGGTTTGGACTTAGGCTTACCTACTGATTGAGATTTCGGTGGAACATCTTGATTTGTCAATGCTGCTGCTGAATATGATCTGTCTGTGGTGTTGGTATTTTGGATATGTTAATATGGTTTTGTCATTGATGTCAACACTTATTAACACTTATCAACTCTGGCACTTTGGAGAATTGGCTAATGTTCACTGGCAAGCAAGTGACTTATGCATAGTCACTGGTATCTGGTTCACCGGCAAGCAAGTGAATTGTGCACAATCACCGGTATCTGGTTCACCGACATGATATATTGTTCATCGGCACTTGGAATGACATGGAAACCACTTGGTTTTATTGAAGACATCGTTTGGACACTTTGTCTTGGAGATTTGTTCATTGGTATATTCATGTTTGCATATTTTTTGTTGTTGGCAAATAGGTCCAGGATAAGCACCGGCAAGGTTATCTATTCCAGATCAGCACGACACGCTATGGAGATAATTTATTATTTTTGTAAATGCATTAAGCCGACATGTTAAATCGGATATTACATCCGTTATTGATTTACTTGTAAATTGTTTTTATTGTAATATCTTTTAGAGCCAACCTACTAAAATTGGTCTTAAGTTATCGTATAAATGTAAGATCTTATTTGTAAGATCAATATGTGAATGTGAAAGGGATTGTAATTCGGTATATGTGAGAATAAGAAGAGCTATACATGCAGACATCATTTGAAGGTGAAGGATGGTTTTTTGTGAAGGCATATTAGAACTGAACCGTTACTGAATCCAGCATATGAAGATGCTATTTTGAGCAGTACATCATTATTAGATTTAACCATCCAATTGTAGTCAGTGTGACTCTATTTGTGTTTGAGTAGTGAGCTCTAGGCACTTGGCCTTTCTGCATGTGCAGACCCCATTTGTATACAACATACTATCTGCAATAGTATCATCTGATTGTGGGTAAGGTTTCCCACCATGGTTTTTCCCCTTACAGGGTTTCCACGTACAAATATTGATGTTATGTGTTGTGGATGTTATTGTCTCTCTGTTTCATGCATTAATCTTTACTGGTACTGCAATTAACTAATAAACTGTCTATCGGCATAAATTTTGGTTCATCGGTATTAAGCATTAAGTTTGGCTAAGTTGTTTTTGGTTTAAATTTATTAGACAATTGATTCACCCCCTCCCTCTCATTTATCTCCGGGACCTAACAATTGGTATCAGAGCCTAGTCCTCTTTTTGCAGAAGTTTAACAGCTTGAGGAGATCCAATGTCTTCTAACTATTTCAAGAATGATAGTCCTAAACTTGATAGAACCAACCATGGGATATGGAAGATCAGGATGGAGACACATCTGAATTGCATTGGAAAGGACGTCTAGGAAGTTACAAAGAATGGCTATACTACTCCTACTCAAAATCAGCCTAATCCACCTACCTTAGGAAAAGATGAAGAAAATGATTGCAAAGCAAGAGAAACACTTTTGAGCACATTATCAGATCAGTAAATCATGGGATTATGAGATAGATCTACTACTAAAGCTATTTGGGACCATCTGGAAACATTGAATGAAGGAGATTCCACAATCAAAATTGTAAAACTTGAAAGCTTCCGAGTCAGGTATGAAAATCTAAAAATGGACGAAGATGAAAGGATTTATGCTTTTATGGAAAGAGTAAATGAAATTGTTTTGGGTATTAAATGTTGTGGAGGAACCTTAAGTGAAGATGAAATTGTTTCAAAAGTTTTAATAGGATTGCCACCGGCATACAAAATGAAATTTACTGCTATAAATGAGTTAAGAACAATGCCTAATACATCAGTAACTAGGAAAACATTGATTGGAAAACTTTTAGTTTTTGAAATTGAGGAATTTGGTCCCGTTGCTACTATAAAGATAGATTTAGCTTTTAAGGCATCAACATCAGCTGCGCCATCATTTGACAAGTCTGATTGGAAATCCTTTTATGCAAGAGAACTTGAAGCACTATTTGCAAGGAAAATTCCTAAAGGTCCAGTTGGAAGTAAGTATGAAGGTAAAGCACCCTTTAAATGTTTTAACTGTAATAAGATTGGTCATATGGCTTCAAGATGCCCTGATAGACAAGCTAGATTTGTTGGCATTATAACAGACAAAGGGAGATTGTTGGCATTTCAATAAGGATATTGAGAAGGTTGTTGATGATTATGGATATAACTGATTAAGGATGTTTACTGTCTTAATATTATTATTTTGTCATTGATGTCAAGAAATTGATTTTTTAATTCAGTATGATGTTGCCATATCTTAAGAAGTATGATTTGATGAGTATAAAGATGTCAGTAAAAGACACAGAAAGAATATGATGAATAAGGGGAGGAATAAGTTATTTAAATGGGCAACTATTACCAAGTTAGACAATGATGGGATCATGATGTTTAGATTGTTTTGATATCCTACATATGTTATTGATTGTAAGCTTAATACTATACTATGTTACCGAGCAAAGAACCTAGTCGGTAAACCCTAAGGAACCTAGCCGGTAAACCCTAAGGTTATTACTATCGGTTAATGAAGGCAGAATGTCTACCGAGTGAAGTTTAGTATTTACCGAGTTGCAACTAAGTAATAACAGAATGCATTGAATGAATAAAAACATTATTTAATGAAGGAAGTTGATGAGCTGGTTATGATTAAATGATTGATATGTCGTGAATGAAGTTTGTCAAAGAATCGAAGATCTATAGCTCAGATTGAACTGCAATACCCTAGCACAAGTTCCAAGAAATGTATGCAAGTTCCGAGGTGAGGTAAAACGTTTTCAAATTGAAGGATACATTGAACCTGTTCAAGTTTGAAGATCTGATGGCTATGATTGATCATGGGATATGTGATCAAGGAGATTAAGCGGTTGACAAATTGTTTATAAATAAGGAACTGTTGATAAACAATGTATGCGGGTAAGTGTATGCACAGGGATGCTACATAGTGATTACCGAGCACAGAAGCTTGAAGACCCGTTTGAATAACAGAGTATAGAGCCTAGTAGATGGACAAGATTAGCTCTATGTCTAGATTGTATTGAGCAAATAAGAATCTGCTTTAGCATTTTTAGATGTGAAGTTGCAGATAGATTTTTATTACTATTATTTTGTAAAGTGATAGAAAATCTCTTAACCAAGTGGACTTAACAGTGTTATTTGTAAAACCCTCTAGCAAGGTGACATTCTAATTGAGTGTTTGAAATCCTTTAACAAGGTCACTTCTAACAAGGTGAAGATTCTAACAGATCTGAGGGAAATCCCTTAACCGGGTCACATCTAGAAATGTGTTTGTAATCTTCAAGAGGATTTTCTTTTAACTAAGCATACTCTAGAAGAGTATATTTCTTATTCATCTAAGAGCAAAGCATATAGATGTTTTAACAAGAGATTGCAGAAAATTGTTGAGAGTACAAATGTGAAAATTGATGAACAGTTTAGAGGAACTTCAAGGTATATAGACACTGAACTGGCAATAGAGATACTGACAAATGAACCTACATTGAACACACCGGTACAAAATGAAGATCCAGTTACACCGGTATCATTTGAAAATTCCACTGTAACTGAAGAATTGCAGCTAATGAAGACACCCTTGTATGTAAGATTGAACCATTGTAAAAATCAGATAATTGGGAACAAGTATCAAGGAGTTATGACAAGTGGAAGACTAACAAATGAAGAGGTGTGTCTTATTTCTTAAATTGAACCATCATCAATTAATGAGGCATGTGAAGATAAACACTGGATTGAAGCTATGGAAGAAGAATTAGAACAAATTGAAAAGAATAACACATGGACATTAGTTCTCCGGCCTCAAGACAAAAATGTAATTGGAACAAAATGGGTATTCAGAAACAAACTTAATGAAGATGGTAAGGTAATCAGAAATAAAGCAAGACTAGTGTGTAAGGGATATTCTTAGAAAGAAGGAATTGATTATAATGAAACCTTTGCACCGGTATCTAGAATTGAGGCAGTCAGATTATTCTTGGCTTTTGCAGCACACAAGAACTACAAAGTATATCAAATGGATATTAAATGTGCATTTCTGAATGGATATCTTGAAGAAGAATTTTACATTGAGCAACCTGATGGATTTTCTTTGACAGATAACAAAGATAAGGTTTGCAGGTTAAGGAAAGCTTTGTATGGATTGAAGCAAGCTCCAAGAGCTTGGTATGCTAGATTGGATAAATATCTTTTGAAGATTAGTTTTTCTAAAGGTAATGCTGACAACAATTTATACTATAAAGTGACTAATGATGACATCTTGGTTATAGAAAGTTTTTGTTGAGGATATAATCTTTGGAGGAGAAGATGGATTATGTAAAGACTTTTCTATTGAAATGCAGCAAGAATTTGAAATGTCTATGATAGCAGAGATAAAAAAAATTAGGATTGCAGATTTCACAGACTGATAAAGGTATATTCTTATGTCAATCTAAGTACTTGAAGGAGTTACTAAATAAATTTTGGATGGAAAACTCTAAACCGGTAAGCACACCTATGACGACAAATGACAAATTATCACTAAGGGATGAATCTACATCTATTAATCTGACTAGGTACAAATCTATGATAGGAGGTTTACTGTATTTGACACAAACAAGACCTAATATTATGAATGCAGTATGTATTGTTTCAATATTTCAGAGAAATCCTAGAGAAAATCATGAATCAACAGTAAAAAAGATTTTTCGATACTTACAAGGAACTACAAATATTGGCCTATGGTATCCTAGAGATGAAAACTTTGAATTATGTGCATACACATATGCAAATTGGGCAGGAGATGTGGATGACAGAAAAAGAACCACTGGCGGAGCATTTTTTCTTGGAAGCAAATTAATTTCTTGGTTGAGTAAGAAACAAAGTTGCACATCTTTATCAACAATAGAATCAGAATATGTTGCAGTAGCAACTAACTGTACACATGTATTATGGCTTAAGAAAATGTTGAAGGACATAAAGGTAAAATGCAAGGAACCTATAACTATCTATTATTTTTAACACTGCAACAATTGATATATCTAAGAATTTGGTACTACATTCTAAAACTAAACATGCTTCTCTCAAACTGAATTTTCTAAAGGAGAATGTTGAAGCAAAAGAAGTAAAACTGGTTTATGTAGATACTAAAGAGCAGATTGCAGATATTTTCACTAAGCCTTTGCCTAAGGAGACTTTTGAATATCTCAAAGATTAGCTTGGGGTCATACCCCCACAGGTAGAGACTTAGATAGTTGATGTTTTTCATCAACTAATAGAATTAACAGAGAAATCTTTTACTCCGGCTTTGATGAGGTGAGCTACTTCTCAGGGTGAGTGGTTGGTATGTTGAATAAGTTGGTATTTTGTATTGGCTTTGGCATTTGATATCAAAGGGGGAGAGATAGATATAGAAAAACACAAGAAAAACTCATGTTACTCCTAGGGGGAGTGATTTTTACTTTGGGAGAGATTGATTACTCTCAGTATCTGAATTTTAATTTCTAGTTACAATCTCTTTTTGGAGATTGTTGGTTTTTGGTATTTGGCATTTATGTTTTGGCACTTTGATGGTTTTTCCATCTTGTGTTGCCATCAATGCCAAAGAGGGATATTGTTGGTATTTTGGATATGTTGATATGGTTTTGTCATTGATGTCAACACCTATTAACACTTATCAACTCTGACACTTTGGAGAATTGGCAAATGTTCACCGGCAAGCAAGTGACTTATGCATAGTCACCGATATCTGGTTCACCAGAGGGATATATTGTTCACCGACACTTGGAATGACATGGAAAACACTTGGTTATGTTGAAGACATCATTTAGACACTTTGTCTTGCAAATTTGTTCTTTGGTATATTAGTATTTGCATAATTGTTGTTACCGGCAAATAGGTCCAGGATAAGCATCAACTGGCTTATCTATTCCAGATCAGCATGACACACTATGGAGATGATTTATTATTGTTGTAAATGCATTAAGCCAGCATGTTGAATCAGATATTGCATCGGTTATTAATTTACTTGTAAATTGTTTTTATTGTAATATCTTTTAGAGCCAAACTATTAAAATTAGTCTTAGGTTATGGTATAAATGTAAGATCTTATTTGTAAGATCAATATGTGAATGTGAGAAGGATTGTAATTCGGTATATGCAAGAATAAGAAGAGCTATACACATAGACATCATTTGAAGGTGAAGGAAGATTTTTTGTGAAGGTGTATCAGAACTGAACCGGTACTGAATCCAGCATATGAAGATGCTATTTTGAGTAGTAAATCATTATTTGAATTAACCATCCAATTATAGTCAGTGTGACTCTATTTGTGTTTGAGCAGTGAACTCTAGGCGCTTGGCCTTTCTGCATGTGCAAACCCCATTTGTATGCACATACTATCTACAGTAGTATCATCCAATTGTGGGTAAGGTTTCCCACCGTGGTTTTTCCCCTTACAGGGTTTCCACGTACAAATATTGATTTTATGTGTTGTGGGTGTTATTGTCTCTTTGTTTCATGCGTTAATCTTTAACGATACTACAATTAACTGATAAATTATCTACGGGCATAAAGGTTGGTTCATCGGTATTAAGCATTAAGTTTTGTTAAGTTGTTTTTGGTATAAATTTATTAGACAACTAATTCACCCCCTCCCTCTCAATTGTCTCTAGGACCTAACAATTGGTATCAGAGCCTAGTCCTCTTTTTGCAGAAGTTTAACAACTTGAGGAGATCCAATGTCTTCTAACTATTTCAGGAAGGACAGTCCTAAACTTGATGGAACCAACTATGGGATATAGAAGATCATGATGGAGACACATCTAAATTCCATTGGAAAGGACATCTGGGAAGTTACAAAGAATGGCTATACTGCTCCTACTCAAAATCAGCCTAATCCACCTACCTTAGGAAAAGATGAGAAAATGATTGCAAAGCAAGAGAACCACTTTTGAGCGCATTATCAGATTAGCAAATCATTGGATTATCAGATAGATCTATTGCTAAAGCTATTTGGGAACATCTGGAAACTTTGAATGAGGGAGATTCCACAATCAAAATTGCAAAACTTGAAAACTTCCAAGTCAGGTATGAAAATCTAAAAATGGAAGAAGATGAAAGGATTTCTGCTTTTATGGAAAGAGTAAATGAAATTGTTTTGGGTATTAAATGTTGTGGAGGAACCTTAAGTGAAGATGAAATTGTTTCAAAAGTTTTAAGAGGATTGTCACCGGCATACAAAATGAAAGCTACTGCTATAAATGAGTTAAGAACAATGCCTAATACATCAGTAACTAGGGACACATTGATTGGAAAACTTTCAGCTTTTGAAATTGAGGAATTTGGTCATGTTACTACTATAAAGACAGATTTAAGGCATCTGCACCATCGTTTGACAAGTCTGATTGGAAATCCTTTTATGCAAGAGAACTTGAAGAAAGCAGGAGAAAAAATGAAGAACTTGAAGAACTTGAAGCACTATTTGCAAGGAAAATGCCTAAAGGTCCAGTTGGAGGTAAGTATGAAGGTAAAGCACCCTTTAAATGTTTTAACTATAATAAGTTTGGTCATATGGCTTCAAGATGCCCTGATAGATATGCTAGATTAAGAGAAGAAGCTAGAAGAACATACAAACCTAAACCTGAATATCAAAGATACAGATTTAAGAAGAATAAAGACAAATCTTGTTATCTTGTTGATGAAGGAGTCACTGATGATTCTAATGAGGATCTGACAGACAATGGATGGGTTTTTGTTGCTATAACAGAAGATCAACCGACACCTACTATTCAACTGATAGAGCAGGCTCTGGTAGCTAAAGTTGAAGTTAAGGATGAATGGATCATTGATTCAGGATGTTCACATCATATGACTGGTGATAAAGGTAAATTCTTGAACTTTCATGAATATAATGGAGGTCTAGTAAGATTTGGAGATGATAAAGCTTGTTTGATGAAAGGAAAAGGTAATATATCTCTTGATGGTAAGCATAATACCGACAATGTTTACTATGTTGAAGGTTTAAAGCATAATCTTTTGAGTGTTGGTCAATTAGTTGAAAAAGGATTTCAGTTACAATTCAAGAATGGGAAATGCAAAATTATGAATAGAACTGGTTTGAAAATTACAACCGATAATCAAACTAGAGGTAACATCTTTCATTTGAATAACAGTGGAAAGATTGATGAATACTAAGAGGGGGGCGGGGGGGGGGGGGTGAATTAGTATGCCAAAAATCTTTGTAATTAAACACTTACACAGTCTGAAGATAAACTGGTAAAACAGTCTAACAGATAGACCAGTTATCACACATGCAAACCAAAATGTGAATAAAGCATTCACCCACAAAAGCAATACAACCATAACACAACATATTTGATGTGGAAACCCAATTGGGAAAAACCATGGTGAGATGGAACTCACAAGTCACTATCTATAGAATAGAAACCAGACCGGTTAAGGTCTTACAATTTTCTCCACCAGAACAGATCCTGTTAGGAATCTCAATCTCTGTTAGGAGATAAGTTTGATTAAAGACTACCTTGTTAGAGGATTTTAGATTCACAGCAGTGAACCACCTTTTTAGAGGATTTTACAAAGGCTTTTGGCCTACCCGGTTAAGGGCTATAGACTTGTCGAAGAGGTGAGTAATCAACAAGTGTTTGATCTATCTAATAGCACAAACTGCTTGATTAGATCCAGTATAGCTCACTGCTAATGCATTTCAGCATTACTTCAATCTTCTCTATCTCTTTCTATTTTCAACTCGATCTTCTCAGATAAGATCGCTCTTACAACAACTCAACAACCACCTTAAACCCTAGCCACAACATAAACCCTTTCAGCAACAGCAACAACAACTTAAAAAACCTAGACATGATGTCCTTTTAAAGGAATCTGATTTCATATCGGTCCAATAGGATTACATTACAATTTCCTAGGTTCAATGAATCAAGACATACTCAATAACATGACACAAAAAGCACCGTCAATGTGTTGGCACCGTCAATCAATCGGTGGGTTGGTAACTCATCACAAAGTATTACCAGTTCATACAAAATACTGGTTGTCAGTTTGACATAAATGAAGACTGGTAAGAATGTGTTATGCCACTTTGCTCCCTTGTACCAGTTGAGATCTATGAACTGCTTGGGATCAACATGTCACTTCAGACCGGGAAACACATTCTGCAAAACCACCAATAGTCTAAAGACTAGAATACAACATACCGGTTGGAACAAATACTGGTTGAGCTCTAGCTCATACATATAAAGGGGATCTCAATACAAGTGTGTGTCCATCAATGACAATCACAACATAAACATCAAAAATGCCAACAATCTCCCCCTTTTCCATTGATGGCAACACTTAGGAAAATAAAATTTTGACATCTAAGTGTTTTACAACAAAAACATGCCATTAACAAAATTGCTCCCCCTAAGCATATACACTATCCCTTAATCAACACAATGTATAGCAATTTTGCATACAGAGCATAAACATTGAGATATCGGAGCACATAGCATATATCAAAAACATATATCAAAATTTTAAAATCAGATGCTTCTCCCTATTTTTCTTCAAAATAGATAGAGTACTTCTCCCCCTTTGCCAACAATGACAAAGTACCACTAAACAACCCTATTTCCATTTGATATAAATAAAAAAGTTTATGACAACAATGAATAATACTTGTCAAAAACCAATTTATAGTCCTGCAAAAATTGTTTCATGGATAGAGACCAGGACTCAAGTAGGGAGGTGGCCACTTCTTTTTCTATTTGCATCTGGTATACCTGTTCCTCCATGGCATCAACTGTGCTCAGCTCTTGCGTGACTGTCAAGGCATCCAGGTTCAAATAACACTTCTGAAGAATTTGCAAACGTGGAAGTAAAACCAGTTGTAGCTCCTACAAATCTTTAGATCGTGTACTAATCTCTTGCTCCATTTTGGCTGACTAGATCTGGAACCGGTGAACGGTTTGCCCATATGTTGCAAAGGAATCATAAGGTGTCTTAAATGTGCCCAAGTAGGACTGTAAGTCCGTTTGAAGCTTTTGCTTCTTAGCTAGCACATCATCATAGAACAGATGAGGTTGACAGATTTTTCTTGGTAGCAAGTTTCCCTCATCCAAGGCATTCCTTATGTCCTTTTGGTCTTTTAGTAGTTTAGACCGAAGCTCATTCATCTTTTTCACCAAAGCAATGTTAAGAGCCTTTTGGAGCTCTTTCTTGACATTTGCCTCAGCTGCTTCTTCCAGGATCTGCACCTGATCATCCACTACAGTACATAGTAGTTTGAGTTGTGCTAGTGATGATTCAGTGTCAGGAAGATTGGTACCAAGGATTAAACCGGTAAGGGTGTCTACAGTTGCCTGAATTATGTCCTGTTCCTTTTCCCTGCGAATGATCTCAAGGTGCTCTTGAGCAACCTTGATGCTTTGCATAAGCTCCGACTCACTTGTAGATTAGAGATCGATAGGATTGGAGATATCAGCTGGTTTGGCTTGACTCTCGGTTGCCTTCGGAGTCTCCATCTGTGTGCTCTCCATTGCTTTCGCTGCCTTGTCTACTTCTGTCTTCTTCCTTTTCTCTGCTTCTTTCTTCTATTCTTGTTCCCTGTCTTCCTCTTCTTTCTTTTTCATGTCTTCTTCTTTCCTCTTCTCCTCTTCTTTCTCTTTCTCTTCCTTCTTCTTTTCTTCCTCTTCCATCTTTTTCTTTTCTTCCTCTTCCTTCTTCTTCTTTTCTTCCTCTTCCTTCTTCCTCTTTTCTTCCTTGTCCTCTTCTTCTTTCTTCTTCCTTTCCTCTTCTTGCTTCTTCTTCTCTTCATCTTTTCATTTCTCCTCTTCCTCTTTTCTCTTCTCCTCCTCTTTTCTCTTTTTCTCATCTTCATCCCTCTTCTTCTTCTCTTCCTATTTTCTCTTTTTCTCATCTTCATCCCTCTTCTTCTTCTCTTCCTCTTTTCTCTTTTTCTCATCTTCATCCCTCTTGTTCTTCTCTTCCTCTTCTTTAGCTGCATCTTGTGTGTCCTTAGCTTGCTCACCACCCTGTTCAGCTTGTTGCCCCTATTCTGTTCCCTTAGAAGGTATGTCCTAAGTGACATCTTCTACATCCAAGGCATCGACATCAATAGTGTCGATTGGTTCTTCAATCGGGTTTCCTTCCTCATAAAAAACTTCATCCAATTTTGCTATGACCGGTTTTGTTTTTGCTTGTCGGTTGACCATTCATGCTTTGTGATCTTGAATAGCATGATTCATATACTAATGAGTGTCTTTTTCAACATCATCAACTCTTCCTTCCAATAGCCAGAGTCTTCTTCTCCTTGTGAAGAAGAGTCCAACTAAATTTGAGAGGTCAGGAAAGTACTGTGCAAAGACTTTCTCCCTAATCTCCTGTTCTTTTTCAATGGCAATGCGCCATTTATTATCTAATGCTTTAAATAAAGAATCCGGTGTCTGAGATTTAATCTTCGATGGCGACTGATCATTTTTACACAAATAAATCATGATTTCCTGTAATACTTCTTCCTTTTCCTCATCACTAAAATCATCATAATAATTTACTAAATCATTAAGTAATTTTCTCCTAATATTCTTAACTGTCCTTTGAAAATGTGTCAAAGGTTTTTATGAGGAGATATCAATATTTATCGGTGTGGATGCTACCGGTTCATTCCTCTTCATTTTCTTTGTCTGTCTGGCCTTCTTTGGCTTTTCATCAGACTTGGTTTCTTTAGAGTCCAGTTCATTTGTCTTCATCTTCCTTTTTCTTTCAAAGACTTTTGTCGGTGTCACCTCCGGTTGCTTCTTTGCAGGTGACCGCTTGGTCACTCTTGGAGTTGCAGTGGTAGCCAGTGCTGATGCTACAGGCACTGCTTTGGCTTTCTTTGCTACCGGTTCTTTTCCTTTCTTAACCGATGGTTCTTCAGCTGGTGCAATCCTCTCCAAGTAGGTTCCGGTCCTTTTAGCCTTTGGATCAAGAGGCGAGGCAATAAAGGTTGAGGCATACCCTTCCAGCATATCATACATAACTTCATAGCCCATTGGCTCTGCTTCCTCCATTCTAGGCTCAACAACCTCCATTAAGCATTTGTCCACCTAAATGGTGAAACAGATGTCATCTTTGTATTTCTTTACTATATCACCTGAGATACTTACCCTTTGACTCATCTTTCTTCTGAACTCATCAAAATATTTGTTCAGTACTTCAGGGTAACTGGTTCTAATGGCTTGTATGCTTTCCTTGATCTGCTTGGTTACCGATTGATCAGGAGACCACTGGACATCTCCTACTCCAGGAAAGTAGCCTTGGAAATAGAAGAACAACCCTTTAGTAGTTGTCCAAACTTAAACCTCAGTGCATTGTCCTATTTTATCGCCTTTAGATTCAACAAGAGTTGCCTCTGCATACCGGTGCATAAGTCAAAAGATGCATCCTCTTTAATCATCCTGTAAGTGGCATTTACCACTGCAGCAGATACAGAATTAATCCTGCTGGCTGAAAATGTTCTGTAGCCTATCACCATGCAGGCGTATTTCACCAGATCATCCTTGATAGGATTAACTGTCATTTCTCATGAGTCACTTGTTGAACTGGTGAGCTTGGCCATTTCTATT
The DNA here is from genome assembly GCF_030272615.1 of Cryptomeria japonica. NCBI lineage: Eukaryota > Viridiplantae > Streptophyta > Pinopsida > Cupressales > Cupressaceae > Cryptomeria > Cryptomeria japonica. The sequence goes on from NC_081408.1 coordinate 497,073,987, forward strand.
TTGCTTACCATTCTTAGGGTTGGCACTTCCCCTGTGTTGCAAAAACTGGTGACTGCATGAATTGCCTAAGGCGTGATATCATGCGTCCTCTCCAAGTACATCTTGTCACCATGGACTCTGCTCAAAATGATCCTGATATGATCCTCTATAAAATCTTCTAGAAAGTATACTACATTATGGAGTTTCTTCTTCTCTAAGATACTAAACTCCAGTTTGATCTTTTTGTCCTTGCTGCAAAATAAACCTAACTGGGTGTGAATAGCTAAAGACCCTAGGTCTTCTATTTTGCAATCGATATAATCTAAAATTCCTTCTTCAACTATGACTCTAGCCGGAACTTGTGATAAGGCATTATATTTGGACTTCCTCTGAATAAAACTTTTTGACTCAATGGATGTACTAGAACTGGTATGAGATGCGGAAGCCATTGTTGAGTATTTTCAAGAACATGAAAAAATACCTTTACAACGCGAATTTAGGGCTTCCTGATTCTACTTTACTTCACTCTCTGTCGGTTTCCAAATCACCGCTTTGTGTTCTCCACGACCGCTTGCAAACTGGATTTGAATCTCCTTCAAGATTTATCAATTTCTTGAAATCTTAGCTCAAATCGCCTTTTCTTCACTCTGCACTTGAAAACTTTTCTTCGCTCGAAAATAGATAGTGAGAAATGATTTGAAATATGCTTTTATACATGTCTCTCACCTACCACCATTAATGCTCCTCTATTAGGGCAAAAACCCTAATTTTCCTCCTTTACCATTTCTGGTCTTCTGCCAAGCGACAGGTATCACATACCGGTTAAGGTCTTTTACCAGTGTAACCGGGGGTTCACAATCATTTTGTCGTTTGCTCCCCCTAAGCCTCTTTGGAGCTTAGTTTACTGGTTCTGATATTTCCACACTAGGTGTAGAAACCGGTTCCTCTTCCAACATTGTTGGTTTCTTCCTCCAGGTTTTGTTCATGTCCGCTTGAACTTTTTCAACATCAACTTCTCCTTTCTAAGTGACCAGTATATCATCAGATATACTCTTTCTGCTTCTACAGAATCTTGCAATGTGACCCAGTTTGTTGCAGTGATAGCAAACCAATCCAGGTGCTCTCCAAGGTCCATTATTCATATTTCCATTCTTCCTTCTGCATGTAGCCATAGTGTGTCCATGTCCATGACAAATCCAACAATTTTCTCTCCATCCGGTTGCCGGTTGATAACCATTGTTGCCTGATTGATAATTGTAGGTATTAAACTGGTTAGGGTTCTAGTTTACAAAAATCTAAGAGGGGGGGGTGAATTAGTATGCCAAAAATCTCTGCAATTAAACACTTACACAGTCTGAAGATAAACCGGTAAAACAGTCTAACAGACAGACCGGTTATCACACATGCAAACCAAAATGCGAATAAAGCATTCACCCACAAAAGCAATACAACCATAACACAACATATTTGACGTGGAAACCCAACTGGGAAAAACCACGGTGAGATGGAACTCACAAGTCACTATCTGCAAAATAGAAACCAGACCAGTTAAGGTCAGACCGGTTAAGGTCTTACAATGTTCTTCACCAGAACAGATCCTGTTAGGAATCTCAATCTTTGTTAGGAGATAAGTCCGATTAAAGACTACCTTGTTAGAGGATTTTGGATTCACAGAAGTGAACCACCTTGTTAGAGGATTTTACAAAGGCTTTTGGGCCTACCCGATTAAGGGCTACAGCCTTGTCAAAGAGGTGAGTAATCAACAAGTGTTTGATCTATCTAATAGCACAAACTGCTTGATTAGATCTAGTATAGCTCATCGCTAATGCATTTCAGCATTACTTCAGTCTTCTCTATCTCTTTCTATTTTCAACTCGATCTTCTCAGATAAGATCACTCTTACAACAACTCAACAACCACCTTAAACCCTAGCCACAACATAAACCCTTTCAGCAACAACAACAACAACAACTTAAAAAACCTAGACATGATGTCCTTTTAAAGCAATCTAATTTCATGTCGGTCCAATAGGATTACATTAAAATTTCCTAGGTTCAATGAATCTAGACATACTCAGTAACACGACACAAAAAGCACCGTCAGTGTGTCGGCGCCGTCAATCAATCAGTGGGTTGGTAACTCATCACAAAGTATTATTGGTTCATACAAAATACCGGTTGCCGGTTTGACAAAAATGAAAACTGGTAAGAATGTGTTATGCCACTTTTCTCCCTTGTACCGGTTGAGATCTACGAACCGCTTGGGGTCAACATGCCGCTTCAGACCGGGAAACACATTCTGCAAAATCACCAATAGTCTAAAGACTAGAATACAACATACCGGTTGGAACAAATACCGGTTGAGCTCTAGCTCATACATATAAAGGGGATCTCAATACAAGTGTGTGTCCATCAATGACAATCACAACATAAACATCAAAAATGCCAACAAAGACATGCTTTATTGCACATATTGATGGGAGTTGGCTATCGCATAAGAGACTCTGTCCTGTAAATTTTGATTGTATTGTGAAAATCAGTACTACTAAAGCAGATAGAAATTTACCTAACATTGTTAAACCTCACAATCCGATATGTAAGGAATGTCAATTTGGAAAACAAGCTAGAGCATCTTTCAAAAGTATTCCAGAAAAATCCAATAATGCTCTTGACTTAATTCATACCGATTTATGTGGTCTAGCTAGAACTAAACACTTACAAGATGATAGATATTTCATGCTAATCATTGATGACTATTCTATAATGTGTTGGGTTACTTTTCTTAGATAAAAATCATAAGCACTTGGGAAGTTCTAACTATTCAAGGTGATGGTAGAAAATGAAACCAACAAGAAAATCAAATGTTTGAGATCAGATCAAGGAGGTAAATTTACATCTAAGGAATTTAATACATTCTGTGAAGTAAATGTAATCAGAAGACAATTATCAACACCTCAAACACCACAGCAGAATGCAGTCGTAGAAAGGAAAAATAGAACTATCTTGGATGTAGCTAGAAGTATGTTATCTGAAGAAAATCTACCACATGTATATTATAGAGAGGCAGTAAGCACAACAGTCTATACATTCAAAAAAGTTCACATCAAAGGTGAAACTGGTAAGACCCCTCATGAACTATGGTTTGGTATTACTCCTACTCTTAAATATTTCAGAATATTTGGAAGTAAATGCTATATTAGAAGAGATGAGTATATTGGCAAATTTGATCCTAGAAGTGATGACAGAATATTTCTTGGTTATTCATCTAAGAGAAAAGCATATAGATGTTTTAACAAGAGATTGCAAAAACTTGTTGAGAGTACAAATGTGAAAATTGATGAACAGTTTAGAGGAACTTCAAGGTATATAAACTCTGAACCGGCAACAGAGATACTGAAAAATGAACCTACATTGAACCCACCGGTACAGAATGAAGATCCAGTTACACCAGTATCATCTAAAAATTCCACTGTAACTGAAGAATTGCAGCAAACGAAGACACCCCGGTATGTAAGATTGAACCATTCTGAAAATCAGATAATTGGGAACAAGTATCAAGGAGATATGACAAGAGGAAGATTGGCAAATGAAGAGGTATGTCTTATTTCTCAAATTGAACCATCATCAATTAATGAGGCATGTGAAGATAAACACTCGATTAAAGCTATGGAAGAAGAATTAGAACAAATTGAAAAGAATAACACATGGACATTAGTTCCTCGGTCTAAAGACAAAAATGTAATTGGAACAAAATGGGTATTCAGAAACAAACTTAATGAAGATAGTAAGGTAATAAGAAATAAAGCAAGACTAGTGTGTAAGGGATATTCTTAGAAAGAAGGAATTGATTATAATGAAACATTTGCACCAGTAGCTATAATTGAGGTAGTCAGATTATTCTTGGCTTTCGCAGCACACAAGAACTACAAAGTATATCAAATGGATATTAAATGTGCATTTCTGAATGGAGATCTTGAAGTAGAAGTTTACATTGAGCAACCTGGTGGACTTTCTTTGACAGATAACAAAGATATGGTTTGCAGGTTAAGGAAATATTTGTATGGGTTGAAGCAAGCTCCAAGAGCTTGGTATGCTAGATTGGATAAATATCTTTTGAAGATTGGTTTTTCTAAAGGTAATGCTGACATCAATTTATACTATAGTGACTAATGATGACATCTTGGTTCTATAAGTTTTTTTTGATGATATAATCTTTGGAGGAGAAGATGGATTATGTAAAGACTTTTCTATTGAAATGCAGCAAGAATTTGAAATGTCTATGATAGGATAGATTAAAAAAAAATTAGGATTGCAGATTTCACAGACTGATAAAGATATATTCTTAAGTCAATCTAAGTACTTGAAGGAGTTACTAAAGAAATTTTGGATGGAAAACTCTAAACCGGTAAGCACACCTATGACAACAAATGACAAGTTATCACTAAGGGATGAATCTACATCTGTTAATCCGACTAAGTACAAATCTATGATAGGAGGTTTATTGTATTTGACACAAACAAGACCTAATATTATGAATGCAGTATGTATTGTTTCAAGATTTCAGAGTAATCCTAGAGAAAATCATGAATCAGTAGTAAAAAGTATTTTTCGGTACTTACAAGGCACTACAAATCTTGGCCTATGGTATCCTAGAGATGAAAACTTTGAATTATGTGCATACACAGATGCAAATTGGGCTAGAGATGTGGATGACAGAAAAAGCACCACCAGCGGAGCTTTTTTTCTTGGAAGTTGATTAATTTCATGGCCAGGAGTAAGAAACAAAGTTGCACATCTTTATCAACAACAGAATCAGAATATGTTGCAGTAGCAACTAACTGTACACAGGTATTATGGCTTAAGCAAATGTTGAAGGACATAAAGGTAAAATGCAAGGAACCTATAACTATCTATTGTGATAACACTGCAACAATTGATATATCTAAGAATCTGGTACTGCATTCTAAAACTAAACATGTTTCTATCAAAATGAATTTTCTAAAGGAGAATGTTGAAGCAAATGAAGTAAAACTGGTTTATGTAAATACCAAAGAGCATATTATAGATGTTTTCACCAAGCCTTTACCTAAGGAGACTTTTGAATATCCCAGAGATCAGCTTGGGGTCATACCCCCACTGGTAGAGACTTAGATAGTTGATGTTTGTCATCAACCGACAAAATTAACAGAGAAATCTTTTACTCTAGCTTTGATGAGGTGAGCTACATCTCAGGGGTAGTCATTGGTATACTGAATAAGTTGGTATTTTGTATTTGAACCTAGTTTTTGTATTGGCTTTGGCATTTGTTGTCAAAGGGGGAGAGATTGATATGGAAAAACACAAGGAAAACTCATGTTACTCCTAGTGGGAGTGATTGTTACTTTGGGAGAGATTGATTACTCTTTGTATCTAAATTTTGATTTCTGGTTATAATCTCTTTTTGGTGATTGTTGGTTTTTGGTATTTGGCATTTATGTTTTGGCACTTTGATGGTTTTTCCATCTTGTGTTGTCATCAATGCCAAAGGGGGAGATTGTTGGTATTTTGGATATGTTGATATGGTTTTGTCATTGATGTCAACACCTATTAACACTTATCAACTCTGGCACTTTGTAGAATTGGCAAATGTTCACCGGCAAGCAAGTGACTTATGCACAGTCACCGGTATCTGGTTCACCGGCAGGATATATTGTTCACCGGTACTTGGAATGACATAGAAAATACTTGGTTATGTTGACGACATCATTTGGACACTTTGTCTTGGAGATTTGTTCATTGGTATATTCGTGTTTGCATATTTGTTGTTACCAGCAAATAGGTCCAGGATAAGCACCGGCAGGCTTATCTATTCCAGATCAGTATGACATGCTATGGAGATGATTTATTATTGTTGTAAATGCATTAAGCCGACATGTTGAATCGGATATTGCATCGGTTATTGATTTACTTGTAAATTATTTTTATTGTAATATCTTTTAGAGCCGACCTACTAAAATTGGTCTTAGGTTATGGTATAAATGTAAGATCTTATTTGTAAGATTAATATGCAAATGTGAGAAGGATTGTAATTTGGCAAATGCGAGAATAAGCAGAGCTATACACGCAGACATCATTTGAAGGTGAAGGATGGTTTTTTGTGAAGGCATATCAGAACTGAACCGGTACTGAATCTAGCATGTGAAGATGTTATTTTGAGCAGTACATCATTATTGGATTTAACCATTCAATTGTAGTCAGTGTGACTCTATTTGTGTTTGAGTAGTGAGCTCTAGGTGCTTGGCCTCTCTGCATGTGCAGACCCCATTTGTATACACATACTATCTGCAGTAGTATCATCTGATTGTGGGTAAGGTTTCCCATCGTGGTTTTTCCCCTTACAGGGTTTCCACGTACACATATTGGTGTTATGTGTTGTGGATGTTATTGTCTCTATGTTTCATGCATTAATCTTTACCGGTACTGCAATTAACTGATAAACTGTCTACAGGCATAAAGTTTGGTTCACCGGTATTAAGCATTAAGTTTGGTTAAGTTGTTTTTGGTTTAAATTTATTAGACAGCTGATTCACCCCCCCCTTCTCAGTTGTCTCTGGGACCTAACATGCGGGATGCTGAAAAGCTTGCCCGCTCATCGACAGAGAAGTAGCAACCTTCCTACTGGGGGGGTGACCTCCTCCGACAAGGCTTTCTTCAAATGAATCCTTTGCTCTGGGATGGCGAGAAGATCCCATAAAGATATGTTAGCTGGGGCTTTCCTTAACTGCTTGACTACATCTAATATTGATGGCAGCAACGCCTTTATCTCTCTGGGCTTATAAGGAATGAAATCTTTCCTTGGATAAGTAACAACGGCCGCGGGGTGTTTGGGAGCATTGTCAACGGAGGACTTCCCTTACATGTTTACATTTTCTCCCGTTAAATGCCTCTTTGATCTGAGATTGTAATCTGATTGCACTTGAGGAGCCCCTAAGCTCCACGATGCTACGTCATTAGTCATCACAATATCTTCTCCTTCCATCCAAGAGAAAAGTGCATGATCTAGGGCTATTTCTGCTTCCTGCTCCATTAACATGCTTTGCATTTGTGCAATGAAGCTTTCATTATCCATACCGGGGGCTGCGTAGGTCGAGTCATTAGTCATCATGCCTTGGCAATGCTGCTCTCCAAGCTTTTGTTGTAGATTGCCTCTCAGACAATTTCTCAGAGTGTGTGCGTTGTTACATGGAAAACACCAAGAGTTAGTATCATTTGCCAAATTATTTTATCCTGTTGTCAACTCTTTACCAGTGTTAGGGTAGACTGTTTGCAATGGATTGGGCACGAGAACTATCTAACCAGCTGATTGATTTGAAGCAACTTGATTATTCAAGTACTAGTTTTGTTGGTAAGAAGGCCTATTATATTGGTAGTTTTGTTGGAAAGGGGGTCTGGTTTGTGGTATTTGAGATCTCTTTAGATTGACTATTTCGTTAGAAAAAGACCTTAATAAATCTTTCATGTCACTAACCTCTACAGCTAAAGACGAGGGAGGAGGCAGATTTTCTTGTTGGGGTCCGGGGTAAGCGTACATAGATTGGGGAGCAGATGAATTGGCAATAGCCATTTCTAGGATATTTAGGCCATTTGGCTAATTGGATGGATCTGGAAAGACAGGCATAAGCAGCCGCAACAATAGTTTCCCTATATCAATCAGGTTATTTTCTATGCAGACGGCTAAGTCAAAATCTTGAGTGAGAGTGTTACTACCTAAAGATTGAATCATCACTGATATATCAAAGTTGAAAGCCTTTAGATGGAAAACAAACGCCATATCAGCGGGAGGATGAGAAGATAAAGGTATTCGCTCTCAATTCCTCTGAAAGTGTAGATTGAACTCTATTAAAGCTTCTTGTGGGACTCTCTTTATTGTAATCAACTGATGCATCAAAGATGACCTATCTACTTTGTCAAAGAATCTTTGGAAAAAATGGTCGCCTAGCTAGTCCCAGCTGCCAATAGAATTCAGAGCAAGGGATCTATACCAGTCCAAAGCTCTTCCTTTGAACGACGCTACTAGCAGTCCCAAAGCTACGTTCTGCTCTGTTATACTATGGACTGTGCAAATGTTGGCTATATCTTGCAAGTGTTCTCCGAGAGCCTTAGAACATTCCCCGGTAAACTTAGGAACTTCTTTCAATGCAACAGAGGGTATTTGGGCCCATGTGGCGGGTAAAACCGGAGGAATGAGAGGACTTCCGTTATCCCATGTTACAAAATTTCTAAGCGGGATTTGAGCCATTACTGCAATAGGAGTAACTGCAGAAGTGCTAGGGAGGCTCTGGGATGAAGAGGCAGTAGATTGATAAACACTAACCAGGGGTGGAAGAAGCAAACTGGGATTCAAAGTTGTCTGGCTCCTAGTAACAAGTTTGCAGCTCATATACTGGCTTGAATCTTGAGAAGTAATGTTGCACCGGGCGTGCTAGAAAAAGAACTGTTGAGTCTGAATTTTACTTTGGAAACAAACGGCCTTATGGGAAATTCAGTGATGGGGGACCGATTGCGCAGGGTTCACTGAATGACCTCTGGGATTGAGAAGCCGACTCTTCCTTGGTGTTTTGAGGAAAGGGGAAGAAAGAAACACTTTAAAATAGTAAAAACTACGCTACTGAGGCGATGCACCATAGCATATTTTAAGAAGATATGAGTACATAAAAACCAACTACATATGATTTTTCTGAGACCATTCAACAATCTACAAGTTCGGATCAGAAAGACAACCAAGGTTCAATCAAATCTCTCTGTAACATAAAGAAATACCTATCATGCATTTACCAAATAACAAGTGCAACACATAGTTCAATCAGCAAAAGCTTAGATATATATTCCTGAAGTCTTTAAAATTCTAATAGAAAAGCACATAAAAGACCATTAATGCATACTGAGAGTAAAGTCTCACAAAGGCCATAGGCACAGTTTGATTGAACTTCTCCAGAAAACAATAAAATAGTTTTTAAGGCTGAAAATACTACTAAGAAACTTAATTGTCCTTGCAAAGTTCTAAACCCCCTCAACAGAGAAAAAACTAAACTAAACTAAAAAGAGCCTCAAGCTCCTAACAAACTTGGACTCCACTGCCTTTTCTTTTCGCACGTTGTGGTCTGCCTGTCTGATTTACCAAACAAACCGCCCCTGAAGTTGTTAGTACCACGACGCTCTGCTCTGCAGGCGCACAACAAAAGAGTCGCGATCAAAAAAAAGTTGGCAAAGGGACCAAAAAAGATGTTTCTATATGAACAACCCACGCCACGTGGCAGCTCGATGCTACTACAAAAACAAAAAGGGAAAAGCGAGCGCACAAAACCCCCATCGAGCTAAAAACTGTCTCGCCTGATGCATGCGAGTGGGAGGAACAAAAAGAGGTGGGGCCACCAAAAATAGCAAAATGCCACCCATGGACCAATCCCGAAATAATGTTAACAGTATGATGAAAGAATAAGTATCCGATAGAATACTGAGAGGGGGGGTGAACCAGTATATTGAAAAACTGATACAAAGTTCCCAAGCTAAAACTCAGTCAAAAAAAGTAAACATATCTCAGTCAAGATTAATATTCTTAGGAATACTTTACATTAACCGGTTTAACTGTTATTGTAGCTTTTAGCAATAAACACCTTCAATCTTGTAAACATCAACAATGCTTAATCTTAACTCAACATATTCATCTCTCAATGCTTCTACTTAACATGCCTTATCAAAAATTAACCAAATCAACAAATAAGATCACAACCACAAAAGCATTCACCACTTGACACAAATGTTTATACATGGAAAACCCAAATAGGTAAAAACCATGGTGAGATGGGACTCACAAGGATAGCTATCTGAACTCTTTTGAAGTTTGCCCTATTAGGAGCCAAAGCTTGTTAGAGCTTTACAATAAGTCCCGTTAAGAACTAATTTCGGTTAGGAATCACCTGGTTAAGGGATTTACAAATATGCCTTGTTAGAAGCACAATACCCTATTAGGAGTAACCTCGCTAGAGGATTTAAGAATCCAAGCTAATGGACCACCTTATTACAGGATTTAATGAGTAACCAAGCTTGTTAGAGATTACCCGGTCAAGGGATTTTACTTCTATTGTAATTGTTAGAAAACAACATGTTTTCTTGATCTGTCTGAGTAGCACTACATTTTCTTGATCAGATCCTTCTAAGCTTCAATTTGCCTTCACTCAAAAATGTAAATCCATTCACTGGTTGGGCAACCACACACTCAACAAGTTTTCTACCAATATTTCCAACAACCTTTACAAACAACTTCATCAACCTTAAATACAAATCAATTAAGTCGGTAACACAACAAAAACCTAATTCTCATCATTGAGATTACAAACAAGTCGGTTCAATCTTGATCGTTAGAAATCATGACAATCTCTTCACATTATTCAAGACAATTCCAACCACTCCATGATCACTGCTCCATTGGACTTTGTAACTCATCACACGTTGTGCATTAAATGCAATCCTCTTTGCTCCTTCCCTAGACAATAAGAAAACATGCAAAACTAATTTGAATTTATCCTCATACAATGATCACACGTGTCTCCATCATTACCTCTCATCAGATAATAAACCAACAAACTTGATCAGTTAGGTTTTAGCAACTAATAGGGTTTACCAGTTACATTACATAGAAAGGTTTGACCCTTTACACCAGTTCACCAGTTCAACTCACAAACTTTACATACTGGTTACAACATCATCTACAACTCTCTTCTTACTGGTTGCTAGCCAATATCAAAAACAACAATATTAGCAATAACATGAATACCTTTTACTTGTTCAATTGACATCAATGACAACATATCATTAATGAAATCTCTATGCGAAATGCCAATAAACTCAAAATTCCAACAATCTCCCCCTTTGGCATTGATGGCAATACAAATATCAATGCCTCTGATTGCTATTGAGATTGGTGAATAGGAATGCTAGTTTACATTACCAAGTATTCACCTTTCTCTATGTGTCTTCAGCTTGTTGTTGGTGAGTAGGAATCTCGGTTTACATTACCAAGTATTCACCTTATCAGACACATAATTCTTCTCCTTAATCACATAATTCTTCTCCCTCTTTGACAACAATGCCAAAGTGAAAGTAAAACATGTAATTCTTCTCTCACTATGCATCAGCATCATTCTACAACTTCATGCTCCCCATGTGGAATACATCCACTCCTTCATCAATCCATATAAGATTCTACAAGTAATTTAGGGACTAATGCAATCAACATCATGTTCAACTGGCTTCATGAAGAGGGAAAACCCCCAATTGACTTCTAAGATACTCAAAAGTGGTCTTAGGCAGAGGTTTGATAAAGATATCTGCAAGCTTCTCCTTGGTAGAAACATGCTCCAAGATAACATCTTTACTTTGAACTTTTTCACTCAAGAAGTGATATTTAAATTCAATGTGCTTAGTCCTTGGGCACAAAACAAAATTTTTAGAAATTTTTATTGCACTTGTATTATCACACAAAATCTTTATAGGTTCTGAGATTTTCATCTTCAAACCTTCCAAAATGTGCCTCATCCACATAGCTTGTGTGCAATTCATATAAGCTACTACATATTCAGCTTCAGCAGTAGATTGTGAAGTCCAACTCTACTTTTTACTACTCCATGAGACTAGCCTTCCTCCTAGAAAGAATGCTCCACTAGTTGTACTTTTCTGATCATCAATATTTCCTACCGAATCAGCATCTATGTATGCCTGCAAGTCAAAATCTCCACCATATGGATACCATAATCCATAATCAACAATACCTTTCAAATATGTAAAGATTCTCTTAGTTGCCATCAGATGCGCCTCCTTTGGATTCTTCTCAAATCTAGCCACAATACCAACTGCATGGGCAATATCCAGTCGACTGTGAACAACATAGTGTAGTTTGCCAATCATTGACTTGAATTCCTTTTCATCTACAGACTTAGATGCATCTTCCTTGGAGAATTTACAACCTGTAACCATTGGGGTTCCAATTGGTTTACAGTCACTCATACGGAAAGTCTTCAAAACCTCCTTCATATACTTGGATTGAGTAAAGAAAATACCATTCTTCATCTGTTGTATCTGTAAGCCTATGAAAAAATTTATTTCCCCTACTAATGACATCTCAAATTCATTCTTCATTTCATCTGCATAACAATTACTCATGTCATCATTTCCTCCAAATATAATGTCATCTACAAATACTTCACTGACCAGTATATCATCTCCTTCAGACTTGAGATAAATGTTGTTGTCATCACTGGTTCTAGCAAAGCCTATCTTCATCAGATGAGTATGAAGTCATTCATACCATGCTCTGGGTGCCTGCTTTAGTCCATACAAAGCTTTATGCAATTTCCATACCATGTCTTCCTTATCTGTCAATGCATAACCATCAGGTTGCTCTATATAAACCTCTTCTTCTAGTATCCCATTCAAGAATGCAGACTTGACATCCATCTAGTATACTTTGAACTTCTTATGAGATGCAAATGCAAGTAGTATCTTAACACCTTCCAGTTTTGTTACTGGTGCATAGGTTTCTCCATAGTCTTCTCCTTCTTCTTGTGCATAACCTTTGTATACTAATAAGATCACAACCACAAAAGAATTCACCACTTCTCCGTCCACTCAAATTTCTTCCCTAGAGGCTTTAGGAGCAGTCCTTATGCAGGGTGGTAGAGCTATAGCTTTTGAGTCTAGGAAACTCAAGACTCACGAGCTTAATTATCCTACTCATGACCTTGAGCTTGCAGCAGTAGTGCATGCACTTGTGAGGTGGAGACATTTCCTTTTGGGTCATCATTTTGAGCTACACTCAGACCATCAGAGCCTTCAGTACATATTCACTTAGCCAAACCTTAATGCACATCAAAGGAGATGGATGGAATTCTTGTGTGAGTACGATTTTGACATCCACTACATCAAAGGGAAAGAAAACGTAGTTGCAGATGCTTTGAGTAGGAGACGTCATGAGGTATACACCGTATCTATGAGCACGGATTTGAGAGATCGGATCATGCAGCAGTTGCCAGAGGACGGATGGTATTTAGAGGTTTGCCAGGCTATACGATCTCAGGAAACTTTAGAAGGGAAATATGTGGATTATTCCTTAGAGTCCGATGGTTTATTACACCATAGAGGGTGCATCTATGTACCTTCTTCCGAGGGATTGCGGGAGTTCATTATCACAGAGGCTCATAGAGCTCCTTATGCAACACATCCCGGGGTCAAGAAGATGCATGCAGACTTGAGGGAATTATACCATTGGCCAGGAATGCGACAGCTTATTGCTGAGTTGGTAGCCCGATGCCTTGAGTGTCAGAGAGTCAAGGCGGAGCACCACCATCCAGGTGGGTTGCTCCAATCTCATGCTATACCAGAGTGGAAGTGGGATACTATATCCATGGATTTCATCATTGGTCTCCCCATGTCTTCTCATCGCCATGATGCCATCTTGGTGACGATTGACAAGTTGACCAAAGTGGCCCACTTTTCACCAATTCGTACCACCTTCACAGCACCAGCAGTAGCACAGGTGTTTTTGCGAGACATTGTCAAACTTCATGACATTTCACGCAAGATCATTTTCGATAGGGATTCCCTCTTCACTTCTTCCTTTTGGAAGGCATTACAGGTAGCTATGGGTACCAAGCTCAATTTTAGTACAGCCTATCATCCGAAAATGGATGGCCAGACAGAGAGGGTCAATCAGGTGTTAGAGGATATGCTTCGTATGTACGTCATGGATCAACAGACCAGATGGGAAGAGTACCTTCCCTTAGTGGATTTTTCCTATAACAATGGGCATCACACGTCCTTGGGGATGCCACCCTATCAAGCATTATATGGAAGACCTTGTAGGACACCGTTGAGTTGGGACTGCATAGAGGACAGAGTTGCTATTGGTCTTGAGATAGTTCGAGATATGGAATAGCAGGTGGATTTGATTAGGCGGCATCTTAGAGAGGCACAAGATACACAGAAGAAATATGCAGATGCGAAGAGGATAGATCGTAGCTACTTGGTTGGAGACAGAGTCTTCTTGAGAGTGCGACCGCATAAGAGTCCAATCCGTTATGGAAAGGGTTCTAAGCTCGCACCTCGATTTGTAGGACCATTTGAGATCCTTGAGAGGATAGGACCAGTTGCCTACCGTTTAGCATTGCCACCTAGCCTATCACGCATCCACGATGTGTTTCATGTTTTGGTTTTGAGGAAGTATATCTATGATGAGTCTCATATTCTAGATTGGGATGCCTTGCAGGTGGAGTCAGACGGGCAGCTAGCTTTGGAGCCCATTCGCATTTTGGCACGCCGGATGCTGGGCCTTCGAGGTCGAGAGCTAGACCAGGTTAGGGTCCAGTGGGATTGCTATGATGAGGTCACAGCCTCATGGGAGGATGCAGCACGTATGAGATCACAGTACCCCCACCTTTTTGATGAACTCTAGGAGGAAGTTCATGCCTAGAGGGGGAGGGTGTGAGGCCCTACCCCGACTCAGCTTGACATTTTCAATTATTTTCATATTGAGGCTATTATGGATGCTTTATTTTATGCATTATGGATTTAGAACCTATATGATTCCATGATTTGGATCACATTGACGTATATTGATGCTTCATTTTATGCATTATGATTATGAAACTTTATATGTTACTAGAATAGAATTACTTTGAAATGGTGAATGTCATTATTGGAATTGCAGGACTTCATTTTGATGATAGAAAAAAAGTATGCTTATTTTATGAATGGTTCAATTTTGAGAATTATGATAATTGCTTATGTGGAATCGAATTCAAATGAATGGGATATTGAATTATTATTGTCAAATGTATGAGTGTTTGATGTGCAATGAAATCTATGTATTTAATTATGTATAATTGTGATTATTTGGAATTACTAATGTGTTAATTGAGATGCACAGGAAAATTATCCATGTGACAATGGGATAAATAAGGAGAACCAAACCTAGACCAGTGTACGTTTGTTAAGCCAGGGGTTGTTTATTTGGAGAGACAACACCCCGTTGTAATGTATTTTATTTGTGAAAGTAGATTATGCATGTGTGTTAATTTGATTTTATTTAATTGTGTAAACCTACAAGAGACAAATTCCATGTGTGATTTTTATATTGTATTTTATTGTGTCACTTGACACATGTGCTGATTAGTGTCATTGATTTTGAATTGTCTCTTGGAGGGAGTTTTGTTTCTACCAAAGCCATTCAAACAAAAGAGTGTGGTCTCAAATTTGCCTTGGGTAGGAAGTCTTGGGAGTGGTCAACTCAGGTTTGACCCGTAGGTTAACTTCAGTTGGGTTTCTAAGGGGTCAAATGGACTCCTAGGGTCAATTTTAGGGATTTTCCAAAGGTCCAAAGGGTATACCTATGGGTTAGGGGTATTTTGAAACATGTGACTACTCCCATGTGACTGTTTAGTCACCTCAAAAAGTGGTTTTCCCAAGGTGAGCGAAAATTCAACTTAGAAGGTTCCTCCTAGGATAGACAACCTTCCCTTTTGATGTCAAACTCTCTTCCCCATCCTCTCTCACCTTTTCCCTTTCCAGTTTTAGTAATATGTAAGAGGTTGGGAAGAGCAACCAATGGGAACTCTCACCTTACCCAAGGGGTTGGGAAGTGTGAGAGAGGCCTTCTTAGGCAAGGATGAGGGACTTAGTGAGTAATCACCCACTCTCCATTGTTGGAGATTATGCAATTTTTGAAATTTAGTTGTAGGATAGAATTTTGGTGAAGGGTTGGTGGAAAGTTTGTGTGGATTTGGGCAGCTCATCCCCAACTAAGTCTAACATACCTATTGGGAGATTATGGTTGGCTTTACTTCCTTTTGTTTATGTTGTTTATGTTGTTTTTGAAAGAAAGAAATGCGTGTATGAAGAGATGTATATATGTAATTTGTTGTAGGAGAAAAATGTAAGTTTTCTTTTCCATGTTCTTTGTTTATGTGTTCTTGTTTTGGGAGTGTCCAAGACCTCCTACTCTTGGGAGAGTAGGATGGTCTTGGGGTGGAAGAAGTATGACAACCTTGGGTGAGAGGCTCTCCTTATGGAGAGTGATCTCAAGGGTGTCCTTTGTGACCCTTGTTGCATAGCCTTATGTATGCATTTGGGGGTCATAAGGGGAGAAAATATGGCTTTTATGCCTTTGGGGGCCATAAGGTGTGGAGATGAAATTTGTTATATTTTGTTTTTGCCATGAGGTGGCTTGAGTTGTATTATGCTTGCAATCTCCCCAATGGTACTTGGTCCACTTCCACCCGTGGAAAGATCATCACAAGTTGTGGTGAGAGTGTAGCTTGGGATGGGAAAATGCATGTTGAGTGTTTGCCTTTGTTTGTTGTGTTGCTGTTTGTTTGTGACCTGTCTAGTGCTTGGTTCTCCAAGCTCGGGGGTGGCTTCTAGTAAG
The DNA here is from genome assembly GCF_030272615.1 of Cryptomeria japonica. NCBI lineage: Eukaryota > Viridiplantae > Streptophyta > Pinopsida > Cupressales > Cupressaceae > Cryptomeria > Cryptomeria japonica. The sequence continues at coordinate 497,090,421 of NC_081408.1, forward strand.
CCTAGGCTGGGAGGTGAGCTCTCCATGGTCAAGTTGTATTTTTATTGTAGGTTGCTTGGGATGGAAAAGAAAGGATAAAGGGATTAGTTGGTGTTCTAAGTTGCAGAAATAGTTCAAGAAAAAGAATGTATTTAATTTGTAGCAAAAAAAAAAAAAGAGCTATTGTTGTATTTAATTTCCAAAAGAAAATAAGTGAATTTATTTTATTCATATTCCTATGGAAGGGAAATATTAGTTGGGTTTTCAAACCCATTTGTATTATTATTACTTGTTTTTAAATTTGCTAAAGAAATGTATTTCTCCTAATTTGGGTAGTTTTGCAAAAAGGGAAAATGAAATATATTAACTTGTATTTAAATCTTCATTTTAAAAAAAATAAATAAATAAAGTTGTTGCATTTATGTTTATTCTGCAAATAAATTAATTCTGTTATTACATGTTCACCTATGTTTATTTATACTGCTGGAAATAAATTAAATCTGTTATTGTGTGTTCATTTATGTTTATATTGTGCTACTGCAAATAAAATAAATCTATTTTTTTTTATCTTTTATTTATTGCAGAAAATAATTCCTATTGTAGTAGCCTATTTTATTTTTAAAAAAAGGAAAAAAAAGGGTTAGCATTTAGTTTTAGTCATATTTTGTTAGACCAGGAAGGATTATATTCATGTTATTGTTTAAAGTTTTTTTTTTTAAAAAAAGAAATAATAATAGTTGCAGAATATAAAACACTTCTATTTTTTTTTTAGCCTCTTAGAAAACAAAAGAAAAATTATATTTGTTTCACCCATCTCCTTACTGTAGCTAATAGTATTCATTTCTGCATGTATATTAAGATTTGTTATAAAAAAAAAAGGGAGAAAAAAATCATAGGATGTTTAAGTGTGTAAATAATATATATATATATATATATATATATATATATATATATATATATTATGCATTTAAATATGTTATTTTGGAAATGCATATATTTCTTATAAAAAAAATATAGATGTAAACATGTATATTTATACACACACACACACACACACACATATATATATATATATGTTAACGAATTTTTTTTTAAAAAATATTTTAAATAAAATATATATATATATATATATATATATATATATATATATTTTACCATGCTCGGTGAAGGCCAAACCTCTGTGAACATAGAGGACGGCACGGCCGTGCCTCCACTGTGGCTACCCATAGTGGACGGCTGGGCTCCGCCACTGTGGGAAACCATAGTGGATGGCACCGGGTCCCCCACTATGGGCAACCACAGTGGTGGTGGCTCCCGGCCGCCACTGTGTTTACCCACAGTGGACGGTGCTCGGCCGCACTGTGGATAAACATAGTGGCACCCGAGGGAAACCCCCGCTCGCCGCCGATCACCATTCCACCGCTGTTCTCCATTTCTCCGCCGCTTCCTTTCATGGCTACCGCTCCCTCATTTGGCCGCCGCCCAATCCTTCGACCTGCATTCACACACACACACACAACACTCAAAAAAAAAAATATGTGTATGTTATAACACACAAGCCCTAACCCTAGTTTCGGGTTAGGGCAAACACACATAGATTTTAGAATAAAATATGTGTGGGGTGGGTGTTTAAAAAAGTTAGGGTTAGTTTGTGATCTTGTTGAATTCTTTTATAAGTAAATTAATAAAATAAAGAAAAGAAACCCCCCCCCCCCCCTTTCTCCTTGAAATATCTTTATATATGTGTGTGTGTGTGTGTGTGTGTGTGTGTGTGTGTGTGTGTGTGTGTAATTAAATTCTATATTTATATGGAATCAAATAGTTATTGGTAAATTAGGTAATGCTTTTTTTTAATTATTAAATGAATGTAGATGCATTCTAAAAAGAAGATTTTAAAATTCTTGGGTAGAATAAACCCTTGGGAAAAATAAAACAATATATGTAGGGTCAAGTTGGCCCATTTAAATTTTAAACTATAAGGTATTTTAATTTATGGAGATTTTATTTAATAGGGTTGTTAAATCTAATAACTAGGACAATTTATTTAGACCCTAGGTAATTAAAGAACTATAAGAGATTATTGGACAATAAATTTTAGAGATTATATATTAAGTTAGAGATTATTGGCTAAGAGAGTTTAATAATTTATTAGTGGAAGATAGTAATAACTCTTTTGGAGAAATATTAGCTTGCTTATAACTTAGATTATATATCACCTAATTAATTTAGTTGCTTGATTCACTCAAAAGCATAGCTAAGACTTAACTAGTTTGCATTATTTTAATTAAGTTAGTCGTACTAGGTTAAGTATTTAAAAAAAAAAAATTATCCCGTTTGTGCCCAAAAGTTTGGGCATGACACAAGAGTTACCTTTGTCTTGTCAATGGATTTTAGCTCCTGAATAGCTGCAACTCAGATAGTATAGACCGGTAGCAAAGTTCTCAGTACCTTACTAATTATTGTGGCATCTTCCACTTTCCCTCCTGTACTCTTTATCTCTCCAACTATCTCTTTGATCCTTTGACCATATTGTCGGATGTTCTCACCTTCAAACATTCTCATGTTGTCAAACTTGCCTCTTAAACTTTCTTCTTCAAAAATCTTGACATGCTCATCACTGCTATAGATATCTTCAAGTTTCTTCCATACTTCATATGCAGTTTGAAGACCATGAACATCTACATATTCAGCATCACACAGGGAACTGATAATAGCTTGTAATGCCTGGTGATTTTCTTGTTGTTCTTTCTTCTGATCATCAATTAGGGGTCCAGTAGGTGTAGTATAATTATGTTCTATATGATCCCAATACTGACTACCAAGACTCTTAATGTAAATCTTCATTATGTCACTCCATATTCTATAGTTATCTTTGTTAAACTTCAGACCTTTCTTCATCATGATCTACAAGATCTTTTCCTTAAGCTGTTAGGCTTTTAGATTAAGAGGACCTGGATAGGTCTAATACCAATTGATGTTATGATGAAAGAATAAGTATCCGGTAGAATACTGAGAGGGGGGGTGAATCAATATATTGAAAAACTGATACAAAGTTCCCAAGCTAAAACTCAGTCAAAAAAAGTAAACATATCTCAGTTAAGATCAATATTCTTAGGAATACTTGACATTAACCGGTTTAACTATTATGACAACTTTTAGTAGTAAACACCTTCAATCTTGTAAACATCAACAATGCTTAATCTTAACTCAACATATTCATCTCTCAATGCTTCTACTTAACATGCCTAATCAAAAATTAACCAAATCAACAAATAAGGTCACAACCACAAAAGTATTCACCACTTGACACAAATGTTTATACGTGGAAAACCCAAATAGGTAAAAACCACGGTGAGATGGGAGTCACAAGGATAGCTATCTGAACTCTTTCGAAGTTTGCCCTATTAGGAGCCAAAGCCTGTTAGAGCTTTACAATAAGTCCTGTTAAGAACTAATTCAGGTTAGGAATCACCCAGTTAAGGGATTTACAAATATGCCTTGTTAGAAGCACAATACCCTATTAGGAGTAACCTCGCTAGAGGATTTAAGAATTCAAGCTAATGGACCACCTTGTTAGAGGATTTAATGAGTAACCAATCTTGTTAGAGCTTACCTGGTTAAGGGATTTTACTTCTGTTGTAATTGTTAGAAAACAACAGGTTTTCTCGATCTGTCTAAGTAGCACTACATTTGCTTGATCAGATCCTTCTAAGCTTCAATCTGCTTTCACTCAAAAATGAAGATCCATTCACTGGTTGGGCAACCACACACTCAACAGGTTTTCTAACAATCTTTCCAACAACCTTTACAAACAATTCATCGACCTTAAATACAAATCAATTAGGTCGGTAACACAACAAAAACCTAATTCTCATCATTAAAATTACAAACAAGTCAGTTCAATCTTGACTGTTAGAATTCGTGACAATCTCTTCACATTCTTCAAGACAATTCCAACCGCTCCATGATCACTTCTCCATTGGACTTTGTAACTCATCACATGTTGTGCATTAAATACAATCCTCTTTGCTCCTTCCCTAGACAATAAGAAAACGCATCAAGTCAATTTGAATTTATCATCATACAATGATCACACGTGTCTCCATCATTACCGCTCATCAAATAATAAACCAACAAACTTGATCGGTTAGGGTTTAACAGTTGATAGGGTTTAGCGGTTACATTACATAGAAAGGTTTGACCCTTTACACCAGTTCACCAGTTCAACTCACAAACTTTACATACTGATTACAACATCATCTACAACTCTCTTCTTACTGGTTACTAGCCAATATCAAAAACAATAATATCAGCAATAACATGAATACCTTTTACCGATTTAATTGACATCAATGACAACATATCATTAATGCAATCTCTATGCAAATTGCCAATAAACACAAAATGCCAACAAGGAATATTATTCATGTTGTTCTTCATATTGTTATTGTTCATAATTCCATTATTCATCCTACTTTTGTACTAACTCGCCATATGACCAAATTTGTTGAAAGTAAAACATCTACCATTAAATTTATGAGCATTAGGTTGTCTTACCGGAGGATTATTGCTCTTCTTATAATCAAGTTTAGCATTGCCTTGTCCAGATCTAGAGGATTCGCCTTCTCAAATCCTAAACCTCGCATATCCTTTCCATGTCTCTGACTTTCCAACATCTCATCAAGCCTTGTTGAACTAGCTTTGAATTTGTCTTTGTATTCATTGGCAGTAGCAATTTCATCCCTCAAGGTAGCAATCTTCCTTTCAAGTTCTTGACCATTATTCCTTAATTATGTTAACTCAAGCTTCAATTGATCATTCTCATAGGTAATCCTGAAGCATTCATCAACTCTTTCCTTCAATGATTGTGCCAGATTCTCTTCATTCTTCTTCTGGTCCTCAATTTCCTTAGTTAACCTCATCACAATGGATTGCATCTCATTCTTCAAAGCAACATTCTCCCTCTCAAGCTTGTTAACATCATCATCTTTGTCCTGGTATTCCATGATCTGATCTTGTTTCTCCTTCAAATTGTCCATCAATTCCTTCCTCTTTTCTCTACAAACACTTGCTTGATCCTTTAGCTCACTAATGAATTCATGAGCAACATTCAGGTTCTTCTTCAAGGTACAAACCTCACTTCTAGCTGCATCAAGATCCTCAAGTGCCACATTGAGTTGTCTTTGAAAGCCAAAATCCATAAAATCAATCTCCTAGATCTTCCTCAAGTGGTTAAGCTCCTTAGAGGAACTAGGCTCTGATACCAATTGTTAGATCAGAGATTGTTGAAAGGGGAGGGATGAATCAATGATCTACCAGAAATCAAATCCTCAAACTTATTCTTTATCCACCGGTTAGCAATGCATAATAGAAAAGAACATAAACATGCAACAAAGAATACACAAATCCACAACATCAATTTTTTTACGTGGAAACCCAGAAAGGGAAAAACCACGGTGGGGCTGGAACCCACAATATTCATATACTATGGCCAGGAGTACAGAAATATTACATAGATGGGGAAATCACTTGCATTTAGGGTCACTGCTCAAATATTTGTGCCCAGAAGGCTACAACCTTCAGGGAAGTCTCATTGACTTACAATTTGATTACAATGAGAAAATACAATGAAAAGAACTCTCAATTAGCATCTGATTATGCAAGATTGAGTCTCGGTTAAGCCTTGAATCTCTGACTATCTTTGCTCTGCTGAATACTATGTTTCCATCTCAGTCAGCTACCGGTTGGTCTGAAAGCAAAGTGCACACATGAAATTATGCTCAATCTCACCAAAACGGATCACCACACCACTAACACACCGAAAATCAATCGCCAAATCGATCTTTTATATCTGGTCTTAATACAAAAGCAATATCCTTCAAGTCGGCTTCAAGAAGTGTAACATGTAGCTTCAAGATGACTTCAATCCTGAACAAAACATAGTACTAGACCAAAATATTATAATCACACGCTTCCTAAGGATCTTCCCAATCATCAAGATCATAAAAAAAATCACCAAAAGTACCGCAATTATCAGAAATTATTCTAGACCAAAACATTACAAAAATACCTTGTTTTACTGGTTAACTCTAGCTTCCGGATAAGATGAATCGTGACCACCAGATTGAATCACCAAGAAGTGTTGCCATCAATGAAAACCCTAGACCATAAATTAGGCATCGAAAGTCATTGGATGAGTGTCAATTGCCAACAAAATTATCTGACGAAAAGCCCCCATGAGAAAACAACGGTTGATAGCTAGTGTCCTAGACAACATGCACCATGTCATCATGAGGGAACTTCAAAAGTCTATGGATGATTGAGGGAACTGCTTGCATGAGGTGCACTGGTTTCAAGCTAATATTATCAGGTGCACCGTGGTTGAGATGATCCAACTCAAAATAGGTTTTTCATGAATAACAAAAAAGGTACTCAATGCTGCCTTGGGTCCCACAAGGACCATCAAGGTAGTGTTACCTAGAGGAGGAATGGGAAATCTATCACGCATACAAACAAAAGCATGAGACTTCTCATATCTTGCTCTATATTAATGGAAGCTCCTTTGTAATGACATTGAATTGGCATGTGGAATCAACCATCATACCTATAACAATGTGACTAGCATTTACTGTAGTTGTGATGTATAATGAAGCAAGCTCCCCACTATAAGGATCATCTAGAGGTGTAAAAGATCTGTCATTAATTATTCTTTTTCCTCTAGATTGGGGGATAGATCAATGTGATAATGATCATATTAATATACGAGCCACCACTTGATGCAGGGTCTGATGATGTAGAAATAATATTTGAGGATTGAGACTATAATGATAGTAAGAAGGAAGCAAAGATTGATTAGCAGCAGATGCAAGGGTGGTAAGTTGTTGTCATAATTATTCCATATTCTACAAAATAGTGTTTACAATAGGGTTATTAAGGGGAGGAGGCGAAGGTGGGGTATTAGAGGCATGAGAAATGACACCACTCCCAATGCTAGTGCCAAGACTAGTACCAACACATGTCAATATATCCCAAGGGTAATAAAATCGAAAGCAGTGTAAGTAGTAGTCATGTCAGTATATCCCAAGGGCATCTACGAAATATTGATGCTATGTATAGTACCACCAGTAAATAGATCAATAGTATGTCCACTATCCACCATGTGGACCAACACTCCAGGGATATTGACACCAATCTATGTACCAATGATATTGAATTAATCATCTTGGGTGTGGACCTCAACAAGTGGCACGTGATCTTTAACAATCATAGAAATAGCCTTTAAAACCTCTAAGCCTTTCTTATTTGAGATAAGCATATCTCTCAGATTATGAATGATAGATCCATCTTAATGAAGGATATTTTCTTGCTCAATAAATCCCTCAAAATCCTTTAGGTTCTCCTCTAGAGAGTGAATCTATTCAAATGGAATTGCAAGAGAAGATTCATGATTGACAACAAGAGGAGACCCTGGGGGAGTGTTTGTTGGGATATTATTTTGAGAATAGTTTTGTGAACCACCCATAGAAAAACCCCTAGTATTAACACTCTTAAGGGGACATGAAGAAAAATGATCATTTCGATCTGTTGTATTGAGAATATTGGGCCAAGTCAAGTAGGGATATAATGATTCAAAGGGATACTCAATCTAGAAGTTCTCCTTACAACAATCCTATAGGAAAAATAGGTCATAAATATCATAGGAAATATCTACAACACTTTGATAGCTCTAAAAGCCTACAAGGGAGGAACTCGACACAAGTATTGAAATGATAGTTTAAGAAAAACATTAAAGTGCTTCGGAACAAATTGAATAAACAATAGACAAGCATTCACATTAGGTCACCAAAATGTAGAGGAGGAAAAAGTAAACCACTCCAAAGGGGCTTCAACAACCACTTGAGGACTCAATTTGTTGGAAATGTGGAGGAATTGATTATGTGTTGCAATGATGTTTGTCATTGATGTCAACACTAGCTACTTTGGTTGTTTACCAGTATCTGGTTGGTCCAGGTAGGATGATTGGTTTCTGGTTGATAAGATCATGTTGATCTAGTATGCTTTGGCTTATGGAATTGGCTTAGATCTTCTATTCATGCTATTCAGATATATGTTCAGTCAGTTGGTGTTGATTTGGTGATAGGATGCTATCTTATATGCTGGTAAGCTTGGTTTATTGATCCGGTGAGGGTTTCACCAGCACAACTTTGTTGAAGATCTTTTGATATTATGCATAAGTGGTGTTGGTGCGGCTTCTAGAAGTTTATCTAGATGTTGATGGTTATCATGTTCATGTTCCAATTGTTCATAGTGTTTCATTTGGCTTATGGTGACCTATTATAAGTCTGGTGGCTATTCTACTAGGTTATGGACCGGTTTATGTAATGTGTGGGTTGATGCTCCCAATGCATTATCAGTTGGATTCATTGATTGGATTATGGTGTTTCAGTCTTAGGCCAACTTGGTTGATCATTAGATTGAGGGTTTAAGTTATGAATTCATTGTATTATCTTTTATGTGGTTGGCCTAATTGTTTAGGTCCCGAGTTGGTATAAATATGATGTAAGATCTTTTTGTAGATCATGAGATCATGGTATGCAAGCGAATAATGTAATAATCATTCATGCAAAGGATTTGGTCGATCATAGGTGATCAAGTTGGGTTTATGCAAGAGGTTTAAGGCCTCTGGTATTGAGCTTAATCGGAATTGTACTCAGGCATAGGAGATGTTATACTTGCAGTTCAATCTTCATTATGGATTGTTGTCCGATGTTTTCTATAGTCAATGAGACTCCTTTTGTGATGAATAGTGTGCTCTAGGTTGTTGGCCTTCCTGCATGTGCAGGCCCCTTATTGTAATATTTATTCATCTGATAAGTGGATAGATATTGTGGGTCTCCAATCCCACCATGGTTTTTCCTCTTTGAGGTTTATAAATCTGTGGTGTTATGGTTTTCATCTTTGTGGTTGCATTGTTTCTTATTGTTATGTGCTTTTATGTTTACCACTTGCTAAGTTGTTGTATTAATAAGGTTAATCTCTCCATTCTGGTAGAACATTGATTCACCCCCCCCCCCCTCTTAGTATTCCTGGATCCCAACAATTGGCATTTGGTGCCTCGGAGTAAGTCTAACAGCTTGAGGAAGATCTTGTATCTGAAATCTATGGAGATAAGTTTAAGGAAGGAACTTCAAGTAGCACTTGAAGACCATGATGTTGAAAGATTGAGGAACATGAAGATGCAAGATGAGTTGATATCTGCAAAGGAATTCATTTTTACTCTACAAGATAGGTTGTCATTTGTTCAAGCTAAAAGGAAGGAACTTTTACAAAATCAGATGATGAAGAGAATGATGCCCTTAAGGAACAATGTCAGAAGATGAGTTAGGAGAATAATATCATGAAGAATGAAATACAAGCCCTAACTATGAGGATGTCCAAGGAGATTGAATACCGGAAGAAGAATGAAGAAAATCTTGCTATATCTCTGAAAGATGGATCTGAGCAATGCATTAGGTTGGCGCATGAGAATGATGTGTTGAGAGCTAAATTGGTGCAATCACGAAACAATGAGAAAGAATTGGAAATAATGGTAACAATCCTAAGAGATGATCTGACTATTGTAAATGAATACAAAGATAAGTTCAAGGTGTTGGCATATGCACACTCCAATGAGACATTGTATGTGATTGAAGGTTTTGTCATTGATTGCAACCTTGCAATCCTATGGCACCGGCAAAGGCATTATACCGGCATCAGCAGATCACACTCTACACCGACACTCAGGACACCGGCACCGGCAAAAAGAAAAGAAGCATACTAGCACAGAGGCTGACAAGATTTTGTTATATTATATTTTGTTTATTATTGTAAAACTTTGTAAGTCGACTTGGCAAGTTGTAAAATGACTCTTATATATAAAAGAGATCATTGTAGACATTTCAAAATGAGTGAGGAACCATTAAGGAAAAATATTAGGCAGACCTATTATGCGAAATATAGGCTAAGGGTTTATGTAAGAAGCAGAGCAGCAACCAGTACTGGATCAGGCATTATAGATGCTATTGTAAAGCAGTACAAGATATTGGATTTGTATAATCCTCATTGTAAGTAAGTGAGACTTCCCATTGAGCAGTGAGCTCTAGGCAGTTGGCCTTCCTGCATGTGCAGGCCCCTATTGTAAGTAATATTCTCTTATTGGCCAGTGAGTAATTATTGTGGGTCACAAATCCCACTGAGGTTTTTCCCACACCGGGTTTCCTCGTTAAAACCTTATGTTATGGTGTGCTTTTCATGTGGATGTTCTTGATTATGTTTATTGCATTATTTCTTGCATATCGGTACACTATTATATTATGTTCTGCATGTTTTAATTCAAGAAATATTAAATACTGGTTAGATATTGATTCACCCCCCACCCCCCCCCCCCCCCCCCCGTCTTAGTATCTGTAGGATTCCTAACAATTGATATCAGAGCTTGGTCCTCTATTTTCAGAAGCCTAACAGCTTGAGGAAGATCTTGACACCAGTAAAGATGGAGAATCTGATGAAGCAACTTGAAGGAGCTCTTATAGACTATGATGCAAAGAAATTGAAAAATATCAAACTAGAAGATGATTTAAGGGCAGCTCGGGATATCATTCAGACACTTCAAGAAAATTTTACTCTTGCAAGAAATAAGAGAAGAGAACTTTGTGAAAAATTGCAAAATGAGAATGATGAAAAGGAATCACTTAATGATATGATAAGCAAGTTGAAACAAGAGAACATGACAACAAAGAATGAGATGCAGGATATGACTATGAGATTTTGCAAAGAGATTGAGGATAGGAAGAAGATGAAGAAGAATTGACCAAAAGACTAAGTGATGCAGCAAATGAGAACACAAGACTTAGCTATGAAAATGACATGTTGAAGACAGATCTGATGCATACTCAGAATGACTCAAATGAACTGATGAGACAAAAAGAAGTCTTAAAAAGAGAAATAGAAACTGCAAATTAACATAAAGAAAAATTCAAGAAAAGCGCAGAGGAACTTGGCACCTTGCTGAAGAATCAAAAACCTAAAGGTGACACTTCTGGAATTGGTTTTGAAGTTGGTGAAAGCTCCGGTACTACAAATACTCAGGATCACAGCAAACCGGTAAGACAACCTAATGCTTATAAATTTAATGGAAAATGCTTTAACTGTAATAAGTATGGTCATAGAGAAAATGAATGTAGATCTAGAAATTATCAGAATATCAACACACCCACCGGTCAATGTTCTAAATGCAACAAAGTTGGTCACAACTCTAAAAATTGCAGAATGAATGTGAGATGTTATGTTTGTGGAAGATTTGGACATTTATCTAATCAATGCAGAACACAAACCAGCATAGGTTATGGGAAACCTATTCAGAAGAATAATGTAACTTGTTATGCATGTAACAAGATTGGGCATATTGCAAAATTCTGTAGAAGTAAAGGAAAACCGGTAGACAACAAAATTTCTAGCTTGAAAGGTAAAGAAAAAGTTGAAGAGGTTAAGCAAGAATTCTCAAAACAATGGATTAGAAAAGCTAATCTAAATATTGGGAATACTCCTCCACCGGTAGAACAAACCAATGCTTCACCGGAAGGATAGAGTGATGCTTCACTAGAAGGACAGAGTGATGCTTCACCGGCAGGATAGAGCAATGCTCCACCGGTAGGAAGTTCTGCATCTAATTGAAGAAAGTTTCCTTGAGGGTTTGGCAATCTAATGACACGTGCTATTATTCCCTTGGTTAGCGATAAGAAGTTGAAAATTACTTTTTACCGATAGACAATATTAAGAGAATACTTAACCGGCATGCATTTAATATGGTAGATGGCAAAAAGACACTATAAAATTAAGGTTTTGGCTCCATTCCATTTCACCGAGATTTCAAACCTATGAAGAGCGCAAAGATTCTGAGCTAAGGCATTTCAAGCAAGAGGCAAGAACACTCCAAGCATTCATCCATCCTAAAGGCAGTAAAAGGTATTTAATCATGGCATCCACCTCTACAATTGAATATATAGCAAACCCTACTATTATCGAAGTGATAAAAAGACCTAGGCCAGTATTTCAGTTAGTTCCCGAAGTAGCAAAGAAAGATGATACCTTAGGTGCTTTTTCTCAAATCCCCAAGGGAGTTGTTTATGCTGAAGACCCCAGAATTTACATCCACTACAACATTGAGGAACTAGGAGATGAAGTGATTAAAACCATGTTTAAAACTGTGATATGTGATAAAAACCGGCAATGTAAAAGATGAACACAAGATCATTGAAACCCTAGGATTTACAGAGATCCTTAGCATTCCTGAATTCCCCAAGGATGTGATTAGGATAGTCTTAAGCAGGGTACATGGTGAATTTTTCTGGTTAGATGCAGTCCACAAAATCACTAAGGAAGTTGTGAAAGTTGTCACAGGGTTACCGACCACTGGTAAAAGGCCAGATAAAACCAAGAAGGTATCCAATGACCTAGTTACAAACCTAACTGGTGCAACTTTCGACAAAAGGTCCCTAAGAGTTAATGATGTAATAGACATTAATGTGAGATTTATCAGCATGACATTAGGGTATAAAGCTACTCAGGCAAATAGACTCAATTCAATTTCAAGTTTATGCATTAAGAGTGCTTATGATATGGTCACAGATAATGCAAAGATTGATATATGTGAGTGGTTAAAGGATGAATTAATTGACAACCTTGGAAAGATTAAGAAGGACAAGAAAGGAACTTTCAGGTTTGGAAATTTATTAGTATGTCTAATGCTACATATAACAAAATAGGTTCCCGGTATAGGCTACAAAGAACTTGGTTATGATATACCGGTAGGTAAATAGTTAACAAAACTATTCAATAACATGGGAGAAAACAAGGAAAACAATATTCATGACTTCTTTCAAGCATTAAAGGCCAAAATGAAGAAAAGAATCAAGTTATCACAAAAGATTGTCGACAAATACAAAGATGAAATATGCTTTGTAATCAAGAAGGATAAAATCTAGATGGAAGCAGTCATCCCTAGGACAGTTTGGGTAACCGAGATGGGCTATAAAACAGATGATCATATAATTGAAACATATGCTAAAGCACTTCTAGAAGCCCCCAGAGAACCTAAGGAAGAAATATTTGGTAGTACAGAAACTATTGAAAGCCAAACACAATCAAAGAAAAGAGTGAAAAAGGTTGAGGTAGTTGTAAGGAAAGGTTCCAGACAAGCAAAGGCCATCAAAGAAGATGTGTTGAAGAAAACTGGTATAACAGAGGATGAGTTAGCAGCTCCACAACCTGAAACTCACCTATCATCGGTAGTGTAGCATCCTAAAATTGCAACACTTGCAATTTCGACTGCATTTGGGTCTTCACGATGGTGATGCAACACGGAACCTGAATGGAGACCCCGAAACTTGTTCATGACATCAAAAACTGTATTTTTCAGCACCCTGGCCTGATCCTCCTTGCACCCTGCTGTCCCTGGAGGTGGGACCATGGCACCCAGTGCCCTGGTCCTTCAGGACTAGGGCACCCAGCGCCCTGGTCCCTGGCCCTATTTTGGGCCCGGTCTCTTTTGGGCATCGGGTCTTTAAGTTTGCAAATTGGAAAATAATGTTTCTAGGTCGGCCTAAGGTCGGGAAAATCAGTCTATCAGCCCTAATTGACAAGTATATAAACTACATTCCCTCTCTCAAAAAGGGAGGAGGACATATGTGTGCAAAAGGCGGAAATGATATTCAAACATTCAAGCATTCAAGCATTCTAAGTCTCCATTCAAGGCTAGGTGTTGCATTCAAGACAAGGATTCAACCATTGAAGAGGAGATCACTTACAACATACAACATACTACATACATTACACCTTCGCATGTAAGAATACAAACATTCTTACAACAAGGTATCAGTACTTGTTTACATTACAAACATTTACATTTACAGCATTCTCATTTCTTGGTTAATTCAAAAACTGGGGTTTGACCTAAAGGCAAACCCCTCATCCCTAACCCCCCAATCGTCCTCTCTTTTCTGTGTGTAGGTTGCAGGTACGCGGCTGTAATTGAAGATCTGGAATCCTTGTGCAGAGACGAACGGATCCCCCTTCATTTCGCGGATTTTTCGGAGGACCGTGTGCATGCCGGGCGCCATTGTCCCGTCAACTTTCGCTCAAATTTGCAGAACAGCACCGTCTCGACATTTTACTACTAATTCCAGGTCCGCAGCTTCATCCTATATCCCTATCTCTGTTTATAAGCGAATCTTTCCTACTTTACATGCATTCTTAGTCCAATAATCCTATCTACATTTCTTTACAAAAGAGGGTATCCTTGATGTCTTAACCCTTGAAACTCATTTAGAATCCAATCTTGCATTACGTGGGATTGGATCTTGTGGGTTTCAACCCCTCTTTTGAATGTAAAGTCTCTCCCAAGTGAAAACCATCAACCCTAGTGACCTCCCTTCTCTCTCCTCGGAGTTGGGGAGGGGAGAACAACTAGGGTTTGATTTTTCCACTTTACATTTTGGTGAACCCGACGTGAACATCCTCATTCTGATTATTCATGGTTAGATCTAAAAATTTTGCTTCCTTAATTACATTTCCATGTTTGATCTTTTGCAAATTTTAGAGGTTGAGTGCATAAAAACCTTAAAATTTTCTTTTTAGTAATTAAGCTTGTGAAATGTTTAATTGTTAATGCTTGTTTCAAATCTACCCTTCTATTGCAAATTGTCAATTCATATTTGTGCTTTAATTCTGAAAATTAAGTGGTTAAATGTCAAAACCCTAATTTTTAAAACATTCTTGATTCAACCTTTGACTGATAATTTCACTGATCAAAACACCTCCAAATCGGCTGTAACTTTGGATTCTGCAACAAAATCACAATATCTCTCATCCCTGAAAATTTAGAAAAAAGTTGCAAGGACCGTGTGCACCCCGAGCACCATCATCCCCGACATTTTTTTCGAAATTTCGGGAGCTAGATCTTACTGTTTTTTTCTGCTAAAATTCAGAATCTTGGCTGATTTTATCAATTTTAACACCTGCAAAATTAAAGTCAAAGTTGGTCTAGCGATTGCTTGGATTGAGGCTTATAATCATTCAAAAATTGTTGAAATTGAAATTTGTATCAAAATTGTGTTTCTTACAGTCCTAAATCTGAAAAGTGTGTTGGCATTCATTCGAAATTTCAGTGTTTTGTTCAAATTTTTGCAGTTTGTGACTTTTGAAATTAAGTGTTTAATTGCAACAACCTTGATTTCCGCTTTCAAAATTGAATTTTGCATGAAATTGAGTCAACTTTTAAATTTCAAAACTTGCATTGCTTTCAGCATTCCCTCTAAAATCATAAAATTCAAAATTTCAGTTTCCCTCTCTTTTTCAAAATTCAAATTTTACATTTTTCAACAATCTTGGTAGGGTTCAATTTTGAGATTGCAACTTTAATTTGGCCTATCTACAGATCGTAAAATCACTCAATTTTTTCAGATTGGCTTTAAAATCATCATAACTTTCATCCCTGAAAATTTTGAAAAAAGTTGCGACGACCGTGTGCACTCCGTTCGCCACGGTCCTGGACATTTTTTCCGAAATTTCAGGAGATTGTCCTGATTGTATTTAATAGCTTAAATCTAGGAGATTGGCTGATTTATTTGAAATTTGCTACCTCTAAAATTCAAAATCTTCTCTCTCTCTTTAGTGCATGAGTTTTACAACAATAAGCCCTACTTACACTATTCCCGTTAGACGAAACCTTAGAATTAAGTCTTTCCAAGGTTTAATTACTGAGGAGATGGAACCTAATTTGAATGGCCTTTTTAACGAGGACATGGGTAATTCCTCTAATCCTCTTAATGATGAAGAAGCTCTCCATGAGGTTTCTATAGAACAACTTTTGAAATTGGATAACCAATTTGATGATTTTCGACAATGGATGTCTTAAGAATACCCTGATAGTGAAGCTCTTTCATTAATTGAGGGTCTAAAACGTATGGTTCAAAGTGATAAGAATGGAATTGATATTTTGCGTGGTATTGCACACATTGTGGATTCGAATGTGATGCCTATGAAAAGTTGTGCCGAAACCTTAGGTTATACACAACCTCCTACTCAAGTCAATCATTCTATTCCTTTGACGACTCCTATTGCTAGTATACCTACTTTTACATCAAACATAATGACTACTTCAATACAAGACATTCTGCCTATGATCACCAGTCATGGGGGCAATCCCTCTTCTTCAATCAACCCTCTTCCTTCATTCAATCCAACTTCTTCATTCATTCCTTCAATGAGTGTCCCTATTTCATCTCCATAAATGAACATGGCGCAAGGGGGCAATTCATTTAACCATTCCATTCCTCCTTGTAGTGTTCCTCCTTTCCAATCATCTCCTATGACTAACTATCATAGTGTCCCACCACCTTACTTTCTACCTTCTTTCAATAACATAACACCTCCATCACAATCTAACACGTCTAATATGAACTCTTCGACTGAAGCGACCATTAACAATCTTGCACAAACTGTCTCTTCTTTACAGCAACAAATTGCCTCTATGAATCAATCTAAGTTTAGTGTGCCCACATTTGATGTTGCGAGCCCACTTTCTCTTGACATTGTTCGAGCTATCCCCCCTAAACATGTTGAAATTCCACATTTGGATCTTTATAACGGTAAGGGTGATCCTCTAACACATGTTAAGACCTTTCAAACAATATGTACCGATTTTGCTTATGACCAAAGGTTGCTTGCAAAACTGTTTACTAGAACATTAAGAGATAAATCCCTATAATGGTATTTCTCGTTGCCTTCTTATTCTATTACTTCTTTCGAACAACTTGCAAATGCTTTTATTCAACAATTTCAAAACAATATAAGTCCTAAAGTTACTTTGATTGATTTAATGCATTGTAAACAAGGTGTTAAAGAAAAAGTGACTGATTTCATTGGTAGATATAAGCATTTGTATGCTCAAATTTCCTTTCCAGTGCCTGACAATGATATTCAAAGAATCTTTATTTCTAATTTACAAAAAGACATTAGAGAAAAACTTATGTTTTCTGAGTTTACTTCTTTCCAACAGTTGTGCGCAACTCTTCACAATTATCAACTGACTGTGAGTCAAATGGAACAAGCAAATCCTATGGCTCCGAGTGATAAGGGTGATAGTATTCAACAACCATTTGGGAAGTTTAAACTGAACAGAGAGTCCATTAAATTCAATGAAAACATCATCAACAACAATGTGAATGCAGCATCAGGTGTGCCTCCTATTTCTAAGTTTTTCAGGAAAGAAAGAAAGTTTACTCCTTTGAATGAATCATTGCATAGTATTATGAATAAGTTATTGGAACAAAATGTGCTTACTCTCCCTCCTATAAGGCAAATAGATCCTGCAAAGATTAACTCACCTTATTTTGATAACAAATATTTTTGTCAATTTTATCGTCATCCTGGGCATGATACTGAAAAATGTTTTGCTTTAAAGGGTAAAATTCAAGATTTGATTGATAATAATACTATCTCTGTTTCTGGTGTGAATGATAAAGGCAACAAATCTATAGCTCCTCCAAACCAAAATCTTTAGATTTTTACTGATCCATTACCTTCTCATACCTCTAATGCGATTGATACTAATGATTCATCTGTCTCACCTGATGATCTTGTGTCTATGACTCCGAATGTGATTAACTTTGTGGAACAGCAGAAAATTCCTAAAGAACCTTCCATCACATTTGATTCCAGTGAAACTATCAGGGCACCTGATGGTCCTTTATATATAGTTGTAAAAGTCAAGAATACACCTTGTCGTGGAGTGCTTATTGATCCTTCTTGCATGGTTAATATCATTACTGAAGAATTTCTTTTTACTTTGCAATTGAATCAAGTCATCTATGATGAAACAAATGTGGTTGTGAAACTATTTGATGCATTTTCTTCTCCTGCAATTGGTTCTATTACATTACCTATTGAGGTCCATAACAAATCCTTTGATGTGGACTTTGCTATTATTCCATCATCCGAACAATTTCGTGTGAAGCTAGGCTATCCTTGGCTATCTTCCATGAAAGCTATTGCTTCTCCTATTCACAAGTGCTTGAAATTTCCCCATAATGGTGAAGTTGTTGCTGTCAATCATAGCCTCTTTAAACCTGCTGAAAGAACTTCTAGCATTCCTATTGATTATTTTTGGCCTAAACAATTCCAATCTCTTCCTCCGTGAAGTGATCATCTTTTCAAATCTTATCAAAGGTGGAAAAAAGATATGATCCTATCTCTAAGTGAACCTAGAACACCCAAACTTGACATTCCTATCGTTCTTGAGAAGGAATTTCTTCCTTTGAAAGATAAAACTAATGTCTTTCCTCAAGAAGATTCCCAACCCATTCCTATGAATGTGACTATGCCTATATCTAATAAACTTCCTAAAAGTAGACCTATACCTCCTCATCATGATGGACTTGGTCTCCTTCCTAAACCAAATATTCCTCCCTTATATGGAGCAGTTCCTCCTCCTTCCTCTTATGGAGAGAAGAGACCTTTCTCTTCTCCTATTATTCAACCTAAGAGATCACAACCTAAACACCCAAGTGATAAGGATGAGAACATTCCTCCTCCTCAATTTTCTCCTAATCTTCCTACTAAGACTAGAAGAAATCGTTCTGCACGTGAACGCCGACGAAAGCGTCGTCTTAGAGCTCAGGCAGCTGCTTCTCAAACTTTGCAATCCCCAAAAACACCTTCAGCCAATATTATTCCATTTTCTCCTTAGCTGACGATTGAGCCGAGATCTCATAAACATAAGATGCATGATGGTCTTGATCCTGTGCGAGTTAAAGATCCTATTTTTATAAATCTTGATGATGATATAGATGAAAATGTTATTCATGATGAAAATGTTACTCCTGTTCATTCTGATAGTGAATATGAATATGTTGATGTTGATAACCATTTATCTAACGAATTTTCTAAAGCACTTAACCTAGCTCCTAGACAAGAACAACGTGGCTCGGAACATGAACATAGCCCTTGTTTGGATCTTGTGATAGCTCCATCTGCTATGTTGGATGTTCCTCCTCTAGCGTGTTGCCTACCTTCCCGAAATATTGATCAGCAAGATCGGGGGGTAGATGACGTGCTAGACTAGTTCATTAGCATAGCAGACTCTCTCCTCCTCTCTAGATCTCTTTTGTTACTTCTTCTATGTGTTACTCTCATTCTTCTATTTGTTGTCCTTAGTGTTGTCTACTTGAGGACGATGCAAAACATTGAGATCTCTTTTGGTCTCTCTCATGTTGACTCAAAAGACACATGTGTTCCCTTCTTCTAGGTGACCTTCCTTGATTGGGGAATGAAGAACAATTATGCATACATACATATGACATACATGAATTATCATACAGCATACTGACCCCGAGGAAAGCGAAGTCACCTTGTGCTTTGTGTTTTGTGTCTATTATCCTTGGGCTTATCTCACACTTGGGGGCTAAATCCTTGTGATAACGTGCTCCTTTCTCATTTCTTATATGTATCACTACCTTAAAGCAATCACCCCCGGTGAGGGGTGTGCGATCGCTTTAACATAGGGGGGCATACATCCCATTCATATCTTTTCAAGATACTTGAAAATTTCTTGACAAATTTAGCTTTGCCTTGAAAATTTTCGATATCTTTCTTGCATGACTCATAGTGAGGGAACCTTACTACTGACAGTCATGGTTCTCCCTCGTGATCTTCCCTTTTACTTTGTCAATCGAATTCGTAAAATCCCTGGTCCACTGGGGGCTTGGTGTATCTTGCCTCCTTGACGTGGTGAAGTCTTTCAATGTTGTTTCCTTGTACTTTACCGGAAGTATGAGCATACGCTTATACTCCCGCTAAAGTGGGGGCTAAATGTAGCGTCCTAAAATTGCGACACTTGCAATTTCGACTGCATTTGGGTCTTCATGATGGCAATGTAACACGGAACCTGAATGGAGACCCCGAAACTTGTTCATGACATCAAAAACTGCATTTTTCAGCACCCTGGCCTGATCCTCCTTGCACCCTGCTGTCCCTGGAGGTGGGACCATGGTGCCCAGCGCCCTGGTCCCTGGCCCTATTTTGGGCCCGGTCTCTTTTGGGCATCGGGTCTTTAAGTTTGCAAATTTGAAAATAATGTTTCTAGGTCGGCCTAAGGTCGGGAAAATCAGTCTATCAGCCCTAATTGACAAGTATATAAACTACACTCCCTCTCTCAAAAAGGGAGGAGGACATATGTGTGCAAAAGGCGGAAACGATATTCAAACATTCAAGCATTCAAGCATTCAAGCATTCTAAGTCTCCATTCAAGGCTAGGTGTTGCATTCAAGACAAGGATTCAACCATTGAAGAGGAGATCACTTACAACATACCGTGTGCACGCCAGGCGCCATCGTCCCGTCAACTTTCGCTCAAATTTGCAGAACAGCACCGTCTCGACATTTTACTGCTAATTCCAGGTCTGTAGCTTCATCCTGTATCCCTATCTCTGTTCATAAGCGAATCTTTCCTACTTTACATGCATTCTTAGTCCAATCATCCTATCTACATTTCTTTACAAAAGAGGGTATCCTTGATGTCTTAACCCTTGAAACTCATTTAGAATCCAATCTTGCATTACGTGGGATTGGATCTTGTGGGTTTCAACCCCTCTTTTGAATGTAAAGTCTCTCCCAAGTGAAAACCATCAACCCTAGTGACCTCCCTTCTCTCTCCTCGGAGTTGGGGAGGGAAGAACAACTAGGGTTCGATTTTTCCGCTTTACAGGTAGGTACTTCTTCTGGGAGTGACATGCCTACAACTTTCAAAAGAGTTGTAAGGAAAAGAGATCCCTCACTGGCAACCACACCCTCACCCAAGAGGACAAGACAAAAACAACAAGCAGTGAGATCTCCGGTAAGAAAGGCTACACCAAAGAAGAAGAAACTAACACCCAAAAAGAAGAAGAGGACAAACAAAGACTTGGCCCCTCTTGATATACTACTGAATGAAATTACAGAGGAAGGTATATTGAAAAATATAGAGAAAATATATGACACTTTAACAGCTAATGAAAAAGAACAAGTTGAAAATAGTGTTATATTGCATATGGATATGTATAAGAAGTTTTTGATGGAAGTAGTAAATGAAATTCTAGATGAACTATTTAAGAGACTGGAAGCAAGAAGACAAGCAGTAATAGAACTGGACAAGAAAATAAAGATTGAAAAGCTACTTGTTGTTTATCTGGTAAACTCACCCAAAGAAATTGATGACCTAATTGCTCAAGCCAACCGGTCAGTATTTTCTACTGCACACTAGCACATTGCTTTAATGGTTGGAAGAATTAATGAGGTGACTGAGGAAACAGAAAATGGATGGGATATATTCTTAGTTGAAAAAGAAAAACAAGAAGAATATAGGAACCCCAAACCCATAAAATTTTATCAGAAAGATAGAGACAAGGGTAAAGGTAAAGTTGGTGGACCACCTAGTATCAAGGTTAGACACAAGTTACCCCCACCTCCTTTGATTACTCCACCGGTAAAAACAACAGCTACAGAAGATCAACTGGAAGCTGAGAATATGGATGTAGAGGATGGTAATACTAATCCTGAAGTCTTATATATTGTGGATGTTGATACTCAAAAGATCAACATAGTGGTAGACAAAGATACAGCTGATAAGACTGACATGGCTAGTGAGCCTCCGGTAGCTGAGCAAACTGAAAACACACAGGAGAAACTGACAGTAGACAAAAAGAAAAAGGTAGAGACTCAGACTGAGACAATGCAACAAACAGAGCAAAAGGCTCAGGAACAGGAACATAAGGAAACAGTGCCACCGGCAACTGGAGAAATAGAAAAACCATTGCTTAAAGAAATGCAGACACAAACAGACCTACCAGAGGTCAATACAAGCTTGGTTATTTCCACCGGTACTCAGATTGTTGGTTCATCATCAGGCTTCAAATCAACCATTGTGACTGAGGTACTATTAGATTCAATAAAAAAGATAACACATTGCAGCTCACAAGCTTACAAAGTAATTAATGGTACCATACCAATTTTGAAGGTGATTGCTCCTAACTGTAATATAGACAATAAAGATTCTTTAGGACAACTTGATACACTATGTAAATATATCACAGAAAACATTGAGAAAATAAAGGAAGAGTCATTGAAGGATAAAGTAGAAATTGAAAAACAGAAATTCTTTGATGAGCAAATAAAGAAGTGTAACAAAGATTTTGACACACTTCTACCTGAATTGTGTAATTTATTGAAAGAGTACAAAACTCTGTACAAAGACACCTGTAAGACAAACTTTTTGACTATAGATATAGACAAAAAGATGAGCAAGGTACAGGATGAGATCAATAAACTTGCAGATAATTTTTTTAACTCACCTGATACACTATCAGTTTTTGAGGAGAAGATAACAAATTTTGAAGAAGATTTACTTAAATTGGAAAGAGAGAGAGAAAGAATAGTGAATAAGGCAAAACATTTGAGATCAAAACTAAGTCCAAGATTGGACTATCTAGCATCACTATGGAAGGAAGTATCTGAAGCACTAATATAGGGACAGAAAACACCAATAGAGCATTTGCAGCATCTTACCGGTACAGTGAAGAGAACAGAGACATCAATAAAGGATAGCAAGAAGTTTATGGACAGTATAAACTTGATTTTGGGAGATCTTTTTCAAATTGTAACCACCCAGTTACAAGGTTGAAACTACAAACTCTACTGACATCTTGACAACCTTTGTCATTGATGCCAAAGGGGGAGTAGTGGGATGAGAAAATTCAATATCACAGGAATCATATGCTTAGGGGGAGCACACATATTTTTGGTAACATTTTTGGACTTCACATTTTTGGATACATTTTTTTGAAATTTCTCATGAGTGTTGCCATCAATGCCAAAGGGGGAGATTGTTGGCATATGCACACTACAATGAGACATTGTATGTGATTGAAGGTTTTGTCATTGATGGCAACCTTGCAATCCTATGGCACCGACAAAGGCATTATACCAGCATCAACATATCACACTCTACACCGACACTCAGGACACCGGCACCGGCACAAAGAAAAGAAGCATACCGGCACAGAGGCCGACAGGATTTTGTTATATTATATTTTGTTTATTATTGTAAAACTTTGTAAGCCGACTTGGAAAATTGTAAAATGACTCTTATATATAAAAGAGATCATTGTAGACATTTGAAAATGAGTGATGAACCATTAAGGAAAAATATTAGGCAGACCTATTATGTGAAATATAGGCTAAGGGTTTATGTAAGAAGCAAAGCAGCAATCGGTACTGGATCAGGCATTATAGATGCTATTGTAAAGAAGTACAAGATATTGGATTTGTATAATCCTCATTGTAAGTCAGTGAGACTTCCCATTGAGCAGTGAGCTCTAGGTAGTTGGCCTTCCTGCATGTGCAGGCCCCTATTGTAAGTAATATTCTCTTATTGGCCAATGAGTGAATATTGTGGGTCACAAATCCCACCAAGGTTTTTCCCACACCGGGTTTCCTCGTTAAAACCTTGTGTTATGGTGTGCTTTTCATGTGGATGTTCTTGATTCTGTTTATTGCATTATTTCTTGCATATCGGTACACTATTATATTATGTTCTGCATGTTTTAATTCAAGAAATATTAAATACCAGTTAGATACTAATTCACCCCCCCTCTCAGTATCTGTGGGATTCCTAACACAAGGTTAGTTCTTCTAAGATTAATGAATTATTGAAGGATCAAAGGGACATTGGAGACACTAGAGGTCTTGGATTTGAGCATGGAGAAAGCTCTGGTACTACAAATCAAGATAACACATCAAATCAGAACAACCGGAACTAGAGGACACCGGTAAGGCAACCCAATGCACATAAATTTAATGGTAGATGCTTTATTTGCAATAAATTTGGTTATATGGCAAGACATTGTAGAAATAGAGAAAATTAGAATAATAATGCAGTTCCCGATCAGTGCTCAAATTGTAAGAAGTATGGTCATAGGATAGAAGATTGTAGAATGAATGTGAAATGTCATGCATGTGGAAAGTTTGGACATATGGCTAATCAATCTAGGTCAAGGAATGGTCAAGGTTACAGTAAGGAAATTCAGAAGAACAATGTCACTTGTTATGAATGCAACAAAGTAGGACATATTGCTAAATTTTGTAGAAGCAAGAACCTACTGGTAGGAAGTGATGAATCTAATGAGAAGGGAAAGCAGAAGGTTGATGTCATTCCGAAGGAGCATGAGACAAAGCTGGTTATGAAGTCTGAGGCTCAACCAACATAATCAATTATCCCAAATGTTCATTTGGCTGAAGGATATACCCCAGTTACTCAACTGGAAGAGAAGAATGTTCCTACACCGACAGGAAACTCATTTGGTAACTAAGGCATTCACCTTAGGGGGAGGCAAATTGATGAAAGATCTTGCATTTCCCCTAGTATTTGTCTGAAAGCCCATTTTAGATCTTTGGAAGTCAATTTGAAGGTTAACCGCCAAAGATTTGTTTGATCTTGGATCTAGTTTGGTTTATCGGTAAGTCACTTTATGAGTTATGGTTTGATCATACATCTACAGTTAAGTATTTCAGAATATCTGGTAGTGAATTGGAAGTTTGATCTTAGATGTGATGAAGGAATATTTCTTGTTCACTCTAATAAAAGAAAAGCATATAGATGTTATAACAAGAGATTGTAGAGAATTGTGGAGCGCTCTAAAGTCAAGGTATATAAGTCAAATCCAAGTTTATGAGCAAGAACTGGCAGTGGAATGTTGGCATTCTACACTCTTATGAGAATAGTTGATGTTGTCATTGATGGCAACCAACCAACTGGCAACCAACTGACAATCAACCGACAGACACCGGCACCGACATTAGATTTCTACATACACCGACAGGTACTTCATCGGCATCGGCAATAATGCATAGCGGCACTCAGGCCGACATGGACTAAACTTTTTTTTATTGTTTTGTAATGTAATTATCCTTTGTAAAGCCAACATGGTACATTGTAAAAGACTCATTTATGTATGAGATCTTATAGGTCATTTTAATGATAGAGAGGTATGAGATGGATGAGAAGTACAAGGCAATTTTGTATAAGGTAATATAGTTGACAACGAAGGTTTTGGTTATCGTATGAGCTTAAACCAGTACTAAACCTAGCATATGAGATGTTGTTTTGAACAGTACATTGTATTGGATTTAGATAATCCATTTTGTAGTCAGTGTGACTCCTATTTTGTGATTGAGCAGTGAGCTCTAGGCAGTTGGCCTCCTTGCATGTGCAGGCCCCTCATTGTAAGTAGTATTTATTTATTGGCCAATGAGTAAATATTGTGGGTCACAAATCCCATCGAGGTTTTTCCCACACTATGTTTCCTCGTTAAATATCTTGTGTTATGGTGTGTTTCTATGTTGTCTCTATTATTCTTATTTGCTGCATTAATTCTTATTTACCGGTACACTATTTTGGGATGCAAAGTTTTAAATAAGTTTAAATATTTTGCTAACCAGTTAGACATTGATTCACCCCCCCCCCCTCTCAATGTCTTTGGGATTGTCATTGAATCTAACATGGAAATGGTCATAACTGAACCGATAACACCTTTACCGGAACATAATGTTGAACTAGTTACTCCGACAGTATAAGAAAATTTAACAGTAACTGAAGATTAGGGAAGAGGAATAAAGAATCAGAAGATTCCTAGGTATGTAAGGCTGAATCATTCAGAAGATCAGATAATTGGACAAGAAGAAGGTTGGAAGCTAATGAGGTATGCTTAATTTCTTTAATTGTACCCGCATCAGTTATTGAAGCTTGTAAGGATGAATGTTGGATGAAAGCTATGGAAGAGGAATTGGATTAGTTAGAAAAACATAACACATGGACTTGGATATTATTTGAACTTGGCTTGATTGGTTTGCAATGGATATTCTCATAAGGAAGGAATTGATTATGTTGAATCCTTGCTCTAGTAGCTAGGATTTTCAGATAATTTCAAGGATTTTCTGGTATGGTTTTTGTTTTATGATGACTTTACACTTTGAGCATGTTCAGATGTGGATTGGGCTAGAGATATAGGTAACCAGATAGGCTCATCTGGTGAAGCTTTCTTTCTTGGAAAGAAACTTGTTTCATGGATCAACAAGAAATAGTCATGTACTTCCTTATCTACAACTGAAGTTGAGTATGTTGTTGCTGCTACTAACTGTACATAAGATCTATGGATGAAGCATATGTTGAAGGATATATAGCTAGATTTTAATGTACCGGTAGTTATTCATTGTAATAACTCTGTTGTTGTTGACATATCAAAGAATCCAGTATTTCTATCAAGTATAATTTTTTGAAGGAGTAGGTGGAAGCAAATGAAGCCAAATTGGTTTGAGGAATCATTTGAGCATTTGAGAGACAGGTTGAGGTTTTTTTCCCCTCTGATAGAGAACTGATTGATGCTATTTGGCATCAGTCCGGTATGCATTATAAGAGCTATTATTCATTTCAGATTGATGTGGTGATGATACTACTCAGGGGGAGTAGTTAGTCTTGTGATTCGGTGGTTTATGATTTTGCTTTGATATTTATGTCAGATCTTTGGCATTGATGTCAAAGGGGGAGAGATATTCATGTGAAAAACTTAAGGAGTTATATACATTAGGGGGAGAGATATTTATGTGAAATACAAAGCTTAACAAAGATATCAGTCTAAGGGGAGATTATTGGCACAAGGAGGAGGAACTGAATTTCAAAATGGTTGTATCCCATTAGGGGAGTTTGGTTCAGGTCTATGGATGGTTAATTGGTATAGAGATATTTGGTTCAGAACCTCATTGTCATATCATCTTAGAGAGATTGTCAGTTGTCTTCCATTGGGGGAGACTTGTTTGGCATTTCTTGGCACTTGGATGTTTTTCACATCTAGTGTTGCCATCAATGCCAAAGGGGGAGATTGTTGGAAATTTGGAGGAATTGATTATGTGTTGCAATGATGTTTGTCATTGATGTCAACACTAGCTGCTTTGGCTATTTACCAGTATCTGGTTGGTCCTGATAGGATGATTGGTTTCTGGTTGATAAGATCATGTTGATCTGGTATATTCTAGTATGATTTGGCTTATGGAATTGTCTTAGATCTTCTATTCATTCTATTTAGATATATGTTCAGTCGATTGGTATTGATTTGGTGATTGGATGCTATCTTATATGCTGGTAAGCCTTGTTTATTGATCTGGTGAGGGTTTCACTGGTAGAGATTTGTTGAGGATCTTTTGATATTATGCATAAGTGGTGTTGGTGTAGCTTCTAAAAGGTTATCTAGATGTTGATGGTTATCATGTTCATGTTCTATTTATTCGTGGTGTTTCATTTGGCTTTTGGCGACCTATTATAGGTCCAGTGGTTATTCTGCTAGGTTATGGACCAGTTTATGTAACGTGTGGGCTGATGCTCCCAATGCATTACTGATTGGATTCATTGATTAGATTATGTTGTTTCGGTCTTAGGCCGACTTGGCTGATCATTAGATTGAGGGTTTAAGTTATGAATTCATTGTATTATCTTTTAGGTGGCCAGCCTAATTGTTTAGGTCCCGGGTTGGTATAAATATGATGTAAGATCTCTTTGTAGATCATGAGATCATGGTATGCAAGCAAATAATGTAATAATCATTCATGTAGAGGATTTGGTCGGTCATAGGTGATCAAGTTGGGTTTATGCAAGAGGTTTAAGGCCTCTGGTATTGAGCTTAATCAGAATTGTACTCAAGCATAGGAAATACTCTACTTGTAGTTCAATCTTCATTCCAGATTGTTGTCCGATGTTCTTTGTAGTCAGTGAGACTCCTTTTGTCATGAATAGTGTGCTCTAGGTTGTTGGCCTTCCTGCATGTGCAGGCCCCTTATTGTAATATTTATTCATCTGATCAGTGGATAGATATTATGGGTCTCCAATCCCACCGTGGTTTTTCCTCTTTGAGGTTTTCCACATATAAATCTGTGGTGTTATGGTGTTCATCTTTGTGGTTTCATTGTTGCTTATTGTTATATGCTTTTATGTTTACCGGTTGCTGAGTTGTTGTATTAATAAGGTTAAATTTCTCCATTCCGGTAGAACACTGATTCACCCCACCCCCCTCTCAGTGTTCTTGGATCCCAACACAATCTATCTCTCCTCTCAGGATAAGCACAAAGTGTGATAGTTGTCAAGTGCCAATAGATATTATAGTTTTAGTTACAAAATCTGAAAGAGGACATCATAGAGATATTTTGGTGAACTCGACTAACTCTCTGCCTAAGGATGCATGCAATTCATGGATGATAGTGTGACACATTGACATCTTGTATAGATAGAGTACACAGACTATACCAGAAAATACAGAGTGACTAGACTTCAAGTTTTTATATTCTTAATGATACAAAATCTTAAAATGACAATAAACAATATAACAACACTAATAAGAAATAAAAAGAAAGAGATTTAATGGAAAGAATCTCACAACAATCCAACAATTGAAGCCTCCTGCAAATATAGCTCTTCTCAACAACCTACACACAAAATAGAGAGACAAAAATGTTGGGGTTGTGTTTTAGAGGTCTAACCCAGTCAAACTCCTATTTTTGGTGTTTTCGCCTCCATAGACAACCAAGATAGATAATAGATAAATTTATAGACAAGATATGAAGTAAAATAAAATGATAGATATGCTATGGAGAATAAAGCAAGATGAAAGAGACTCCCCTTCCAAACACAAGAAGCAAAGAGACTGCTAGAGAGAAGAAGAAACACATAATCCTCTTGAAGCACGAAGCAGTGATAATTGAGTCTCAATCACAAAGTAGAAAAGGAAGCCAAGAGAAAGATTTAGAATGTGAGAAAGCAAAAAGATGTATCAGAATGCTTCAAATGTTGCTAGAGAGTTTTCTTAGAGTGTTAGAGATTGTTGAAGATTGCAAGAGAGATCATTCAAATGCCAAAGAGGGCAAAATGAAGCCTGAAAAATGCAAGATAAGCAACCCAAAAATGAATAAAATGTTGGTGCACATTGTAGGAGGTGTTACAACCTCTGCCAATAGTAGGCGTAACGCTCCAACAACCACCTTCATACTACATTTTCATGAGATTCTAGCATGACATGCAATCGTCTTTGCATTTTGTAGGTGTCCATGAGTCAAAAAGTACACAAAGTAAAAAAAAGGACAAAAGCAAGGGTGACAAGGCAAGCCAAGCTGACAAATGGACAAAAGAAAGGATGACAAGACAAGCCAAGTAGACAAATGTACAAAAGCTAAAGGGGTTCTCCAGTCGGCCTAAAGTGAAGGCACTTGTGTAGCATGGAATTGTGCATGGTGCAATTTATTTTTATAGATATATAACACTTATTTTCATTACAAAAAAAATATTTTTTATATGGTCTTTGAATCTTCACTTATATGTGTAATGTCATAAATTGCATCTCGTGCAATTCCATGTCACATAAGCATCTTTTCCCCAAGTCGATGGAGATCATGCATCATCATATTTTTCCTTTTGTCCACATGGATCACCTTGTCATCTTGGAACTTGTCTTTTATCGACAATGTTGACCAATTGAGCATGAGACTCTAGTGTGTTGCACTAGCATCTCACGAATTTGTCAACCCACAGGTGGTTGTTTGAGTGTTACGCCTATTCCTAGAAGAGTTTGCAATGCCTTTGTCCATGGCCATAGACATAGGGATTTTCTTAGGAGGTTATATCTTTCATGTTTCTAGCCTTTCTTGGGACTTCTTGATCATTTCGAGATACTTTGAGCTCTTGGCATCCATTTTCTCTTATATTGCATAGGTTTTCCAGCATCTTGAAGATCACCATTGTTGCAGCCTCTTGAAGAACTCACGATGCTGTCTTCACAAGCGTTAGAGGGGAGTTCACTCTACTTATTAGTCTATTTACATATTTACAACCTCTCATTTGCAACTTATTTATTATCTTGACTATTCATCTTTATCTTTATCATTTCATTTTCCAATCGTGGTTATCTGGGTTGTCCGTGGAGGTGGAAACACCAAAACGAGGGTCTAGTTGAGGTAGAACTCTAAACACAACCCCCAACATTTTCCTTCTTGCTTATGTGCAGGTTTGTAGTCATGGGAAGGCAATCATCTTGTTGGAGCCTTCAATCATGGACTGGTTGTAAGCTCTCCCTACCCCTTTCCTATTTTATTTTAGTGTCGTGTACCTCATACTCTTAGCTTGGTTTGTCATTTATTTCATTTACTTAATAATATAGTCGCATCTGTCATTTATGTACAGCCTATGTACTTCATTCATATATGACAACAACGCACCACGCTAGTGTCCCAATTCCACACACTCGTCCTCGAGACAAAGGCTTAACAAGGTTGTTCGGGAACATTGTTTGTTGGTAATTTATCTCGTTCTATGCTTAGTATCCCCTGGCTCACCTTTAGCGCCAGTATAAGTGAGGTAGAGCAAAGGTAGGTTTGTCCCTTGAGGTTCATCACCTTGAGGGTGACAAATCCCATCCTCTACAATATGAAATTCTATATGACTATATGGAATCCATATGGTCATATTGTTTGTACTGTACATATGACATCATATGATTACATGGGATTTGATTTTGGCATATACATATCAAGCAAGTAAGAAGTATACATAATTTACTTTTAGGTATATAGACACAATTTTTCTAAGTATATACTCATAGGTTTAAAATAATTTATACACATTGCTTATATACAAGGATTTTATGTGACATATACACGTGGATTGATTTATTATGCATAGGGATATCCATGATAGGTTTTTGTTAGTATACATTTTGTAAATATATAATGCATAAGCCTAACACATGATATACATTATACATATGTATCACATAATAGGGCGATGAGAATGAGAAGATATTAAATTCCTTTTAACTTATTTTGGAGTCCATAGATCAGTGGTTAGTTTTGTGAAAAATCCATAGTTTAAATTTGTTTAAATCCTTTTTGAATCCATTTAAAATCTAAATTTAAAATTTATTATCTACTTCTTGGAAACTTGGGGGAGTTGTGGTTTGACATTTTGGTTTTGACGTGGAAAACCCTGTGATCATATGAATGACCAAGGTACAAGGTTGACTTAATCCCTTGGTCACATTTTGGTTGTAGGGTCTTAAACCCAATCTCCTAGCACCTTAGCCACTTAGCCCTTAGCATCTAGTCACCTAGCCAATGAAGGGCCAAAGGATAGAGGGCTTAAGCCCTACCCAAGATTATTAGATTTTTCCAATTTCCAATTAAGGACCCTTAATTGGATTTGCAAATTTAATAGTTGTTGGAAAGTTGATTTAGAGTCCTACACAATGGTGAGGTAAAATTATCAGATAGTGCTCGCCAAGCATACTAGGAGTCCTTTATTATTGGGATTGGTGGAAGAAATATAGCTATAATTAAAGGATATTATTATTTAATTATTATAGCCACGTTTGAGGTGAAAAATAAGTGTAAATAGTAATAATTTATTTATTTACATGAGATGATTTGGAAATGGGAATAATTAAATAATTAAGTAGGGGTTATAAGATGAAGGGGACTTGTCTGGGTAATTGGGTGTCTATAAGTTTTATGTCCAATTTGAGGAAGTTTCTTTATACATGTACATAAATTAACCAATTATACAATCTTGTTGAATTTGGGCCAATTTCTCTAGCCCTTTATTCATTTGCATACACATATGCACAATGCATTCCCAATCATATCCTTACATGCATACACTTCTATAGACTTGCCTATAACCTACATTTATCACACTTATCCTTATGTTGATCATCATAAATAGGTTAACCACCTTAAGCTCGCCATTTTTCCATATAGGATCATTTCTAAAGTTGCAAGGGTGAGCCCACAATTGTTAGCTTGTCCCCTCCCTTTTTAACATTCAAAATTAGATGTGGCTAGCTAGCCCCCTTTATTTTCCCATGTTAGCCAATTAAAACATCAATTTGGCATACTTTGAAACCATGTGGTTAGTATAAGGATATTCAATACATTCATTGTAATCATCCAAGTATAATTCAAAGTCCTCTCATTTATAAGGCATTAAAAAATTAGATTTCAAGTGCATTAAAAAGAGTAAGAAATTTGCATTCTATGGCCTTGCCTATTATCATCAAATTTGTATAGGGCCATGATATGTCCCAAGCAAGGTGAAGTCTTTGAAGACACCTTTGAAGAAGTTGATTTAGGAGACTTGTCTTCTTATGACAAAAAGACAAATTTTAACGTATTCCTAAACAAAACATGTCCTAAATCTTCAGAAAAAAAATAAAAAATAGATCAATTGATAACCACAAATATAAGCCAAAGCTACAAATTTATCCTCTAAATAAGAACAAATCTAAATCTAAATGAAATTTCAAGTCGAATGGATACTTATCATATTATATGTTTTAAACTTAAAAGAGACCAAACTTTTATGTTACTCCAATTTATATGCCTTCTTCTTTCCTAAAATAATTATTGCAAATTGTTAATATCCATATGGGAAGTATATTCAATTCATCTAACTAATTACATTTTCTCATTTGAACTATAATAAATTTTAAAATTGTTAAGATTTAAATTAACAGGTCTTTAACATTAAGGGTGTTTAATTTAACTGATAATTGCTAATGAATATAAGTACCATTGCTATTTTGAATTATGCGTTTGATCAGCCTTGTGTGTT
Organism: Cryptomeria japonica; assembly: GCF_030272615.1. Classification (NCBI taxonomy): domain Eukaryota; kingdom Viridiplantae; phylum Streptophyta; class Pinopsida; order Cupressales; family Cupressaceae; genus Cryptomeria; species Cryptomeria japonica. The sequence continues at coordinate 497,123,166 of NC_081408.1, forward strand.
AATTTTACAGGGAAGAAGAATTTCTGATAGCAGAATGAATATCTTTTTGTCTTTATCTCTCAACTAAAAAGATATCAGTATAGACTCGATTTCCAATATCAAATCACAAAACATACTTGTGAATGATATAAGATTTTCCAAAAAAAAAAAATTAAAAATCATATTAATGAAATCTAATGACTGAAAATGTTGATAACAAAAGAATCCAACACAATTCAGTTCTCACTCAATATTTGAAATCAAAAAGTTTTTGATGAAGGGTAAAGCAGATTTGTAGTCAAATTGTTTCTGTATCAAAACATTGCCTGTATAGGGGGGACTTTGGGTATGTGTGTGCTGCTTTTGATAGATCCAATTACTTTGAAAAATACCATAGACTTTGCTCTTAACAGGCTGAAAAGACACTGTTACATTTATTACCAACTAAGATAAACTTTACTACAGTAAATACAAGATTTTTTTACATTAAGCTCCTTGTACTGCATAGGAGGACTGATCAGGAATGTCGGTGCAAATTATATTAGAGAGCAGAATAATATGCAGGGGAAGCTAGAGCGGGGTAAAAATAAGCTGCATTCCATTAGAGGGCATAATGCTCAATAAAGATTTTGGAGAATGAGTATAATTTGGGGATATGGTGAAGGAAAATCTGGATACTATCAGGCTTAGTATTGCCTTCTGTTCCATGCGGGCCAACTTCTCTCCTGGACAAATTCTCCCTCCAAATCCAAATGGAATATATCCACCATTTCTCTTGTTATTTTCTCCATTGGAGAAGCGTTCTGGTTTGAATTCATAGACATCCTCTGTTCCCCATACATGAGGATCTTCATGCATTCCCAGTATATTTATCAACACAGACATCCCTTTGGGGATCTCTGTATTACCCACCTGCATGTCTTGCTTGGCCTGTCTGACAGTGTAAGAAACTGGGGGATACAGCCTCATTGACTCATTTAGAACCATTGCCATCTGCAAACAACATTCCACTTATTAAAGAATGAACAACAATTAGTTCTTGGAGTAAATAAGTATTTTGAGTCGGTCATTTCTTACTGACCCATTTCTTATGTGCAGTGATTCCCAAGTACTTACACTTGGATCCATACAGATAGCAGCCTATATTTCTTGTGAGATTGTACTAATGCGAAAAATAAATTAGATATTATTATTTCTAATTAATAATTTCTGGGTGTGATTCGAAACATCAATTAAATAGTCATCCACAGTTTAACTCAGAAGAAATTGCTCATTAAATTTAAAATTTATCACAAAGAAATTACGGACGGTGTCTCTAATTATTTTTATTTGTTTTTGACTATGGATTCGTGGAGGAAACTCTTACAATTTTCATTTTGGAGAGCATGTTGATGTCTGGATGAACTCCTTTGGTGATCTCCACGACCTCAGCTCGAACTCTGACTTGCCAATGGGGATTGAGGGCTAATAACATTAGTGTCCAGGTTAATGACAGTTTGCTTGTCTCCTGCCCTGCTATCAACAAAGTTTTGCATTGGTCCACAATATCTTGCAGAGTTAACCCCTTGACCTGATTGAGTTCTAGCAACATGAGCCCCAGCAAATCATCACCCAATCCTTTGGTGTTACATTCTAGGCGTGCTTTGATGATTTGCAATGTTAGAAAATCGGCCTCCTTGCCCAACATCCAAACTTTTTTATTTCCACCCCAAGGTATAAAACTGAAAAATAAGTCTGACATATAAATTAGTTCAAAAACAGAGTATGAAAATGGATCAGGTACATGACAGGTGACAGTTCTATGCTTGTATTAAATCCATGAATGTAAACTTGAAAGTAGGTTAAATAGAATTTGATTTTTATCCAATACAAAGCAGGAATTTGAATATTGAAATTTATATGATAATATTCACAAGTAATTAAATCAAGTTAATGAAATTGTAAGGAAAAATATATTTTAACTAAAAGTTTGTAGGAGAAAGAAAGAAAAATGTTAAGTTACAATGAGTTTGAATGTGATTTTGAAAAATAAGATTGATGAAAAGAAGACGAAGGTCAATATTGAGACAGCTGTGATGATGACTCTTGAGAATGTGGATTCTGTGTTGGATCATCTTTTGAGATACATAACGGATTCAAGCTGTGATGAATAGAGCTATACATTTTTTATACATATAATGTATAAGATCTTGAGGAGTCACGGTTTTTTCTAAAGTTGGAGTAAAACCTGCCACAGATCTCATAATACACCCTACACCTAAATAAAAATGCTCTTTTGATTTTGGTTCATTGTGAGGAAGTCAATAAATATCCTGATCTCTCAGGATAAAAAACAATCTGACTGTATGTAAAGATGATGAGAGCATACCCACAATTATTCCAAAAAAGAATTTCAAATCAAAAGAAAACCTAATATATTTGAGAAAAACAATACATCAATCTTCTATATAAATATGTTGCTTCAAGCAGTACTGCATTTCTGTTGACAGTACTTTTTTTTAATATGTTTCTAACTTGCTACATAGAGCCAAAGGAAGAAAGAGGTTCCAGTAACAGGTGATTTGTAGCATAGGTCTTAGCATTAGTTTTCAGATTCAATGTAAGTTAGGCATTACTACTCTTATTAATAAAATATAACCCAAATAAATAAATAGCATTGTGTGAGATCATAAGTATGAGGAAATCTATTTATGTGATTTTGAAAATAATGATATATGTCAATGGGATTTTGGTCTGAGTTGTTATGAATGAAAAATCCTCCTTAAAAGTACATTTAATTCACATATCAATAAATTATAGACATTACCTGCTTCCGGGGACTCCTACGAATCTTGTTGCTTTAAATAAGGCATGTTGAAGAACTTTGAGCTTATCAAGTATTTCAAAGCCTTTCTTGTAGCTACTCCCAAATAACAATTTGGAGATAACATGGCCAGTGATCTTATCCAGCTCTCCATCAACTTCAATTTCTAAGCTAATTTGGCCACTCTGCATTATTCTCATGGCCCAGTCATTCAATATGGGCAGAGACGCCTCCATCACTAAGCCAAAATACCCCTGTAAGGAAAATAACAGACAAATAGATCTAAGTAATGCCAAGTACTTAAAGTTGGCCAAAGAAGTTCACATGTGGCCACTCAAACCCACTTAGGTTGCTACCTTAATTTGCAAAACCTTATGAAACCAAGATTGACCTGCCCATTCACCATATGCTGTCTTACCTTAACTTTTTCAGCTGTGAGAGCCTGCCCAATAATCCGACGTTGGTGAAGCCAATCCTGATCTTCTGCCATGATAAGCCCATTACCAAAAAGAGGAAATCTGTCATTTTTCAGGAAAGCTGGCCTCCCCCAATTGAATGACCCTGATGAACTTATCTCCTGTATAAGCTCTGGTTCTTGAACATACAACACTGCTTCACTCCCAAGCCAGTACACGAAATTCTTCCCTGCACAATATATTATTCAGACTCATCATCATTCAGAGGGTTAATTGAAACTCAGAAAAACACTCAAGGGAGAGACGATAGCTTAGTGCAGGTAGAGAAATTGAAAATGCACATTCTAGACTGCTAACTGGTTTATGATTAATAAAAGATGGTATCCTAGTCAGGTTATGTGAGATCAAACTGTGTGTCTCGTAATTGGGTTTTGAAGCTTCAATTCATAAACTGAAAACAATGAATGATCAATCCATTGGTATCAGAGTTAAAGTAGATGACTTCCATGATGGAAAGTGTTCTAAATTCAATCCTTCAATTTTTTGTAAATTAGTATTATTCGATCTATGTTATATGAATGTATACAAAAGTGAAGTGAGCTCAGGCAGAAGTGTGAAAACAGACTGGAAGAAAGCCTATTCACACTGCAAAACTCTTTAAAGGCCGTATGGCTTGAGGAGAATGGTGAAAGTGGCATTGGTCCAAGCTGGCTCATGCTTTTCTACACTTTCCGAGAAACAGACTAGGCAAATCAACAGGTAATGTAGATAAGTCCAATACACAATCATACACCAGCAAAAGTTTTAAGTTAGACAAACCATATGCTTTCTTCCATTCTACAAATGATGGGAAGAAACGGTGTTCCAAGTTGTGAGGTGCAGCAGAAAAATGCTTGTTGGATGCATTTGCAATGATTTTCTTCATTTCAAGCAGGTTTCCCAGCAGAAACTTTGGATTGGGCCCAAGTATGCCTTGCTTTTGCATAATCTGCTTGGTATATGTAGGGCTTAAAAAGCTATATATCTTGTATATGGTCAGTATTAAGAGGATGGGTATGAGCAGAATGAGAGCTGCCATGGTAGAAGCCAGGAAGAAAGCCAAAAGAGATTGGATTGAACACAAAGTTCTATGGCTTCTTGAGGATACCAAATGGGTTTGGAGTGACTATATACAAATTGCAATCATATAGATTGAATGTTTCCCAGTCGCAGAACATGTGAGTGTGTGAATTGTCTCCGTGCAGTACATTTAAGATGTACATGTCCCTGGCAAACTCTTATGCTCAGTGCTCTCAAAACGACAAAATCTGACATGAATTGCACGTTACGGTTCCCCTGGCACACAGCCGCATTACTCAATGGTGCTTTTGTTTCATGCTTCTGATACAAGTTTTGTTCTCTTTAGCAACAAACCAAGTTTCTCTTTTTAAGTGATCAAACAACAGTTTAATGTTGTCCAATGGTGAATATCAGACACCCAAAAAGAAATTTTACAAGAAAAGGCTAGCGGCCCCTTAGTTATTGGAGAGATCTTAAAAGAAAGTTAAAGACCTCCCCTAGGTTGTGGGAGGGCCAAAAGATTTCTGAAGCACGTAAGTTGTTTGACACTAGGTACAGGAATTATGGAACCTTTAGTTGCTAGATGTTTGTACAATGAAAGCAACTGTCAGTCCAGCCAACAAGGATGTTGGCCTATGACAAGATTGGATTCCCAAGATTACACTTTTACTTGTTCTCTATGAAAATAAACTGGGAAAAGATGGACGATATTTTAGTACGAGGATAAGATAACGATGAGAGAGAAAGAAGCAGTGGCATGATATCGGAGATAAGATATCTTGTAGCAAGTGTAATTGCAAAGAAAATTGTACTAGAATTATGATCATAAGTTCTTTTAGGATGCATTTATTCTGGCTTCAAAATGGCAGTACGGATTGACTAACACGCGTGTTAGTCGCACGTTTTACACTGTCGATTTTGTAATAAACGATTGCGATTACTAACACGTTGCTATCACAATGTACAAAAGATCTGGAGCCAGAATAGCTTCGACCCAACAAACTCTCTAGAATTATTGTTGAAAAATGGTGAATAATACAATAAAAAATTAATCAAACCATCATTGTACATAAAATAATACAGGAACAATATTATTGATATTCTATTTTATGGGAATACACTTCTCAATAATATGGATTGACTACAGCAATCTAACTGGAAATTTGCAGAAGCATTATCCATCAAGTTTCCATAGAACACTCCAAACTGCTCATGTCCAAGCAAATGTCCTAGCTAATCACCAAACCTCTTTAGAACATCCCAAACTCCTCATGTCTAGGCAAATATCTTGATTATCCAACAATACATGTGGATTGAGACATACTCTATTATCCACAAGCATACCATTCCTCCTATGAATTGAGACAAGCTCTAGCATCTACAATAACACATATACAAAACTATGATCTAAGACAAACTCAATGATCCATAGGTTAGGTATCGCTCACCATGTCTGCAGATCGAGACAAACTCAATATTATTTGTAAACCAAAACAACTGTTATGCCCTCCTTGCTCCTTGAAAAGACCCAAATAATACTATAAGACAAGTGTTGCTTCTCATGTTGGCTTCTCATGTTGTACACCATCTCTATGTGAAAAGCTAACTCGAGATGAAAGATGTCCTCTTGCCTCCATTTCCTCCAACCTCCAATCAAATGTGCTTAGACTCTGTCCATTTGTATCATACTCTTCAATAGCACAAACATATTGTGTGGCAATATTCAAATGTTAAAAAATAATGTTTTGTACAAGAACAATTCTTCCAAGTCGAGAAAAGATTCAAGACCTTTTTAAATGCAAAAAGTTATATTTTCCATGCCATTTCCCAATCAGCATTAGCATTATTCAAGCAAAAGTTTCATGCTTTTTGGGACAACAACAACATGTTGGAACACATTTCCTTTTTTTCTCCATACACAGATTTGATGTACTCACTTCTACTTCCCACACTAAGAAATTCATCAATAACAACGCTCAAGAATTATTAAAGCTCTGATACCGTGTTGGAAAATGGTAAATGAATACAATGAGAAATTAATCAAACCATATCTGAGCATAAATTAATACACAAGAACAATATTTTTGATGTTCTGATTGATGTCGTTTACATTCCTTTTCAAATGGCTTTATAAAGCTTTATTATTCTCATACAAAACTAGAGAATGAACATCCTAACTAACCTAACTAAAACTAATTTATTATGTGTAAACCTTAATTTTTCCAACAATTATGTGTTTTATTGAAATATATGTTTTGATATTAAGTAAATATTTTAGAATTATTAGTTGGTATTGGTATAAAATGTTCAAATATATGTGTGTGTGTGTGTGTGTGTGTGTGTGTAGATATATTAATGCATTCATTGGATGTAAATTTTCTAAATTTTTTGTCCAATCATGAGATAGAATTAAAATTTTCTAACAACAATGATATTTTATTGAATTTCATGGATTTAGTGTTTATACAAGTTCAAAAATCCAAAAATATATTTTGTTTGAAGATTTTGGTGAGGAAAATAGAACAAGGACAAATGAACAAATGTATTTGTCATTGGGATGGTGACAAAAGATCTTGTATTTATTTTGAGCACCCCAAAGTCCCCTTTGTATGTATAATGAGTGTTGATTCCATTAGGAAAAAAATATCACTAATGAATTCATTGTCATGTGATGTGATGCAGGAGCATCCCCGGTCTCTGAGCAATCTTGCACAGCAAAAAATATTTCCTTTTAGTTTAGTTTTTGTTCAGTTCAGTGTGTAGTTTTCTGTGTTCTTACCAATAGGTACCGATTGTTTCTTGCTTTTCATTGCAGATCCTGATTTTGATTTCCAGGCTAGTTCATGTTCTTAATTCCATATTTTTAGTCCATTTGGATTCTTTTTCGGCTAGTTATCGCTCTCGGTTGACTATTTATGGGTTCCGGGACAACTCTTGTGCTTACCGATTAACTTTCCTTCATTACCAAAGCGGATCTTGGCGTGTGGATCTATTTGGGGTCTTGTTTGATGTTCTTTGGCATGTGGCCAACCTTCTTGCTGATCCAATATTCTTGGTTGTTATATTCTGGAGGAATTTATCTCATTCTTAGGGCCAACCTAGTTACACGTTTCATTTTCTAGCATTGGGAAAAGTAATCTTTTGTGGCCGACCCAGATATGTTCCAGAGGGTATATATTTGGAAATATGCAATCATTTGTAGGATAGGGGAAGTAGAAATCAAAATAAGGATTGAGATTGGTAATTAGTGATTCGGTTGATTCTGAGAGTCCCAGTTGGATTGTATCTTGCTGATAGCCTGCATGTAATCGGTTAACTACCGAATGTTCTAAGATGATTGTATGATGATAACCGGTTGGTTGCCGAAAGTTCTAAGGCAATAATATGGTTTGTTTTCGTAATCTTGCTTTGTTTTCTTATTACTTTCGTTGTGTTACTCCTGCTGCATAAGCCGGTTAATTCTCTATGAGGGTTTTACCAGTTATGGCTGCATTAAGTGGTATCAGAGCTGGTTATGAACCGATTAGTGGAAGAGTTGTTTTTGAACCTTGAGGCATTCCTTTGGGTGGATAAATCGCCGATTGGAGGTAGGTTGCACATGTGTTCAATAGATCACCAAGGAGAGGCAATTGAAACTGGTAGTCAGATCGTTGAGTTGAGGCAGTTCACCAAAGCGGAAGAGGAGATGCCACCTAGAAGGACAAACCCCTGGAGGGTAGAGCATATTATAGAGAACTTCAAGAGTGAAGTGAGGAACGAAATTCGAAATGCTTTGGCTGGTTTGCGGAGGAACATTGAATTTGAGGATGAGTATGAAGAAGCCAGTGAAGAGCTTGAAGTGGAAGAAGCTGAAGGACCAGAAAATGGAAGAGAGGAAAGATTCCTGAGAGCAGTGGTGCAAGCGAGTAAAGTTCATAAAGTGGAAGTTTCAAACTTTTTTGGAAAGCTGAACCCGGAGCATCTGATTGATTGGATCAGAGAGTTAGAGGATTACTTTGAGTTTGAGGATATCAATGACCCACAGAGATTTTGGTTGGCACAGACTAAGTTAAAAGGGCATGTTGCCTTGTGGTGAAAAGAATTGCAGAAAGACAGAGTGGAGAATGGTGAAATGAAGATCACCCAGTGGAGACAAATGGTTGCAAGATTGAAGGCCAAGTTCATACTGGGAGACTATGAGTTGGAACTGTTCAAGAAGTTGCAGAACCTGAAACAGAGAAACATGATTGTGAAAGAGTACATTGAGGAATTCTACAAGGTGATGATTAGATCTGGACATAGAGAGATGGATAGAGAAAAGGTGGTGAGGTACATAAATGGACTTGCATTTAACATTCAGGATGAGATGAGTATGTTGAGGGTTTCCATAGTTGAAGAAGCTTACCAGTATTCTTTGAAGGCTGAGGAGAAGATGAGAAGAAGACAACTGAATAACCCTAGAGGGAAGGAGAGATTCAAGGGACACATGAGTACAAAGAAGGAGAATGTTGAGGAAGAATCAAAACCTACGTGGAGCAAAGAACCAGAACAAAAAACATAGAGGAAAGGCATTGGCAGTTCTGGTAGAGAATTTCCCGGCAAATGTTTCAAGTGTGGAGAAACCGGACATAGATTTTATGAATGTAAGCAGGGAATGGCAAGAAGTTGTGTGGCTAATGAGGAACCGAAAGGTGAAGTTACTGGAATTGACTATACACCAGAGCAAGGAGAATCCCTTATGTTCAAAAGAGTCATGATGGAGCAGAGCAGTAAGGATACTAGATCAACTCAAAGAAAGAGTCTTTTTCGGACTATGTGCAAATCAGGTGGTAAGTGTAGCAAGGTTATTGTGGATAGTGGAAGTACTGATAATTTGGTATTTGAAGAGATGGTAGTGAAGCTTGCATTGAAAAGGCTTGAGCATCCTTGTCCTTACAAGGTAAATTGGTTACAAGATGATCAAAATATAGAAGTAAAGGAGCAATGTTTGGTGATGTTGTATCTATGAGTGCTTGCCATGTCTTGTTGGGAAGACCTTGGCAGTTTGATATAGGAGCTATTTATGACTGTAGAAGAAACCTAGTCACTATTGAGAAAGATGGGCAAAAGTTCACCTTGACTTCTTTGAAGGAGAAAGAGAAGGAGGTGAAGAATCCGAGTCTTGAGAAAGGTTGTAGTACTGAGAAACCTATTGCAGAGGTAATACTGGAAGGTGGCATGAGTTTGCAAAAAGATCTAATAAATAAGCCTGATGGATAGATAGAACTGAATGATAGAGAGCTTATGGTGACAAACCAAATGAAGTCTTGTCACAGAAACAAATCAGAGTTGCAGAAGAAAAAGAGCAGTAAACAAAGACAATGCGCAGATCTGAAGCAAAGGAAGAGAAACAAAGAGAGTCAGGGGTTAGAGAAGTTGGTTGAGGTCCCAGAGGAACTAAAGAAGAGGTTGGCAAATAAGGAAGATGTTTGGATTAGAAATGAGAATGGGGTCTTTATCCCAAATCCTTTTAGATGTTCATGAGTTGCCTCTCATGGAACATATTTTTCTACCTAGGGTGTTTGATGCAAGAGAATCCCTGGTCTCTGAGAAATCTTGCATCAACAAAAAAAAATTCCTTTCAATTTAGTTCTCATTTAGTTCAATGTGCATTTTTTTGTGTTCTTACCGGTAGTTTCTTGCTTTTCATTGCAGATCTTGTTTTTGGTTTCCAGGCTGGTTCATGTGCTTAATTCCATATTTTCAGTCCATTTGGATTCTTTTCCGACTAGTTATCGCTCTCGGTTGGCTGTTTTTGGGTTTCAGGACAATTCTTGTGCTTACCGGTTAACTTTCCTTCATTACCAGAGCGTTTCTTGGCATGTGGATCTATTTGGGGTCTTGTCCAATGTTCTTTGGCGTGTGGCCAACCTTCCTGCTGATCCGATCTTCTTGGTTGTTATTTTCTGAAGGAATTTCTTTCATTCTTAGGGCCGACCTAGTTACAAGTTTCATTTTCCTGCATTGGTAAATGTAATCTTTTGTGGTCGATCCAGATATGTTCTAGAGGGTATATATTTGGAACTATGTAATCATTTGTATGATAGGGGAAGTAGAAATCAGAATAAGGATTGAGATAGGTAATTAGTGATCTGGTTGATTCTGAGAGTCCCAGTTGAATTGTATTTGGCTGATAACCTGCATGTAAACAGTTAACTACTAGATGTTCTAAGATGATTGTATGATGATAACCAATTGGTTGCCAGAAGTTCTAAGACAATAATATGGTTTGTTTCCGTAATCTTGCTATGTTTTCTCATTGCTTTCATTGTGTTACTCCTGCTGCATAAGCTGGTTAATTCTCTTTGAGGGTTTTACTGGTTATGGTTGCATTATGATGTGATGAAAAATATGTCCATATAATGCCAATTTTCCTTTTCCAATCCATTCCAACTATCACATCCCATTATTTTTCTTATTTAAATAATGCATAAAAACTTGATTTAGATATATAATTAGTTAATTTTTTTATCTATGTTTGAATGAATTAAGTAAAATAGAATAATGATATGCTTAATTTTTAAGTGACTAAATTAGATTTTAATGAAGTTGTAATGTTAATATGAGAAATCGATGATGATTGAGATTATGTATATGTGATGATAATGATTTTTGAGGGATGGCTTATTAAAACGTGAACGAGTTTAAGTGGATGTAGGATTAGTTGAAGATGGAATATAGTCAAGAAGAGTGGTCCTAGGCATTTGGGTACACAATGTTATGATGGGAACCATATCACACACCACGTAGATCATAAACTCATGCATATGAATGATGTAGTGGATGTTTCTATTTAATTGTCATGCATATATATGTTTATTAATGCTTTCGATTAAATTATTGGAATAGAAAAATAGAGTTTCATACCTTGTATTTAGTTTGTGTATATTGCTTGATAACAAGTACATGTTGGAGTTCTACGAAAATATGCTTGTCATCTTTTTTTTTCATTAAATGATATATGCTCAAAATGAACAATGCAATAACAAATGTCTTATGTTCTTCTTTTATTAACAATTACACATAAAAACTTATAAGTCCGCTTATAAGCATGACTACATCTTCATATGAATATGAATATATGAGTACATATGTATACATATTTATATGTACACATATGTACTCACATAGATGCATACCTATGATAGTATAAGCACGCCTATACACACTAATATGAATAACTAATGTAATTATTTTACTATATCTCATAATAAATTGGAGGCCAATTCATTATAAACATTAGCTCACATATATAATCTAAAGTCATAAACATCCAAATAGAAACATTTCATTTAATATACACATTCAAAGTCATAGAGATAGTCTCTCATATTAAAATCAAATCTTTTTTAAAAAGTTTACCAAACATAATTAAAAACAAATAAAATCACATGCATTTGAGTGCAATATAGCAAGCATAGTGTGTATCAACCATACATAACTGCCATCAAATCTTTTAAAGCAAAGCCAGTCGAACCATAATGCTTTAGCAAAGCATTGAAAAAACTATTCCAAGTGACCGTAAGCATGGAATTCAACCTTCTATTTTGTTAACTATGTAGTTTGCAATGCCTAAAAGATAGGGAGGTCGATAGATATGTTTAGGAAAGAGTTTCATTTTGGAGAGGAAGCTACCACCATTGTGGGGGTTGTCAATCTTATTTTTTGATACCAAAGCTAAATCAAAACGCTGCAAGAAAGTTATTCTAAGCATAAGCCACATTACATAATTTTCATTACAAATAGATTTTTTCATAATTAATTAGAATTAGATCATCAACTCTAATGTCCAGGACACATATTTTTGATAAATTCTTATTGAATATTTTTTTATTAAATTTTTAATTAATTTTAAAAATATATTTTAGACAAGTTATATTTTCTAAACACACTTCTCTTAAGATGTATTCAAATCAAAATGTTCATTTCATTGAAACAAGGGAGCCCACATAGAGGTCAACACATTATTACATCATATTTCTAATAATGTTTATTATTTTTACTAGTGTCTTCACTAGAGGTCATTGCATCTCTATAATTAAAATACATCTAATATAAAATAAAAATATAAGACTAAAAATAACATATATTATCATTTTCAAAAAGCTAACATTAAGGACTACATAATTAGAAAATGATATTACAAATGACTTTATTTGATTCCCAAAAGGTGAAGAAAAATTAGTTTTTGGTTTGTATTTTGACAAGTGTAAAGGAGACATTTTTGATAAAAAAAATTGATCAATAATGGATATATTTTTATTATCAAAATAAAATATAAAAAGTATAGTAATAAAGAAACTAGACCATCCATTTGTAACATCTATCAAACCCCCAAAACCACCTTGTCTCCACTACAACTACCAACCCTTAAACATGCTTTACAAAAACCGCATCACTACTTTAAGGCTAAACCCTATACACTTGTTATGATCATCTATATCTTTAGAGTTTACAAAATATATGCATTGGCAATTCAAGGTCAAAATTGCATAAAATCTTACAAATTTGATGTAGGAGCATCCCTAGTTCTTGGCAATCTTGCATCAACAAAAAAAAAATTACATTTCAATTTGTTTTCAATTCAATTTGGCCTTGCAGTTTCAGTATTCTATTCTGCGTTTTGCCGTATTTGTTCACCAGATCTTGTGGAGCTGGATTTTGTTCGTGGACATGTCCATCTACCTTATCCTAGGTTTGTGGGTCATTTGGATATTTTTCTGACAAGTTATCTCTTTCAGAATGCGAGACAGTTTTTTGACTAGTGCACCAAAGCCGCTTGGACCTATTTGCTAATGGAGAATCTTGTGGATCATTTTTGTAGCTTGTGGAGCCTAATTTCATTACTTCCAACATTCCTTGGCTTGTGGCCGACCTTTCTTTTGGGTTCGTACCTCATGCTATGTATTTTCCCAAGGAATTCCTTTGGTGGAGGCCGACTTAGTTGTTGTACACGTTACACCTTCTTCATTGGCAATTATTTTCATCTTGGGTTGACACGGATCATCCTAGAGCTATGAATATCATATAAATCTATGTAATCAAGCATATGGTAGATAGTTTTGAGGACACAGAAGAATAATCAAAAGATTGAGAGATCCAGATTTGGCTCATAGTCTCGCTTGAGCTCGGATCCTATATTTTGAGCATGTTTGTAATTAGGTCTGTGTGCCTGTAAAGTGGAAAATCGAACCCTAGGTGTTCCCCCACTCCATGGGGAGAGAAAGGAGGTCACTAGGATTGACGGTTTTCACTTAGGAGAGACTTTACATTCAAAAGAGGGGTTGAAACCCACAAGATCCAATCTCACACAATGCAAGACTGGATTCTAAATGAGTTTCAAGGGTTGAGACATCAAGGATACCCTCTTTTGTAAAGAATGTAGATAGAATGATTGAACTAGGAGTGCATGTAAAGTAAGAAAGATTCGCTTGTAGACGGAGATAGGGACACAAGATGAAGCTACGGACCTGAAATTAGCAGTAAAATGTCGAGACGATGCTGTCCTGCAAATTTGAGCGAAAGTTGATAGGACGATGGCGCCCGGAGTGCACATGGTCCTCCAAAAACACCGCGAAACGAAGGGGGATCTGTTCGTCTCTGCACAAGGATTCCAGATCTTCAATTACAGTCACGTACCTGCAACCTACACACAGAAAGGAGAGGACGATTGGGGGGTTAGGGATTAGGGGTTTGCCTTTAGGTCAAACCCCGGTTTTGGAATTAACCAAGAAATGAGAATGTTGTAAATGTAAATGTTTGTAATGTAATCAAGTACTGATACCTTGTTGTAAGAATGTTTGTATTCTTACATGCGAAGGTGTAATGATGTTGTATGTTGTATGTGATCTCCTCTTCAATGGTTGAATCCTTGTCTTTGAATGCAACACCTAGCCTTGAATGGAGACTTAGAATACTCAATTGCTTGAAGGAATGCTTGAATGCTTGAATGTTTGAATGTTTGAATATCGCTTCCGCGTCTTGCTCTTGCTTACTTCTTACTTACCCTTTCTAGGAGGGGAAAAGTAGTTTATATACTTGTCAATTAGGGTTAGGAGACTGATTTTTCTGACCTTAGGCCGACCCAGGAACATTATTTTCCGAATTGCAAACTTAAAGACCCGATGCCCAACAAGAGACCGGGCCCAAAATAGGGCCAGGGACTAGGGCGCTGGGCGCGATGGTCCTGAGGGACCAGGGCGCTAGGCGCCATGGTCCTGAAGGACCAAGGCGCTGGGCGCCATGGTCCCACCTCCCGGGACAACAGGGTGCAAGGAGGATCAGGCCAAGGTGCAGAAAGATGCAGTTTTTGATGTCGTAAACAGGTTTCGGGGTCTCCATTCAGGTTCAACGTTGCGCCGCCATCGTGAAGACCCAAATGCAGTCGAAATTGCAAGTGTCGCAATTTTAGGATGCTACGTTTAGCCCCCACTTTAGCGGGAGTATAAGCGTACGCCCATACTTTCGATAAAGTACAAGGAAACAACATTGAAAGACTTTCACCACGTCAAGGAGGCAAGATACACCAAGCCCCCAGTGGACTAAGGATCTTACGACTTCGATTGACAAAGTAAAAGGGAAGATCACGAGGGAGAACCATGACTGTTAGTAGTAAGGTTCCCTCATTATGAGTCATGCAAAAAATATCGAAAATTTTCAAGGCAAAGCTAAATTCGCCAAGAAATTTTCAAGTATCTTGAAAAGATACGAACGGGGTGTATGCCCCCCTACGTTAAAGCGATCGCACACGCCTCATCGGGGGTGATTGCTTTAAGGTAGTGATACATATAAGAAATGAGAAGGGAAAGGAGCACGTTATCACAAGGATTTAGCCCCCAAGTGTGAGATAAGCCCAAGGATAATAGACACAAAACACAAAGCACGAGGTGACTTCGCTTTCCTCGGGGTCAGTGTGCTGTATGATAATTCATGTATATCATATGTATGTATGCATAATTGTTCTTCATTCCCCAATCAAGGAAGGTCACCTAGAAGAAGGGAACACATGTGTCTTTTGAGTCAACATGAGAGAGACGAAAAGAGATCTCAATGCTTTGCATCGTCCTCAAGTAGACAACACTAAGGACAACAAATAGAAGAATGAGAATAACACATAGAAGAAGTAATAAAAGAGATCAAGAGAGGAGGAGAGAGTCTGCTATGCTAATGAAACTAGTCTAGCACGTCATCCACCCCCCGATCTTGCTGATCAATATTTCGGGAAGGCAGGAAACACGCTAGAGGAGGAACATCCAACAAAGCAGATGGAGCTATCACAAGATCCAAACAAGGGCTATGTTCATGTTCCACGCCACGTTGTTCTTGTCTAGGAGCTAGGATAAGTGCTTTAGAAAATTCGTTAGATAAATGGTTATCAACATCAACATATTCATATTCACTATCAGAAGAAAGAGGAGTAACATTTTCATCATGAATAACATTTTCATCTATATCATCATCAAGATTTATAAAAATAGGTTCTTTAATTTGCACAGGATCAAGACCATCATGCATCTTATGTTTAGGAGATTTTGGTTCAATTTTCGGCTGAGGAGAAAATGGAATAATACTAGCTGAAGGTGTTTTTGGGGATTGCAAAGTTTGAGAAGTAGCTGCCTGAGCTCTAAGACGATGCTTTCGTCGGCGTTCACGTGCAGAATGATTTCGTCTAGTCTTAGTAGGAAGTTGAGAAGATTGAGGAGGAGGAGTGTTCTCATCCTTATCACTTGGGTGTTTAGGTTGTGGTCTCTTAGGTTGAATAATAGGAGAAGAGGAAGGTCTCTTCTCTCTATAAGAGGAAGGAGGAGGAACTGCTCCATATAAGGGAGGAATATTTGGTTTAGGAAGGAGGCCAAGTCCATCATGACGAGGAGGTATAGGTCTACCTTTAGAAAGTTTATTAGACATAGACGTAGTCACATCCATAGGGATGGGTTGGGAATCTTCTTGAGGAAAGACATTGGTTTTATCTTTCAAAGAAAGAACTTCCTTCTCAAGAATGATAGGAATATCAAGTTTGGGTGTTCTAGGTTCACTTAGAGATAGGATCATATCTTTTTTCCACTTTTGATAAGATTTGAAAAGATGATCACTCTGCGGTGGAAGAGATTGGAATTGTTTAGGCCAGAAATAATCAATAGGAACGCTAGAAGTTCTTTCAGCTGGTTTAAAGAGACTATGATTGACAGTAACAACTTCACCATTATGGGGAAATTTCAAACAATTGTGAATAGGAGAAGCAATAGCTTTCATGGAAGATAGCCAAGGATAGCCTATCTTCACACGAAATTGTTCGGATGATGGAATAATAGCAAGGCTCACATCAAGGGATTTGTTATGGACCTCAATAGGTAATGTAATAGAACCAATTGCAGGAGAAGAAAATGCATCAAACAATTTCACAACCACATTTGTTTTGTCATAGATCACTTGATTCAATTGCAAAGTAAAAAGAAATTCTTCAGTAATGACATTAACCATACAAGAAGGATCAATAAGCACTCCACGGCAAGGTGTATTTTTGACTTTTGCAACTATATATAAAGGACCATCAGGTGCCCTGATAGTTTCACTGGAATCAAATGTGATGGAAGGTTCTTTACGGATTTTCTGCTGCTCCACAAAGCTAATCACATTCGGAGTCATAGACACAAGACTATCAGGTGAGAAAGAGGAATCATTAGTCTCAATCACATTAGAGGTATGAGAAGGTAATGGATCAGTAAAAATCTTAAGATTTTGGTTAGGAGGAGCTACAGATGTGTTGCCTTTATCATTCACACCAGAAACAGAGATAGTATTATTATCAATCAACTCTTGAATTTTACCCTTTAAAGCAAAACATTTTTCAGTATCATGCCCAGGTTGACGATGAAATTGACAAAAAGATTTGTAATCAAAATAGGGTGAATTAATCTTTGTAGGATCTATTTGCTTTATAGGAGGGAGGGTAAGCACATTTTGTTCCAATAACTTATTCATAATACTATGCAATGATTCATTCAAAGGAGTAAACTTTCTTTCTTTCTTGAAAAACTTAGAAATAGGAGGCACACCTGATGCTGCATTCACATTGTTGTTGATGATGTTTTCATTGAACTTAATGACCTCTCTGTTCGGTTTAAACTTCCCAAATGGTTGTTGACTACTATCACCGTTATCACTCGGAGCCATAGGATTTGCTTGTTCCATTTGACTCACAGTCAGTTGATAATTGTGAAGAGTTGCACACAACTGTTGGAAAGAAGTAAACTCAGAAAACAGAAGTTTTTCTCTAATATCTTTTTGTAAATTAGAAATAAAGATTCTTTGAATATCATTATCAGGTACTGGAAAAGAAATTTGAACACACAAATGCTTATATCTACCAATGAAATCAGTCACTTTTTCTTTAACACCTTGTTTACAATGCATTAAATCAATCAAAGTAACTTTAGGACTTATATTGTTTTGAAATTGTTGAATAAAAGCATTTGCAAGTTGTTGGAAAGAAGTAATAGAATAGGAAGGCAACGAGCAATACCATTGTAGAGCCTTATCTCTTAATGTTCTAGTAAACAGTTTTGCAAGCAACCTTTGGTCATGAGCAAAATCGGTACATATTGTTTGAAAGGTCTTAACATGTGTTAGAGGATCACCCTTACCATTATAAAGCTCCAATTGCGGGATTTCAACATGCTTAGGGGGGATAGCTCGAACAATGTCAAGAGAAAGTGGGCTCGCAACATCAAATGTGGGCACACGAGACTTAGATTGATTCATAGAGGCAATTTGTTGCTGTAAAGAAGAGACAGTTTGTGCAAGATTGTTAATGGTCGCTTCAGTCGAAGAGTTCATATTGGACGTGTTAGATTGTGATGGAGGTATTATGTTATTGAAAGAAGGTATTGATTGAGAGTAAGGTGGTGGGACACTATGATAGTTAGTCATAGGAGATGATTGGAAAGGAGGAACACTACAAGGAGGAATGGAAGGGTTAAATGAATTGCCCCCTTGCGTCATGTTCATTTGCGGAGATGAAATAGGAACACTCGTTGAAGGAATGAATGAAGAAGTAGGATTGCCCCCATGATTGGTGATCATAGGTGGAATGTTTTGTATTGAAGTAGTCATTATGTTTGATGTAAAAGTAGGTATACTAGCAATAGAAGTTGTCAAAGGAATAGAATGATTGTCTTGAGTAGGAGGTTGTGTATAACCTAAAGTTTCGGCACAACTCTTCATAGGCATCACATTTGAATCCAGAATGTGTGCAATACCATGCAAAATATCAATTCCATTCTTATCACTTTGAACCATACGTTTTAGACCCTTAATCAATGAAAGAGCTTCACTATCGGGGTATTCTTGAGACATCCATTGCTGAAAATCATCAAATTGGTTATCCAATTTCGAAAGTTGTTCCACAGAAACCTCATGGAGAGTTTCTTCATCATTAAGAGGATTAGAGGAATTACCCATGTCCTCGTTAAAAAGGCCATTCAAATTAGGTTCCATCTCCTCGGTAATTAAACCCTGGAAAGACTTAATTCTAAGGCTTCGTCTAACGGGAATAGTGTAAGTAGGGCTTATTGTTGTAAAACTCATGCACTAAAGAGAGAGAGAAGATTTTGAATTTATTTTCGAATTTAGAGGTAGCAAATTTCAATAAAATTAGCCAATCTCCTAGATTTAAGCTGTTAAATGCAATCAAGACAATCTCCCAAAATTTCAGAAAAAATGTCGGGGACCGTGGTGAACGGAGTGCACACGGTCCTCGCAACTTTTTTCAAAATTTTCAGAGATGAAAGTTATGATGATTTTAAAGCTAATCTAAAAAAATTGAGTGATTTTACGATCTGTAGATAGGCCAAATTAAAGTTGCAATCTCAAAAATTGAATCCTACTAAGATTGTTGAAAAATGCAAAATTTGAATTTTGAAAAGGAGAGGGAAACTGAAATTTTGAATTTTATGATTTTAGAGGGAATACTGAAAGCAATGCAAGCTTTGAAATTTAAAAGTTGACTCAATTTCATGCAAAATTCAAATTTGAAAGCAGAAATCAAAGTTGTTGCAATTAAACACTTAATTTCAAAAGTCACAAACTGCAAGAATTTGAATAAAGCACTGAAATTTCGAATGAATGCCAACACACTTTTTAGATTTAGGACTGTAAGAAACACAATTTTAATACAAATTTCAATTTCAATAATTTTTGAATAACTATAAGCCCTAATCCAAGCAATCACTAGACCAACTTTGACTTTAATTTTGAAAGTGTTATAATTAATGAAATCAGCCAAGGTTTTGGATTTTAGCAGAAAAATACAGTAAGATCTAGCTCCCGAAATTTTAGAAAAAATGTCGGGGACAATGGCGATCGGGGTGCACACGGTCCTCGCAACTTTTTTCAAAATTTTCAGGGATGAGAGATATTGTGATTTTGTTGCGGAATCCAAAGTTACAGCCGATTTGGAGGTGTTTTGATCAGTGAAATCGTCGGTCAAAGGTTGAATCAAGAGGGTTTTAAAAATTAGGGTTTTGACACTTAACCACTTAATTTTCAGAATTAAAGCACAAATATGATTTGACAATTTGCAATAGAAGAGTAGATCTAAAACAAGCATTAACGATTAAACATTTCACAAGCTCAATTACTAAAACGAAAATTTAGGGTTTTTATGCCATTAACCTCTAAAATTTGCAAAAGATCAAACATGGAAATGTAATTAAGGAAGCAAATTTTTTTTAGATCTAACCATGAATAATCAGAATTAGGATGTTCACATCGGGTTCACCAAAATATAAAGTGGAAAATCGAACCCTAGGTGTTCCCCCACTCCATGGGGAGAGAAAGGAGGTCATTAGGATTGACGGTTTTCACTTAGGAGAGACTTTACATTCAAAAGAGGGGTTGAAACCCACAAGATCCAATCTCACACAATGCAAGACTGGATTCTAAATGAGTTTCAAGGGTTGAGACATCAAGGATACCCTCTTTTGTAAAGAATGTAGATAGAATGATTGAACTAGGAGTGCATGTAAAGTAAGAAAGATTCGCTTGTAGACGGAGATAGGGACACAGGATGAAGCTACGGACCTGAAATTAGCAGTAAAATGTCGAGACGATGCTGTCCTGCAAATTTGAGCGAAAGTTGACAGGACGATGGCGCCCGGAGTGCACACGGTCCTCCAAAAAATCTGCGAAACGAAGGGGGATCTGTTCGTCTCTGCACAAGGATTCCAGATCTTCAATTACAGTCGCGTACCTGCAACCTACACACAGAAAGGAGAGGACGATTGGGGGGTTAGGGATTAGGGGTTTGCCTTTAGGTCAAACCCTGTTTTTGGAATTAACTAAGAAATGAGAATGCTGTAAATGTAAATGTTTGTAATGTAATCAAGTACTGATACCTTGTTGTAAGAATGTTTGTATTCTTACATGCGAAGGTGTAATGATGTTGTATGTTGTATGTGATCTCCTCTTCAATGGTTGAATCCTTGTCTTTGAATGCAACACCTAGCCTTGAATGGAGACTTAGAATACTCAATTGCTTGAAGGAATGTTTGAATGCTTGAATGTTTGAATGTTTGAATATCGCTTCCGCGTCTTGCTCTTGCTTACTTCTTACTTACCCTTTCTAGGAGGGGAAAAGTAGTTTATATACTTGTCAATTAGGGTTAGGAGACTGATTTTTCTGACCTTAGGCCGACCCAGGAACATTATTTTCCGAATTGCAAACTTAAAGACCCGATGTCCAACAAGAGACCGGGCCCAAAATAGGGCCAGGGACCAGGGCGCTGGGCGCCATGGTCCAGAGGGACCAAGGTGCTAGGCGCCATGGTCCCACCTCCCGGGACAGCAGGGTGCAAGGAGGATCAGGCCAAGGTGCAGAAAGATGCAGTTTTTGATGTCGCAAACAGGTTTCGGGGTCTCCATTCAGGTTCAACATTGCGCCGCCATCGTGAAGACCCAAATGCAGTCGAAATTGCAAGTGTTGCAATTTTAGGACGCTACATTTAGCCCCCACTTTAGCGGGAGTATAAGCGTACGCCCATACTTTCGGCAAAGTACAAGGAAACAACATTGAAAGACTTTCACCACGTCAAGGAGGCAAGATACACCAAGCCCCCAGTGGACTAAGGATCTTACGACTTCGATTGACAAAGTAAAAGGGAAGATCATGAGGGAGAACCATGACTATTAGTAGTAAGGTTCCCTCACTATGAGTCATGCAAAAAATATCAAAAAATTTCAAGGCAAAGCTAAATTCGCCAAGAAATTTTCAAGTATCTTGAAGAGATATGAACGAGGTGTATGCCCCCCTACGTTAAAGCGATCGCACATGCCTCATCGGGGGTGATTGCTTTAAGGTAGTGATACATATAAGAAATGAGAAGGGAAAGGAGCACGTTATCACAAGGATTTAGCCCCCAAGTGTGAGATAAGCCCAAGGATAATAGACACAAAACACAAAGCACGAGGTGACTTCATTTTCCTTGGGGTCAGTATGTTGTATGATAATTCATGTATATCATATGTATGTATGCATAATTGTTCTTCATTCCCCAATCAAGGAAGGTCACCTAGAAGAAGGGAACACATGTGTCTTTTGAGTCAACATGAGAGAGACCAAAAGAGATCTCAATGCTTTGCATCGTCCTCAAGTAGACAACACTAAGGACAACAAACAGAAGAATGAGAATAACACATAGAAGAAGTAACAAAAGAGATCAAGAGAGGAGGAGAGAGTCCGCTATGCTAATGAAACTAGTCTAGCACGCCATCCACCCCCCGATCTTGCTAATCAATATTTCGGGAAGGCAGGAAACATGCTAGAGGAGGAACATCCAACACAGCAGATGGAGCTATCACAAGATCCAAACAAGGGCTATGTTCATGTTCCATGCCACGTTGTTCTTGTCTAGGAGCTAGGATAAGTGCTTTAGAAAATTCGTTAGATAAATGGTTATCAACATCAACATATTCATATTCACTATCAGAAGAAAGAGGAGTAACATTTTCATCATGAATAACATTTTCATCTATATCATCATCAAGATTTATAAAAATAGGATCTTTAATTCGCACAAGATCAAGACCATCATGCATCTTATGTTTAGGAGATTTTGGTTCAATTTTCGGCTGAGGAGAAAATGGAATAATACTAGCTGAAGGTGTTTTTGGGGATTGCAAAGTTTGAGAAGTAGCTGCCTGAGCTCTAAGACGATGCTTTCGTCGGTGTTCATGTGCAGAACGATTTCGTCTAGTCTTAGTAGGAAGTTGAGAAGATTGAGGAGGAGGAATGTTCTCATCCTTATCACTTGGGTTTTTAGGTTGTGGTCTCTTAGGTTGAATAATAGGAGAAGAGGAAGGTCTCTTCTCTCTATAAGAGGAAGGAGGAGGAACTGCTCCATATAAGGGAGGAATATTTGGTTTAGGAAGGAGGCCAAGTCCATCATGATGAGGAGGTATAGGTCTACCTTTAGAAAGTTTATTAGACATAGACGTAGTCACATCCATAGGGATGGGTTGGGAATCTTCTTGAGGAAAGACATTAGTTTTATCTTTCAAAGAAAGAACTTCCTTCTCAAGAATGATAGGAATATCAAGTTTGGGTGTTCTAGGTTCACTTAGAGATAGGATCATATCTTTTTTCCACTTTTGATAAGATTTGAAAAGATGATCACTCCGCGGTGGAAGAGATTGGAATTGTTTAGGCCAAAAATAATCAATAGGAATGCTAGAAGGGTTATGGTTATGGAACGCTAGAAGGGTTATGGAAAAGAGGATAAATTTTTACCGAAGAAAAGAAAATGATGGTTACTAGAATGAGGGTTATGGAAAAGAGGACAAAAGATAGGAAAATAAAGTGTTTATAGGAACCTACTTTAAATGCGGAGGAGAAGGGCATCATTCTTTTGAATGTAAGAAGACAGAGAACCATGCAATATCAACATTGGCAGAAGAAGAATCTACCAGATCAGCTAATAGACTGGAGGATGGAGAGTTGTTGATGATGAGAAGAGAATTGCACCATACCAGAGGAGAGCAAGAACCCTTACAAAGGAATAATTTGTTCAAGACAAGATGCAAAGTAGTCGATAAGTGTTGTAATGTTGTAATTGATAGTGGTACTACAAATAACCTTGTTTCAAAGGAGATGGTAAATAAGTTGAATTTGGAGAGATTGAAGCACCCTAAGACTTATCAAATAGCATGGATTCAGAATGATAATAAGGCATTCTAAGTGAACAATGTTCGGTAAAATTGAAGATTGGATCTTATCATGATGAAGTTTTGTGTGATATTATGCTTATGGATGTATGCCATATCTTGTTGGGTGGACCTTGGCAATATGATAGACAAGCAACACATGGTGGAAGGAAGAACATATACACTATTGTTGCAAATGGGATGAAATAGACCTTGTTGCCTTTGGAGGAACCTTTGAAGAATGAAGTTTGTACTAATGCTAGAATTTGCTTGGTAGATGGAAGGAAATTACTGGATGGGATAAGTCATGATAATATGTGTTTTGTTCTAGTTCCTAGGAAGACTGAAAATACGGAGCATGAAGAAGAAAAACTAGAGGAGATAAAAGAGTTGATGACAGACTATGGAGACATCATTTCAGATAATGTACCTAAGGGATTACCATCTGTGATAAGTATCAGTCATTGTATGGACCTGATTCTTGGAGCTAGTTTGCCTAATAAAGCAACACACCGGATGACACCAACAAAGAATGAGGAGTTGAAAAGACAAGTGCAAGAGTTATTGAAGAAAGGTTTGATCAGGGAAAGTTTGAGCCTTTGTGCAGTTCCAATAGTATTAGCACCTAAGAAGAATGGAAAATGGAGGACGTGTACCGACTCTAGAGCAATTGTTGAATGACCTACACTGAAAATCATTAGGGAGGTAAGATCGTTTAATGGATTGGCTAGTTTCTACCAGAAGTTCATTAAAAATTTCAGTTCAATTTGTAGCCCTATGACATAAACAATGAAAGGAGATAGGAAGGATTTCAAGTGGACATCTAGAGTAAGAGTTTTGAGTTGTTGAAGCAGAAGGTGACAGAGAAGCTTGTGTTGGCTTTATTGGATTTTAGAAAAGTATTTCAAGTGGATTGTGATGCAAGTGAGAATGCAATTGGAGCAGTATTAAGTCAAGAAGGAAGGCCAATAGCTTATTTCAGTAAAAAATTGAATGATGCAAGAAGGAGATATTCTATGTATGATCAAAAGTTTTATGCAATAATCCAAGCATTGAAGAAGTGGAGAAATTATTTACTAACTAAGGAGTTTGTGTTGTATACCGATCATCAAGCTTTGCAATATTTGACCAGTCAAGGTAAGTTGAATCAAAGACACATGCAATGGGTGGAGTTCTTGCATAGTTATACCTTTGTTTTGAAGCATAGAAGTGGTAAGTCAAATAGAGTTGATGATGTCTTAAGTAGAAGGAGGAACTTGTTGACAAAGATGAGAGTGGAAGTATTGGCATTTGAGGAATTGAATAACTTGTATGAGAATGATCCTAATTTTGTAGAAGCTTGGAGAGATTGCATAGAACTTGTTGCGGTGAATAGGAGTAAGTGGCTAGATTATTTCATTCAAGATGAGATATTGTTCAGAGGACATTAGTTGTGTATACCCTGGAGCTCTATTAGAGAAAATTTGATAAAGTAAATGCATAGTGGAGGATTAGTAGGACACTTTGGTGTTGAAAAGACAATAGCTTTTGTTAGTGAGAATTACTTTTGGCCTCAGATTCATAAGGATGTTACGAAATTTGTTCAGAGTTATAGAATTTGTCAACTTGCAAAATGTAGCAGTCAGAATGTTGGATTGTACAAGCCTTTGATAGTTCCAAAGAGATCTTGGGAGGACATAATGATGCAATCAATGTAGGGAGGTCCAATGAAGGGTAGCCCCACCTGCAACCTAAAACATAAACACTAGGAATGATACTAGAAACTGGTTCACACAACACAAGCTATGATATAAATAGAAAAAAAGCAATCCTTATAATAATTTAATAATTACATATTCTCTCAGGTTCTACAGATGCTAGGCCGTAGCCTAGGGTAACAAATGATTCAAACAATTTAATTTTCTAATCCAGTAGATCATCTTCCTTCAATTCTATCTTCTGCTCAGTCTGTTGATCCGAACCTTAGTCTGCTGGACCAAAATACCTCTGTGCCTCCAGAATCTACATCTTTCCTGATTCTTATCTTTTATAGATCTCCCCCCTTTCTAAATGAATATCCATCTTCCCCTTTATACCATCTGTAAGCCTCAACAACTTAATCAAGTTAGCCAAAATGCACCGGTTTATGATGAAACATGTAAACACAAATACCAAAACTGGAACAAACCAATACTGGAACAATATCGAAATCGATATCTCACTAAAATCAAATCTAAATGCCATGACTTTTGAATATGACTAAGTCAAGGGTCTCTAGATGATAAATCCAAATCCATAGCTTTAAATTCACAACAATCTCTAAGGTCACTTCCTTGGTAATCAGCAACTCCATGATCAACTGCTCCAACCAGATGAATTTCCTGGATGCCTTTGCATCACATAAGCATGCATTTCATACTTGGATTGCCTAAGACATAGAAAGGGATTGATTCTATATTTGTGGTGGTGGATAGATTCTTAAAGATGACACATTTCATACCCTGTAAGAAGACAACATATGTTGTGCATATAGCTAACCTATTTTTCCAGGAGGTGGTGAGACTACATGGATTACCTAAGAGAATAGTTTCTGACAAAGACACTAAATTTGTTGGATATTTTTGGACAACATTTTGGAAGAAGATGAAGACAAATTTAAAATTCAGTTCTACTTTTCACCCACAGACTGATGGACAGACAAAAGTAGTAAATATGAGTTTGGGAAATTTGTTGAGATGCTTAGTTGGAGAGAAAACTAGAAGTTGAGACTTGGTTCTTGCACAAGTTGAGTTTTCCTACAATTCAGTGAACATGAGTACTAGAAGAAAAACCTTTTAGATTATTACCGGAGTACACCCTAGAGGCATATCAGATTTAAGAAACATCAACAATGAGGATAAAAGGAGTGCAAAAGCAGAAGAATTTGCAGAACATATGAAGACAATACATAGTTAGGTCAAACAACATTTGGAGGACATGAATAGTAGGTACAAGGAGAAGACAGATACAAAGAGGAGACATAAAGAATTCAAATTTGGAGATGAAGTAATGGTGTATATGAGAAAAGAAAGATTTCCAGTTGTTACCTATAATAAGTTGAATATGAGGAAGTTTGGACCTTGTAAGATCTTGAGGAAATTCAGTTCCGAAAATGCATATGATGTGGAGTTACCTAATACCTTGGGTATTTCACCTATTTTTAACATTGTAGACCTACATCAATATCACGAGGCAAAATTCAGTGAAGACAATGCAACATAATTGAAAAGAAGATACCCCAAAGGGTACCCGACCAAATTGAAGAGATTTTGGATAGTAGAATTGGGTGTAGCACGTGAGGAAAATAATAGAGAGTATCTAGTGAAGTGGAAGGACAAACCAATTGAAGACTCATCATGGATTTCTCAAGTTGAGGTATACTGTCTTGGTTTTCCTCTAGCCCCTGCAAAGTGAGGGACTCACTAATTTATCAACATCAGATGTTTGATGCAAGAGCATCCCTGGTTCTTGGCAATCTTGTATCAACCAAAAAAATTTACAATTCAATTTATTCTTTGTTCAATTTGGCCTTGCAGTTTCAACATTCTATTCTGCATTTTGTCATATTTGTTCACCGAATCTTGTGGAGCTATATTTTGTTCATGAACATGTTTCTCTACCTTATCCTAGGTCCGTGGGTCATTTGGATCTTTTTCTAGCAAGTTATTGCTTCTGGAATGTGGGATCATTTTTTGACAAGTGCACCAGAGCTGCTTAGACCCATTTGCTAATGGAGAATCTTGCACATCATTTGTGTAGCTTGGAGAGCCCAATTTCATTGCTTCCAACATCTCTTGGCTTGTGGCTTACCTTTCCTTTGGGTCCGCACCTCATGCTATGTATTTTTTGAAGGGGTTCCTTTAGAAGAGGCCATTGTAGTTGTTCTACATGTTATACCTTCTTCATCGGCAATCGTTTTCATCTTCACCTGACATAGATCATTCTAGAGATATGAATATCATATAAATCGATGTAATCAAGCATATGGTAGATAGTTTTGAGGACATAGAAGAATAATAAGAATATTAGGAGATCTGGAGTTGGTTCATAGTATTTCTTGAGTCCGGATCCTGTATTTTGAGCATGTTTGTAATCAGGCCTATGTGCCGAATTTGAAAGCCCGCATGTTGTCGACCTATTTGTATTTGAATTTCATGATATAATATAAGTCTGATTCTGCATTGCCTCCATCACATTGTGTTTCTTCTATTGTGTTTACGCTTGTTATGAGGTCCATACTGTTCTCTTGAAGGACTCTCCTATTGTGACTACCTCAAACTTATACTATTTTTTACTTTTTATTCTCTAGTTTGAGGGGACCATTCACCTAGTAGTCTTCTAGACCTGAATGTAGATGCCTCTTTCCTTTCCTCGCCACCATGGCCCTGCCCACATTATGCTTCCGCACCTTCTCATGTAGGTAGTTCTTCAATGCATCCCACCCAATCTGGGCCTCTTCTTGACGTTCATCCTTTTCACTTTTTGCACTCCACTAGATGAATGGGCACAATGGTGGTTTGAGCCCTCCAACTTGAAGCCAGTCTCCATCGTGGGCCATGATTTCCTTTCTTGGTTGTGTCATTTCCAAGAAGGCATTCATTTCATACATCCACTCATCCTTGACGTACTCTTGCATGACCCAATGCACCTTTTCGTTATTCCCCAACTCCAAACCCCAAGCCAAAACCATAGATACAATATCAATATTAGTGTAGTAGCAGTGCTCCATCTTCATGAATTCCTCCTTGAGCTGAATGTCAAGAATTTGGAAGACAATGGGGCCTTTGAGTTTGAAGATACTCCTCATTCTCTTTTCATAAATTTTCCTAAGGAAATCCAACTGTTGTTTTGGTGTAATCAAAGTGAAGTTGACCTCCATGCTCTATGAAACTAAGTCTACCTGTCCCTCTCTCCTAATGCACTTCCCAAAATATCACTTGGTGATGGGAATGAAATGGCAACCCAGGTATTAATAACAACCTCCCCTAATCATTTCACATTAACAACCATTTACTTGCCATTATGAATCCTACAATTGGTGATGTACGAGAAAGGCCAAAAATTGAGTTGGATATCTTAGTAATCATCCCACATCTCATATGTTTGACCTTTAATAAATGATACTACTAACCTGGACAGGGTGTCCACCACTATGTTCCCACTCCTCAACGTGTGGAAAATTTTGAAATCTTTAAAGGACCTTAAATAATTTCTAATCGTCTTAATATATTTGGTCAATTTTCAAGCTAAATCCTTCCACTTTATTATTTCTTTTATAATTATTAATGAGTCTCCCTCTAGGTGTAGTTTTGAAATGGACATTATTTTGCCATTTTGATGACCAATAATGTAGCTTGTGCTTTGGCCTCATTGTTCAATCCTTCCATAAAGTTCTTGGCTCCCATCACAACAATACTGCTCGTCCAATCTCGTGCTACATAGCCTACCCTTGACAAACCCGAATTACCCTTCAATTCTCCATAAAAGTTTATCTTGACCCATCCCTCAATTGGTTTGATCCATTCAACATATTTTTTTTCTATTACTTTTGAATTAACCTAGATAGGCTCATTAACAAGCTAAAACTTGATGTAAGGCCATTTGGATTAGATCAATCTATCTTCTCGACTAAAAGGAACCTTAGTTGGGTTAGTTTGCACTGCAACAACACTTACCCACTTTGAAATGACATTTTCAATTCTCTCAAACATTTGATAAAAAAGGTTTCATCTTCTCCTAGAAAATGCATCTATTACATTCTCTCCAAATTTCTCAAATCAAGGTAGATAAGCAGACTTTCCATATGCTAGAAAATTTAGATTTACTTCGTACTTTGTACCATCTTTGAAACAACTCTTTTAAGGTTGAAGAAAGTGAAATATACCAATTAAGATTCTTTGTAACAAATCTCCAACAATTGTTAGCAAATTCTTAATGCAGAAAAAGGTGATCGAGAATTTCTTCACTTTTATTACACAAAACACATTTGAATGGGCCCAAAAAACCAATTTTTTTTTACCCTTTCCCCCATATGAACTCTACACCTTAATACCAACTAGGAGAAATATATCACTTTCGGCAAACATTTTTTGCTCCAGCATAAATTATATGGCCTCGTCAAACAATGTAGACTCCAAAATTTTATATCCAATCTTGATCAAGTATATACCTTGTTGAGATCCATACCAAATGATTTCATCTTGACCTCCCAAGAGCATGACTCTCCATTTTGAAAGAATGTTTTGAAGAAACTCATCATTATCTCTATCTAGGTTTAACTCTCCAATTGACTTCCACATCCATTCTTCTCTTCCATCCACCACTATTTTTTCCATGAAGTCCACCACCTTGGATCCCCTTCAATCTTTGGTTATTTGTTTTAAATAATTGAATCTATCATCCTCACCTAGATTCTCATAACCCTCCTAGGAATCATCCCAAAAGCATGTTGACAAACCATCACCCAGAAGCCAATTGATGTGATCAACTATTATAGATCAACAAGAAATCATAAAGTTCAAATTGATTAACCCTATGGGGGATTTTTAATGGTCAAAATTTGAGCTTTCAACTGATGATAAAGATATTTAGCTTTTAGAATCTTGACCCAATTTTGATCTAGGTTGCTATACATACTCCATATGATTTATGCCCCGATTTCATCATTCATTTCCTGCCAACTTCTTAAACCAATGACACCTTCTTGTTTTGGTTCACAAATTTTATCCCATGTAAGCAAAGGAATCTTGTTGTGATCATGGTTTGCATTTGTAACGTCGTAAATTGTACGCACTTGCTAAAGCAGTACAATTTCACACTTAGTTTAGCACCCGCCTTGGTGCATTTTGCATTTTGCATTGCATTTCCCCTTTAGCACTTAATTAATCAAATTAATTAGGTCTAAGGTTCTATTTCATCATCTTCCACATCATAGAGTCGGGCCCTTTTCGTTAAAGTGTGCCCCTTTCATTTTATTCCTCCAATACATTATTTAATCAAAAACCCTAATTAGGTCCTATTTTGAACTTGGGGGCTTGATTTCGGGGGTCAAAACATCTTGAAATCACTTGTAACTTTGGGATTCTCTCTAAAATCATCATATCCGATGGCCCTAAAAATTTGGTGAAACGTTGTCAGGACCATGGCGCTCGAAGTGCACACGGTCCCGGACATTTTTCTCGAAATTTTAGGAGTGCAATCCAATCATAAAATAAAGCTTAACCCCAAGAAATTGGCGGGAGATTCAATCTCTAGGTCGGCCAAAAGTTGAAATTAAGACCTAGGGTTTCATATATAAAGGCTCTCTTTCTTCATTTGAAAGGATCGAAATTTTGGTTTCAGGGACCTTCTATGCAGCGAAAGAGCAGATCTTTGAAGACTTCAACAACATTCAACATCCATCCATCAAGCATTCATCAATTTCATTCATCCATTTAGGGCTTTAAAGGCATTGAAGAGCAATAAGGGATCACCGACTGAAGATTGGCTTGTACCCCTCCCTTGGGGTTGGGTATAATTTCATGTTGTTTTCATGTCTTTGCATAAGCCTCATTATATCACTTGTACTCATGCTTTAGATCTCTTTACATCTTGATTTGGAGCATTTACATTGTCATTTACAAGCAATTAGGGTTTACTTTCTAGGTTGCTCTAGTTTGCTTACTTGCATTTTAGGATCTTGCACACACACAAGGTCTACACACACACTACTTTTACAATACAACTTGGCTATTCGTGGAGGTGGAAATCACCAAAGCGGGGGTTTGACTAAGGCAAAACCCTGTATAGCTGCCCACCATACCTTTTCAAATATAAGTGCAGGTTTCGGGATTCGGACGACGCCGCAAGTTGCAGATCCGATGGAAGCAGACAGAGACTGAACTTCACACCAAATTTCAGAGCAAAAGACCAGGACAGGGGCGTGGGGTGCCCTAGTCCTACCAGGACAGGGGCGCTAGGTGCCCTGGACCCTGGGACAGGGGCGCTGGGTGCCCTGGTCCTTCTGTCAGACAGCATTCCTGACAGTTTTCCAGGTTGCAAAATAGCAGTTTCAGGTGCAGTTTCAGGAGCAGAATCAGAACAGTGGCGCCTGCACCCCCATCCTGAACATTTTCACTCAGATTTTAACTCTGGGTACACATCTGCAATCTTGTCTTGTCCTTGTATTTGCAGCTTTCCATTGTTTAACTTCAATTCTGCAATTTTGTTATTAGTTCATACTTGCACTCTGAGGTTAGGAATTGAACTTGTATCATTTTATGTTTCAATTGCAACAAAGGAATAGAAACCCTAATAGGTAGCCCGTGGCTCTCTCTTTCACAAAAAGAAGTAGCCAATTGTGTGATACCTCTAGGCTCTTTTGTATTCCACAATGTGTGTCAAAAGGTAGGATTAGGACATGTTAGCCTAGTCTCGCTTTTTCCCCTACACATTTTGGTGAACCCGATGTGAATCTTATTATTGCTTTCTCTTGCATTGCATTTGTTGGATCTAGATCTAGGTTTAGTGTGTTTCATTTAAGTTTTATTTTTATAAAAAGAAAAAAAAAAGAGGGAAAAGAAAGAGTGTGTTTCTTTGTTTCTTTGCATTGTGTGTTTAAGTTTTGTGCAATTTTTATTTCAAAATGTCAGATTTTTATTTGCAAGATATTTGTATTTATGATGATGTATGCAATTATGTCGATTATGAGTATAGACAAGATGAATTAGATGAAGCTTTAGATGAGTTTTTGAATCCTAAAGATGCCAAACCTTCATTTTAATAAAGACTCATAAACCTTGTTACTATGCCATTTCGTCGTGATGAGAAAGATAAGTCGAATGGTTCCTCTCAAGGGTACATTCCTATAAACTCTTCCACTGAATCTAGTAACATGGTTGTTTTCAATGATCCTCTCTATGAAGAGATGTCTCCTTTTGAATCAAAAGATAAACCTTTTAATCGATATGATCATGCTTTGTTGGATGATGCTCTTGATGACTTTGTGGCTTTGTCGAAATCTTTAAACAAGAACAAAACTTCTAAATTAGTTAACATGATAAACCTAAAAGAACATAATAAGCCTCTCTTTGAAGTCCAAGGTGCTTATCCTTCTCCCACTTTTCAAGTTCCTAAATCACCTCCCCATACTATCCAAGGAGGGTATGGTCATGATTCCTTTCTTACTCTGAATAAACCTATCATCACTGTGCAAGGAAGAAAACCTATGAGTCCTTATAGTTATGCCAAGCAATTAACTAGAGAGAGTTGTCATGCAGTTGCCCATACTTATCATACTAGAAATAATAGGCAGCCTAATCCTCCTCCTGTTACTCTAGTTTCTCTTCCTAATCCTCAACCATTTCTTCCACAAGCTCCACGTATTTCACAAGTTCTTGGTAAGGAATATGATCTCATAGAACAACTTAAAGCTACCCCTGGTAAGATATCCCTTTGGGATTTGATTCAAACTTCTTCTGCTCATCACGGAATGTTACAAGATGCCTTGAAAGATTTGAATGTTCCTCCACCAAATACATCTAGTAATATAGTGTCTTTGGTTAACTCTGTGATGAATCCTAAAGCTCAAATTGTGTTTACCCAAGACGAGTTGCCTACTAGTGAAATTCAACATCAATATGATCCCTTGATGATTGTGGTTATCATAAATGACACTGCTATAAGATGAACACTGGTAGATAATGGCTCTGGCCTTAATGTGTGTAGCATTAATCTATTGCATAAGATGAATGTGGATACATCCCTTATTGAGCCTGACTCTCGTCCCATTCGAGGCTTTGACAATGTGGCTAAGTATTCATTAGGTATTATCACCTTACCCCTCACAGTGGGGCCTGTTACTTTGCCTACTCCTATCCATGTTATGTCGGGAAATATAACATACAACTTGTTATTAGGGAGACCTTGGATTCACAGTATGCAAGCTGTCTCCTCTACATTGCATAGACAAGTTAAATTTATTTATAACAATAAGACACATACCTTGATAGGTGATACTAATTTCCAAACTTGTTTACAAACATCTACTTCCAAAGGGGGTTCTTCTAAGCCTTCCTCGTCTAGTGATGACTCTTTAAACAAGATACCTATGGATGAATCCTCACCCTCTGATGATCAAAATTCTTTGGATGAGTCTAAAGCTCCGGAAGAAGATCCTTCTTGACTTGAATCTACACATGAGAAGGCTTTTGATCCTGAAAAGGTTCTCGCAGAAGACGATTGGGGATCTCTTGATTTTAATCCCACCTTTGTAGGTGAATATAAGGTTCCTCCTAGAGAGCTTAAAGTTGAAAAGAAGGAAGAGGCTAAAAATCAATCAATCTTACCTGAACCTATGAGCAATAATTTTGTGGCCGCTTCTCAAACTTCTCACACCTCTAATTCTGAAGGATTTGATTCTTTGTCTTATGAAAAACCACCTTCTCTTTCTGAAATGGCTGATCGTTATGGTCATGGTTTTCATATTCTAGCTAAGCATGGGTATCATGGAAATGGGTGTGACGCTCACGAACAAGGAATAAAGGTTCCTCTCGAGAATAATCTTTATGATGTGACCTTTGGACTTGGTTATAATCCCTACAAACGTACTAAAGCTTCTAAGAGACCATGTATTAGTGTTAATGTTATTTCTATATCTCTACCAATGAGACACCCTGAGTATATTGATGGGGATCCTTCATGTGCCTGTGCTTTGGATGTCTTTCCTACCGATGATGCTTTAGCTGAGTTTTTAGGAGCATATGATACTCTTCCTCGTTATCATCACAATAGGGGATTTCCTTATTGTTTGAACACTGAAGCTTATTTTGGCAAAGAAATTGATAATGATGAGATTGTGAAAGAATTCCCTCAGTTAAAAGATACTCCTCAACAAAGTAATCTTCTTATAAGTGACACCATTGATGTTAAGATGGATCCTTGCAATGAAGAAAAAGTTATTAGGATTGGGAAATGTTTGGATGAAGAAGAACAAAAACAATATGCAGATTTATTGCATGAATTCCCTGAGATCTTTGCTTGGACATATTCTGACATGCCTGGTATAGATCCTAAGATTGTTACTCATAATATTGTCTTAGTTCCCGATGCTAAGCCTTTGAAACAAAAGATTCAAAAAATGAATCCTAAGGTAGCTTTGCTTGTTAAGGCTGAGATTGAAAAATTATTGGAGGCTGGATTTATCCACCCTATTGATTATTCCCCGTGGATTTCAAATATTGTCACTGTGGCTAAATCAGATAATAAAATAAGAATGTGTACCGACTTTTGAGATTTAAATAAGGCTTCTTTGAAAGATGATTTCCCCCTCCCAAACATTGACATGATAGTCGATTCTACAGCAGGACATGCTTTGTTATCCTTCATGGATGGTTTTTCAGGATACAATCAAATCTTCATTAATCCTCAAGATCAATTCAAAACTACTTTCACCACTCCTTGGGGTACATTCTGTTGGGTAATGATGCCTTTTGGGCTTAAAAATGCCGGCGCAACTTATCAACGAGCAATGACCCTTATCTTTCATGATTACATGCACAAGATTTTAGAAGATTATGTTGATGATATTTTAGCCAAATCCATTCTCCGTATAGATCATATTAAGATCCTTCTTCAAATCTTTGAAAGAATTTGTAAATATCACATGCGCTTGAGTCCCTGAAAATGTGTTTTTGGTGTGGATAGTGGAAAACTATTAGGATTCATAGTTTCGCATCGTGGGATTGAGGTGGACACTAAGAAAATAGATGCTATTGTCAACATGCCACCTCCTCGAAATGTGTCTCAACTTAAAAGCTTACAAGGAAAGATTCAAGCTATTCGAAGGTTCGTATCTCAACTTGCGGATCGTACTTTTCCTTTTACTCAACTTCTCAAAAAGAATATCACTTTTCAATGGAACAAAGATTGTCAGCAAGCATTTGAAGATTTAAGAGTATATTTGGCTAATCCTCCTATCCTTCAACCCGCCGAACCTTCTAAGCCCTTTCTTCTTTATATAGCTGCTTCCTCTCATGCTCTCACAGCATTATTGGCACAACATGATAAAG
Source organism: Cryptomeria japonica (assembly GCF_030272615.1). Lineage (NCBI taxonomy): Eukaryota > Viridiplantae > Streptophyta > Pinopsida > Cupressales > Cupressaceae > Cryptomeria > Cryptomeria japonica. The sequence continues at coordinate 497,158,703 of NC_081408.1, forward strand.
ATGGTAAAGAGTGTCTGGTTTATTATATAAGTCAAACCTTACTCGATTATGAGACCCGATATTCTACGATAGAAAGACAATGCTTGGCCTTGGTGTTTGCGACTCAGAAATTGAGACATTATCTTTTAAATTCAGAAGTCCACGTCATGGTAAAGTTTGATCCTTTGAAGCATCTTTTCTCTAAAACTGATTTATCAGGGCGCCTAGCTAAGTGGGTTATGATGTTAATTGAATTTGACCTTAAATTTGTTTCACAAAGATCAATTAAAGGGCAAGCGTTGACCGATCACTTAGTTGAGGCCCCTTCACCTTTCTCCTTCCCTAACCCTGAGTCCTTTCCCGATGATTTCATTCTTTGCACAGAGAGAGATGAAACTTGGGAGTTGTACTTTGATGGCTCTAAGTGTCGTACGGGATTGGGGGCAGGTGTTGTTCTGATTTCTCCTACAAAGAAATCCATTCCCTTATCTTATCATCTCAATTTCCTATGCACCAATAACATTGCTGAGTATGAGGCTCTTATAGCAGGAATAAAGGCAGCCTTGGCTTTGAATGTAAAACACATACATATTTATGGAGATTCTCAATTGATTATAAGACAAGTAACAGGACTGTATCAAGCAAAACAAGATAAATTATCACAATATAAAAACCTTGCTATCTCTTTGTTACAAAAATTTGATTCTTATACCATGGAACCTGTTCCTCGAAAAGATAATCGACATGCGGACACAATGGCATGTGTGGCTTCTCTTGTATCTTTAGAGGACCCTGTGGTTGATCTCAAATTTGTTATTCACAACCTTATTTCTCTAGCTATTGTAGATGATTCTAGCTTGGTGACATGTTGTGACTTTATAGACTCAGATGAATGGTATTTGCATATTGTAAGATACTTGACCGATGGTACCTTTCCTGATTCCGCCAATAGGAATACTAGGGCTAGAATTCGCAAGCTGTCAGCTAGATATATCATTCTTTCTAATGTTCTTTACTGAAGGGGTTATAACGGTCTTCTCCTTCGTTGTCTTAACAAATCGGAAATCCCTATTGCTCTTGAAGAGGCACATTCAGGTGCCTGTGGGGGGCATTTTGGAGGCAAATCCTTGGTTCAAAGGTTGCTTCGTATGGGATATTATTGGCAAACTATGCAGCATGATTCTTTTTCATTTGTTAAGAAATGTCATCAATGTCAACAACACAATAATCTGATTCATGCTCGTGCCCAAGAACTTCGTTCTCATGTAGCTTCTTGGCCTTTCTCTGCATGGGGGTTGGATCTCATCGGTAAAATCTCTCCTCCTTCATCTCAAGGACACACTTTCATTATAACCGCAACAGATTACTTTACAAAGTGGGTAGAAGTTGTTCCCCTTCGCTCTACTACTGCTGAAGTGATTTGTCAATTTCTTCTAGAAAACATTATTTCTCGATTCAGGATACCTTCCACTATAATCTTAGATAATGGGACATCATTTAAGAACAAGGACATGAAGAAATTCCTCGAGAAATATCATATCAAACATCGATTTTCTACACCATACTATCCTCAATCAAATGGTCAAGCCGAATCATCCAATAAGATAATTGAACAAATTCTTCGCAAAACCGTGAATAAGCATGGTAAGGATTGGAGTACTCAGCTAATTTATGCTCTTTGGGCCTACCGAATGAGTGTACGAATTGCTATAGGAACCACCCCTTATAATCTTGTTTATGGTGCTGATGCTATCATGCCTTTAGAGTTAGAGATTCCATCACTTAGAGTTTCTCTCAAAGTATAGTAGATGATGACTCTTATAGAGAACAAAGAGTTCAGCAGCTTGAGATGCTTGATGAATAGCGTATAAATGCTCTTGAGCATATTCAAGCGTATCACAAAACTCTACAACGAAGCTATAATGATAAGGTGATTCAACGTTCTTTCTCAGTAGGTGACTTAGTTCTCTATGAGAATTAGCGCAATGTGAATGCCTTACCTGAAGAAAAGGGAAAATTTAGTCCTAATTGGCTTGGACCGTATATTGTTATTGAAGATTATGGATCAGGTGCTTATAAAATAGCGGATGTAGACGGTACGCCTCTTAAAGAACCTATAAATGCTATGCACTTGCGTAGATACTTTGCTTAATTCCTCATTCCTTATCTTTTATTTCATTTATCTTCTTATCACTTCTTCAAAATTGGATAATATGTTAGCATATCTTTGTTAGAGCAAATAGAATTAAATGATATTTTGTTTAATCTATATTGCTTCGTTCCTGACAAGCGTGTTTCTTTATTCTATAGTTTGTCTTGAATTCATTTATGTAAATTGCAAAAGATTTACATTTCCATTATGTTGGCATATTATACAATGTCTTTATGTGTTAAGTAGAATTGTATCATGTTGTGTTTAAATTAAATCACATTACTTATATGATTCTTAGGCTTAACACATATTTCTTCTCTATCATCAATGTAGTACTTGATCAAATATTTTATTTTAATTAAGTCACACATGTATCAATTTAATCATGGAGCATTGAAAAATCAATCACATGGAAATTAAATTCAGAACATACATGTACATCTACCAAATGTATTAACTTTAATCAAAATACACATTGTTTTAGGCATTAAAGATAACACATTTGAGACAAAGAGAGGCATGTATACATATATATATGTGGATATACAAAGGTAGGTCACTATACATCCAAAATGTGACCTATCCTACATCATGAGATCATCTCCTATCCCTAGGGCTAGTGGCTGGAGAGTGACGACTAGACGCTCCCTCCTGCTCCGGTCATGAAGGTGGACCCATAGGTGTATAGTGTGATATAGACCGTGAATGGCTCCGAGAGGAACTCCTACGATCCCTATCCATAAGGATCACGTGATACGAGGTAGCCTCGGCCTGAGCTGCTGCTAGATCACGCTGTGCCCGCTGAAGGTCCTCTGATAGAACTCTCTCTCTCTCCCTCCATATTTCCACCTGTACTCGAAATGGGGAAAACAAGTCATCATGCTGGCCCATGTTCCCTTGAGGTCTATAAGCAACCTGTGAGGAACTAGGGATCTGTGCCATCATGGAAATATCTGTCACTACTTGCTGGATCAAGGAGTGCCACTCCTGCACATTAGCTATAGCAGTAGAACAGATTTTGTATTAGTACCATTCTATATCATCAAAACATTAATCAATCAATATAAACCTACTATACCTGGATCTCCCTCATGCCAGTAGGGATCGTGATATGGTAGCATCTGTGACTGGGAATTACTAGGCTCCCCGCGCTTGAATGATCTGTGCACAATGGGTACAGGTCTCCGTATCACCTCGTGCTCCCCCTTTTGGGGAATGAGAGGAGGATCTAAGGCTATGGTATCATCTCCTGAATGGTGGGGAGCTGCATCTGACTCCTCCTCATCATCTCTATCCTCCTCCTCCTCGTCATCTTCATCATCATCTCTATCTGTGTCATCCTCCTCTCCTTCCTCCTCCTCCTCCTCGGCACTAGGCTAATCTCCTATGGGTGGATCAGGATCTCCTGCCTCCTCATGACCCTCTCCCTCCTCTGGCTCCTCCGATCTGGATCCCTAATCCTCATCTCGGTCTCCATGTCTCCATGGACCTGGATGGCCTATCGAGTGATCTGGTGGAAAGATAGGCCCCGGGTATGTCCTCACAAACCATGAGAGATACCTGCACTGTGCTCCGGGATCTGCGGCATAATCAGTGACCACATCCTGATCGGACCCCTCTATATATGTGATCTCGATGTCATATATCATAGGTCTCGCTACTGCTCTGGGCCTGGGAAGGACTCGTGAGTGTCGAGTGTAGATGGGTACATCGGCTGGAACACACTGCTCTAGCCCAAAATGCCTCCATACTCGGTCAAAGTAGAATGGGACTATGATGTGTGGGTATCATCCTCTCAATAGGCGGTTCCTCTGTAAGCATGCTAGCTGCCTCTCCATTCCATCCCATCTGTGCATCCGCAGATATGGTCTCCATACTGTCACCTCAGCTGTCAACCTATCGAATGTCACTCTCCAATATAGTAGATCCCCAAATCTCCACTCGCTGGTAAGTGGATAAGCAAACACCCTAGGTTGCTCACTAGCCGCACTCATTGGATAGCCGACAGGCCTGGTACATGTAAAGTGCTCAAATATCCATACCTATAGAAGTGTGCATGTCATCAAGCTACAACCCTGTCCAAAAACATACTCCTCGAGGTCGTGATAGAGATGTGCAAGCATACTCCGACCCCAAGCATATACTCTCCTATGTCTCTCCATAGCCCTGATGCACAATGTGAGACCCCCATGCATGTGCGTACCTCACCCATTAGGGCAGACAGCTAGTGCAATGATGGCAATCATAAGATGTCTCATGAGGGGCACCTCTCTGGTAGGATGTAAGAGCCAACTGACCATGATGCGACCTCTCATCTCGCTCAGCATGACTCTCCCTATGCAGTATACCTGCTCCCTCTGATGGTCCTCCACTGACCAATCGGTCGCGTATGTCACAGTAGCTCCTCTGATAGGTAGGCGAAGTATGCGGTACACATCCTCAAGTGTCACTGTCATCTCCCCTACTGGAAGCTGGAATGTACATGTGTCAGGATCCCATCGCTCCATAAGTGCCATCAGCATCACAGGACGGAATCGAATGGCCGACATAAGAATCATAGACCACAAACCTACTATAGATAATGTATCTCTCTCTGCCTAAGTCAGCCGGGGAATCTGATCTCGCAAGCTGTGAAGAATCTGCCCCGCCGTGTGCTCTCTCATGTATGGGAGACCCTGCAATACAAAAACATTGGTGTAATCAGTACTCAATCATCACAATCATCTATGCCAAAAATGAAAACTGTCGAACATCGAAAGCTAACCCTTGCCAAGTCCTGATTGGGACCATGGCGCCTTGAGGGGACCATGGTGCCCTGAAAGGACCATGGTGCCCTTCAGGGACCATGGCACCTTGATAGGACCATGGCGCCCTAGGTGGGACCCAGGGTCAGATTCCAAGGCCCACATTTGATCACAGAAACTCAAAGTCGATCACAGAAACTCAAAGTCAATAGAAATGTAGAAAGTCAAAGTCAAAGTTCAGTCAACTCACCTCGTCCAGTGGCTCATCGCTGATCATGGCCTGTCGCATAATCTCTATCCTCGTGGGACGCTCCAGTCATCGTGAAGGCATGATGATGGCTATGTGGGCTCCGCTGCAATGAACAATACTCAGAAATCAACAAAGTGACAAATGCAATAGTCACTTTCGAGGTATATACTTTCATTCCTTTACCTTTACTTTCAAAACCCTAATTTTCCTCTATCACTCATTTCATCATAACTTGAGTTTGGGAGATGCGATTTTTGAACTGTTTGTTGCGTAGGAATCATATTTTCGTTCCCTTACTCCCTTTATGTTCCAAAATGTGCTCTGATGAAGCCTCTTTAGTGAACATCTATCATCAATAATCTCTCACACAATTTGTCATGAGTAAACATGCTACCCTGTTTCACCTCCCTAATAAGCAAGCCGAAACAGGGGGGGCATATAGCTACTCGCAAATTTCATCACTTTCCTTAGTAAGCATTAGCTTATTTTGTGATCTAACGTGTGTTTTGTAGGGTGCGGTTCCTAACTATGTACTGCAGATACCGCTGGGGGCTTCGTTCAACGGACTTATGGATATATCCTTTTTCAAATAATGTTTACTTTCCTGTACTTTAGCTTGCATATGCACATAGTACTCATATGACCGTTAAAGTGGGGGCTAAATGTAACGTCATAAATTGTACGCACTTGCTAAAGCAGTACAATTTCACACTTAGTTTAGCACCCGCCTTGGCGCATTTTGCATTTTGCATTGCATTTCCCCTTTAGCACTTAATTAATCAAATTAATTAGGTCTAAGGTTCTATTTCATCATCTTCCACATCATAAAGTCGGGCCCTTTTCGTTAAAGTGTGCCCCTTTCATTTTATTCCTCCAATACATTATTTAATCAAAAACCCTAATTAGGTCCTATTTTGAACTTGGGGGCTTGATTTCGGGGGTCAAAACATCTTGAAATCACCTGTAACTTTGGGATTCTCTCTAAAATCATCATATCCGACGGCCCTGAAAATTTGGTGAAAAGTTGTCGGGACCATGGCGCCCGGAGTGCACACGGTCCTGGACATTTTTCCCGAAATTTTAGGAGCGCGATCCAATCATAAAATAAAGCTTAACCCCAAGAAATTGGCAGGAGATTCAATCTCTAGGTCGGCCAAAAGTTGAAATTAAGACCTAGGGTTTCATATATAAAGGCTCTCTTTCTTCATTTGAAAGGATCAAAATTTTGGTTTCAGGGACCTTCTATGCAGCGAAAGAGCAGATCTTTGAAGACTTCAACAACATTCAACATCCATCCATCAAGCATTCATCAATTTCATTCATCCATTTAGGGCTTTAAAGGCATTGAAGAGCAATAAGGGATCACCGACTGAAGATTGGCTTGTACCCCTCCCTTGGGGTTGGGTATGATTTCATGTTGTTTTCATGTCTTTGCATAAGCCTCATTATATCACTTGTACTCATGCTTTAGATCTCTTTACATCTTGATTTGGAGCATTTACATTGTCATTTACAAGCAATTAGGGTTTACTTTCTAGGTTGCTCTAGTTTGCTTACTTGCATTTTAGGATCTTGCACAAACACAAGGTCTGCACACATACTACTTTTACAATACAACTTGGCTATTCGTGGAGGTGGAAATCACCAAAGCGGGGGTTTGACTAAGGCAAAACCCTATATAGCCGCCCACCATACCTTTTCAGATATAAGTGCAGGTTTCAGGATTCGGACGACACCACAAGTTGCAGATCCGACGGAAGCAGACAGAGACTGAACTTCACACCAAATTTCAGAGCAAAAAACCAGGACAGGGGCGTGGGGCGCCCTGGTCCTGCCAGGACAGGGGCGCTAGGCGCCCTGGACCCTGGGACAGGGGCGCTGGGCGCCCTGGTCCTTCTGTCAGACAGCATTCCCGACAGTTTTCCAGGTTGCAAAATAGCAGTTTCAAGAGCAGAATCAGGACAGTGGCGCCTGCGCCCTCGTCCTGAACATTTTCACTCAGATTTTAACTTCGGGTACGCATCTGCATTCTTGTCTTGTCCTTGTATTTGCAGCTTTCCATTGTTTAACTTCAATTCTGCAATTTTTTTATTAGTTCATACTTGCACTCTGAGGTTAGGAATTGAACTTGTATCATTTTATCTTTCAATTGCAACAAAGGAATAGAAACCCTAGTAGGTAGCCCGTGGCTCTCTCTTTCACAAAAAGAAGTAGCCAATTGTGTGATACCTCTAGGCTCTTTCGTATTCCACAATGTGTGTCAAAAGGTAGGATTAGGACATGTTAGCCTAGTCTCGCTTTTTCCCCTACACAACATTCCAAAACATTTTTTGCCTTTTTTGTTCAATCACCTTGAGATCTTAGATGAGATTTTAAAGACATCATTGAAAATATTAGGATTGCATAAATAACCAACTTCAACATGAATATACACCCTACAGAGCTTAGCTGCTTACTTTTCCAACATCCATTTTACTAAGGAAATTGTCCACTAGGCTTCTCCATAAGTTAGATCTGCATGCTCCAGCAAAGAGTGGGATGCCCAAGAACTTACCCGACAGAGAGCTAGGTTCAATCCTGAGGACTTTTGTAATTTCTTGTTGCTATTCCAATTTAGTATTATAGAAGAAAATTTATGATTTCTTCCAATTAATCATCTGATTAGAAACTCAACTATAATTGTCTAGTGTAGTCTTCATACATTTGTCTTCTTTGAATGATGACTCTCTCAAAAGTAATGCATTGTCTGCAAATTGAAGATGTGTTGCATAAATCTTCACTCCTCTCCACTAACCCTCACTCCTTTTCTTTGAAATAAATCTTCCAAGAACCTCTGCCATGATAATAAAAAAATTAGGAAAATGGGATCCCCTTGTCCAATTCCCCTTGAGGTCTAAAAAAACCCCTAAGGGATGCCACTAACTAAGATTGAAACATGCAGACTACAAATACAACTTTGAACCCAAGAAACCCATGTATGACAAAAACCAAACCATTCCAAAACTTTTAGTAAAAAAAATTGTCCACCTAATCATACACCTTTTTAATGTCAAGTTTTACAAACATCCTATTGATGATGGTCGTCCTTATTGAATGGATAGCTTCATGATCTATTATAATTCCTTCCACTATGGATCTATTGGGGACAAACCTACTCGGGTCTTTAGAGATGATAGAACCCAAAACCTTCTTTATCCTATTTGCCATTACTTCGGATATGAATTTGTATACTATATTACATAAATTGATTTCTCTAAGATCATCAAAAGATTGCACACACCTTCTTTCTTGAGGACACGTGAAATCATTGTGTTGTTTGAATCTTTCAACATAAACTATCAGATCTTTATTCTTCAACAACTCCCCAAAGATCATCTTTAAAAATGTCCCAAATTTTTTGAAAGAAAATTGTAGGAAAACCATTAGGGCCAAATGCCCTGTCACCTTCCATTGAAAAGAGGGAAAATCCATCTTCCTCTATATTGACTAGTTCTTGAAGCATGAGATTATGTTCTTCAAAAACTAGACTTGGAATTACATTGAATATACCATCATTTGATTCTAAGTGTTGGCCACCATCCACTGACAAAAGGTTTTTAAATTACTTGATTGCCTCTTTATTAATATCTTCTATATCCCCTAGCCAAAGGCCTTTTGCATTTTTAATGGCATGCATTCTATTTCTAGATCTCCTGGCTTTGACTGAATTTAGAAAGAATTTTGTAATGTAGTCTCCCTCTTTTAACCAACACTCTCTAGATTTATAGCACTAGAAGACTTCTTCTCTAGCTAAAACCTCTAAATATTATGAGGTTAAATTTTTTTATTCATTAAAATCAACTTCTTCTATATCCTATTGAATTACTTTACTACAAAGTTGCTCCAATTTTTGTTCTAGTTGAAAATTTTCTACAAAAATATTTTTGAAATGTACTCTATTCCATTCTTTCAAACTAGAATTAATAAACTAAAGCTTCTTGAAAATTATTCAATCTTTTTTACCTTCTCTTGTAGGAGCATAAGACCACCACTGTTTAATTAGGTCTCTCAGTCCATCCACATGCAACCACATATTTGAACTTTTAAAAGGGAAATGATCTAATTGGAGTGGTATCATTCTCCAAAAAGAGAGAGATGAGGTAGTGGTCCGACCCTGAGAAAGGAAGAATATTAGCTTTGAAAAAAAAGGGACAATATGCCTAACTATTAGCTAGGAAGAAATGATCAAGTTTCTCAGCAATGTTCAAAAAGTTGTGTTTGCGGTTTGTCCAAGTAAAAGCTCCATTATTGTACTTGACTTCCAACAAAGCACTTCTTATGAAAAAGTTTTGGAAATCCATTTGTATAGCCCCAAACAAAACCTTGCCCCCTTTTTTATCCATAACCTCAAGGCTTGCATTAAAATCACCACCAATGACCATAACCATATTACCATTGTACTGAATGAGACTTGAAAGATGAAGCCATGCCTCTCTTTTTTGACTAGTGCATGTGGGACCATATACATTTAAAATATCAATCTCTCCAACAATAGTGTTCTAACTAGCTGCCATTGTTTACCTTGAAGAATCATTTCTACCCTAACATTGATAGGGTTCCATAAGAAATCCAAGCCCCCAAAGGCTCTGTCCCCTTTGACAAAGGTCCCTTTCCAATGCTTCCAACTTCAGAGAAACCTTTTCGCTTCCTCACTCAGTTTTGTTTCTTGAAGTAACACCACATCTAGTTGTGTCTAAATAAAACATTGTTTGATCGGGCACCTCTTGTCAGAGGCATTACAATCCCTAACATTCCAAGATAAATTTTTCATGGCTCCTTGGGAAGGGAAAAACCCTTCCCAGATCTAAGTTTTTTTTAACCTTTAGCACTTCATGCTATTTCCAACTTCATTTTGTTTGTGTTTGGTCCCCTAGATTTCTTCTCTCCATTTTTAACTTTGTCATTAGTAGATTGGGTTTGACAAATAGTTCTCTTTCCCAAAATACCATCAAAATCTCCCACAGCTCTAGAACAACCTCTTCATTCGAGGAGAATATTAGAAAATCCCCTTGAAGCCATTATTGGAGTTGAATGGCATGCAACATCAAACTCTTTCTAAGAAGAAGAATCCTTAAGTGGAAACATGGATATCCTTAATAGCTGGTTGAAAAAATTGATCAAGATCAACCATATTCTCCAATCCATCATTGGGGATCTCTGAGATTTCCATGTCTTGGACATTAGAATAAGACTCAAACTTATCAATGACCTCGATTCTCATAACAATTTGAGCTTCCTCACCCAGAATACCAAAGTTTTTCCTATCCATTACTTCAATTCCCAAATCCACATTCACTTTGAGGTTATCTAGTTCCACCTTCTCCCATTCTAGACTAGCTTTAAGGTCTATCCCAAACTCTGTCCTCTCATTCCTCAAAGAGACCTTCAAATCTTCTTGGTCTTGTGCACAATCCAAGACCATGTAATAGTTGATCTCTACCTTCCCAACATAAAGAGTCTCCATTTGTGTTGGGATCTCCTTTAGAAGACCAAATAAAAACCATTCACCAAGATTTTAACAACAAAATTCTTACCCAATGGTTATCACACCATTTTTGAACTTAGAAAAATTTGACCATTTTTTGGCCCACTTCATATAGAAGGCTTTCTCCCTAAGCATTTTGACAACATCTCGCCATTCAACATTATCTATCTAAAGAGAAATAATTTAATTCTGGGTGGTTTTGATACTAACTTGGTACCCCATTTTTTATTTGACCTGACCTTTCAATTTCTACACTTTACCCTCCAAACTATTGAAACCCCCACTCGATCTAGAGAATATTTTTACATACCACTAATGATTTTGCATGTGGATATCGAGAGCAATGAAAGAAGTCATGTCGATTCACAAGAGAAGATGCTTGCCTCCTAATTGTTTGATCCTCCCGAGCCCAACTTGGAGGACACCAAGTAGGATTGTTGTACCTCAAATTCAATCATCTCCCTTGGTTCTGAGCTACTCAACCATGCCTAAAACCCTAAAACCTTAGTTTCCCACCATGTGGCACCATTAATTTCTAATATTGTTGATAGTTTGATTAGGTTCAATAGATGTTTTATGAAGGGGGATTGATCTAGGGATGTTTAAACTACCACCCTTCCACTTAACCCCTCTAGGCTTAAATTGTGCATTTTTAAAAAAATACATAATTTTTTACAAAAAACAAAATTCCCACAAGTGGGACACACTATTGTAGGAGCATCTATGCTTGTACATTTATAGGCATTTATAATGTTGAAACCTTATATAAAGAAAGAGAGTTAGAGAATAAGTTAGCCAACATGATACACATATATCTGGCATCATACATGTAATAATAAAAACATAAAAAATAGATCATCAATATATCAAATTTCTAATGTCAACAATGTATATATTTTCAATTGTCGTAAAATGAGTCATATGTGTATAATAATAAATTACAACAAATATAACCCAAAATTTTAATACAAAATTTAACTTAATAGTATTCCAAGCTTAAACCAAAATTATTAGAAGGCAATATAATTAATATTTTAAAAAGTATAAAAATGTTCTTTGTTTTATATTATGTTTATTTTTCTCCATCTACAATCACATCAATTTTATTTAAAATCAAATTTGATGATTGTTGGGATTCTTTTGATATTGGTTTCACCATTCCTAATAATTGTCTTGGATAAGTTTGGATAAGTTTTATGAAACTTTCTCTATACAATATCAAAGTGTCTAAATCATTCGATGAATTGAACACTATCATGCAAAATATCTACAACTTCTACAAGTTCCTATAGTAATAATTTTGTTTTCAATTTATAAATAATATATTAGATATATTATAATATTAATTCAATAAGTATTATGAAAATGACTTTAATTGAAATACAAATGTAAACACATTTTGAAATTGGAATTATTATATTGAATAAAGAAAATAATATAAATCAAGAACTAGTTATTTATTCTTGATTAAAGCTTTTTAGTAATAATAATTTTGAGACATGCGTTTTGATGTTATGGTGTTGCATCTTTTAATAAATATACAAATATGTTACACATTTTGAATACATTATGTCTTTATCCTTCTAAACTAATCTAACATAAAAGAATAATAAATATATTAAATTCTCATTTGATATTATATTGTCAAATACATAATCAAATGTGGAGATGTGAAATCATATGAACATACACATATAGGTGAAATGTCCTCCAAACCACATTTATTTCTCTTCTAGTATTGATTCTATTCCACTAGGCCACTTTGTGTTTGTGTGTACAAATGATGATTGTTGCATGTCAAAAATAATATATTAAATAATAACAATGTTTGAATTATAATATGTTAGAAGACCCACATTAGAGCATCCACAAAATGTGTAGTAGTTGTGGCATTCCTTTCAAGTACTCCATGCAATGACAAAGAGCATAAACAAAGTGGCAAGATGAAATTCAAGTCAATATCTCTCATGATATGACACAAACTTTTATTATTATGTAGTTACATTAGGAATATTAAAATGTTATTATGGTAAAATAAAATCTTGATAAAATGACACATATGAGGTCTTTTATAATCAATTATAGATTTATGTTTTGATTAAGTGAATATAAATTATTGAAAAAAAAATTAAAAATAAAGGGGAAGTGTATCAGTAGTTGTTATAGCTAACTTCGTACACCTATAGATTCTAAATGGTACATCAAATTTTGACAAATTTTTGTCTCCACATGTGACTCAACTAGTTATAGTTATTATTCTGGCTTTTGGGTAGTAATGATGTATGTTGTGGGATCCGTTATGCATGCAAGGGTAAAAAAGTACACATTTCAAAGTGTTGCATGATACATGCTTAAAGATGCATCAATAATTGTGCACTTAAAATTGTCAATCCTTATGCACAAACGTCGTAGTAGTCGTGCGCTATGGGTACCAATAATGATACAAAAATGGATCAATTATAATACAAAAATATTAAAAATGAACAGCTATTAATACACATGAAATTTATTACTGAAATTTTAACTTTTTTTTTTTATTTCTTTAAAATGAATTATTGAAAAGTTAGGTGTGGAAGAAGTAAACAATTTAAAAAAAAAAATGAAAGTGAAAGCACACCCCAAACAAACAAATAATATTAATAATACCAGTAGAAAAAGATGTCACCTTTATCATTTTTCTGAATGAAAATCTAATGTAGCACAATAAAGGGCATTTTGACTATGAAGCCACCTAACTTTCAGTGCTCAAGAAAGATTTGATAGCTGGAAAGGCATATGATTGATGAAGTGAAGGGATGTAAATTTGATTCTCGTCTGTGTCCACTTTATTAATTTTTCCAAATGTTTTGACAAAAAATCTTTTGAGTACCTAGAATTTTGTCTATCGTGGGCAATTGAATAATATGGAACAACCTTCAAACCTACTTTTTGGAAGGTGACATAGAGTACAGAAAGCAGACAAATTCTCCTACTCAGAGTATATTTCATGGTGGGGTCAGGCAAAGCTCGTGACCATGCCAAAATAAAAAAATATATTTCATATCTCTCTGCAAAGTGAATTGGGAACGTCGATTGAGGACAGTTGCATTGATTCATGCAAGAAATGGCTATGATTGATTGATTGGTTTTTTTCTCAACGGCCGGTCCACACAAATCTGATGGAGGGAGATTTGGATGGTTTGGCCAAATTCAGTAGTTGGGGAACAATTTCCCCCCTGTGGTCCCTTAATAAAGTTGCAGAAGTTGACAGTTGCATGTTGATGTTTATAACTAGGGGAGTGCCCCCTACTAAAAGGTGGAGTAGGTGGAACTCTAGCACCATACACTGTGCATCACCCTAGTGATCCAAAATAACATAAATGGGGGCACTTCAAATGCAACTTTAAATTTTATTTGCTTGCACTTTAATATGCAAGAGAACATTAGAATAAATCACAACTTTAGATGATAAAGGGAAGCGTATATCAATAAACAATAAAAAAAAAGAGATTTTTTCATCTTTCTATATACTAAAAGGAACTTCCATCTTTAAAATATATGTTGAATCTAAATGAACTTACTTAGAATTCAAAGAATCATATGCCATAAAAAAGGTCTAGACATTAAATTTCTAATGAAGTAATTAATCCAATTACAAGAAACTTAAGCTTTAGGATAAAATTTTAAAAAAGTGTTTTAGAGTCAATGATTGTCTGCATAATGCACAATGAGGATTAACAACACCCAATTGAGTTAACTTAGTACCAACGGGGAAACCTTGGTAGACAAGACATCAAGCAAAGTGGGCAAGCTTTAACTCAAGGATAAATAACTAAACACTTTAGAATTTATGTTGTCAAGTGCTTAGAGAAAATTGAAGAAACCATCTGCAATTAATCTAGATGTACCATTTCTAATATTCCCCTTAAATTTTGAAGATTCTAAGCCCAACTTTATAAATCATATGAGAGTGAACATAGTGAATAGTGGTTTGGAGTGAATAAAAATTTGACTAGGAATTCTACACTTCAATTTGGCCTTTGGCCAAAAAAGAAAATTCTTGACAATCTTAGAAAAAGATATTGGGGAGGGTTTTGATACCTTTGCAAAAGAGTTTCAAACCATGAACCCAAGGAGCCATAGTAAGGGGTCAATCCTAGCAAAAAATAATAAGATACCACCAAATAGAGGATTTTTTATTAGATAGAACCTTGTGAAAATCATTACCATCCCATAGAAGTCATGGCTTGATAGCTTTTTAGGTTATCTATTCAATATTGTTTTTCAAAATTTATTGAATGTTAAAAAGGAATAAACTCAATAAATCTATATCAACTATATGATCAAAGTTATCCATGTGACATTTATATACTTACACCACAATTAACAATTCATTGATAGTAGCCCTACATAAAATGGTGTATAAGAATTCTCACATGATGCACTCTAAGGTTTGAGTAACCTCATTAGGTTGTGCATGCAATAAAAACTATGAATGAAATATCATTTCCCACACAAGATCAATGAATAGTAACAATGAAAACATATTTATTATGTATCAATTGTTCCCGCACCGTCACTTTTATATTAGTGATTCTATATGCACTTTTACCCAAACAATCCAAATCATACTTTGTATGCATGTGGAAGAAATAATGGTGTGAATTCCACATTGTTCTATGGTTGATATATTAACTAGAACTTGCATTTATGAATTGTGAGACACAATTTAGTGAACCAAACCATGAAAGGAGTTGGGGTTGATTCTTCAACCCTATAGCTTCCAAGGATCCCCAACAACCAAGCACCTATTGCATAAAGTAAAAATTAAGAAAATTATTATGGAGGCCAAAGAGACTATTAATCAAAATATGCATGAATCCTTTCAAATGTGCAATCAAGTGTTTGAATGAATCCTTATAAAAAGGAAAAAAAAATAAGCCCTAGATGAGGATAAAAATAAGTTATGAAATGTGTTCCAATCATATGGCTAAAGACAAAAATGCATATGACTTAGTTAATCTTAAGAAGCTAATGTGTAAATGGACTTGATTAGTTAAATAAATAATTAGGTAAAATCCATTTTAATCTAAACACCTTTTTAGTGCAATGTAGAGAGAAGCTAAAACCTTTAACCATGAATGCATAAAAAGAAAAATATGGGTCCCAACACGTAGGCCTAATGAGGTTCCCATGTACAAATAAAAGAGATCTATCATAATTGGAGTTGAAAAGGAGAAAACCTTAAGGACATAATTCTCTGAAAAAGAGAAAGACATATGAAGGGATAAGAATCCTCAAAAAACAATCTCCTAAAAGGAATAGGAACATGAGGGATACCACCAAAGCATGAAGAAGATGCATAAAACTATTGAAATATGATTTCTATAGTTTTGTAATTGAAGAACCTCCTTTTAAATCACAATGAAGATCAAGACCAAGAACACAAAAATATGCATGAGCGATCAAAATGACACTACTCAAACAATTATTAGATAGAAACACAAGGCAACAATCTGACATTCAAAGATTTAGATGACACATCAATCGACATGAGTGAATCCAATGACAATACTCAACCAATGAAAATTATTAGAAAGAAAAAATGGAGAACATAGACCACAATTTTTCAGCCCAAAGCAAATTATATGTTGTAGTTTATACCCTGAACTCATTTATACAAAGGAAGCGATGATTTGATCAAGACATAATACTAACTAGTTAACTGAACATCAAATAATATTAGATAACACATCATATGTATAATTTTGGTATATCTATATTATTAATATCAATCAAGTACATTCATTCATATATAATCATATATCTTCCTCTATAGTCTCAT
Organism: Cryptomeria japonica; assembly: GCF_030272615.1. Classification (NCBI taxonomy): domain Eukaryota; kingdom Viridiplantae; phylum Streptophyta; class Pinopsida; order Cupressales; family Cupressaceae; genus Cryptomeria; species Cryptomeria japonica. Next base: position 497,175,176 of record NC_081408.1, read on the forward strand.
ACATATTATATACGTAGTCACATATAGTCTATATAGTCATACATAGTCATACTTTGTCACACATATCTTTCCTTAAAAATATATCTAGCCCAGATGGATGTGACCCATCTATCATATCCCTATCCTAGATGGTCTCTTTCAAATATTAGGTCCTACAAGCTCCGTGTGGTAGAATGCGGTAGGATTTTCTTGAATACATTTTTTATGTTCCCCTTTCTTGCCAACATCATCCCCGCTTCCAAAACATTGGCTTTTCCTTAAGTCAACTCTACTCAAGATTCGTATGATAATGTCTAAGTCATGCTCTATTAACATAACATTGTAACTAAAGCTGCACACACTGGTCTTAAATTGTCTCTCCCTGAGTGTTGCAGGAAGGTTTGGATTGAGGGAGACTCCATGAACATTATCAACTACTTGAAAGGGATCCAAAAACCTGGTTGGATGATTCAACGTTTGATTTTGGATTGCTTGGAAATTATTATTACTTTGAATAATTATTTTATTTCCCACAATTATAGGGAAGGAAACCATGTAGCAATCTATTTTTCTAATGCTGGATTTGTTAATGACTCTATTCATTGATGGGGGACTAGTGGTCCTCTCCCCCTTAATTAAGTAATACAATGAAGCTGGTGAATGCTAAGGTGGTGGCCTTATGGCTTACTATGATTAATATTCTTTCCCTAGAGTTTTTCTTAGTAATTTGGGTTACATGGAGCCTTCTTGACCATTCTTTCATTTATTGTGTGATAATTTTGGTGGCCTTGCCTTTACTGCTCATGATTATTGCACGTCACTTCATTGTTTACCCCACATGAATTATGGGTGTTTTTTGTTTTGCCCTTGTTTTTTTTCTTCTCATCATTGTTCTGGGTATCTCCTCTATTATTCCTTGTCTTTCTTTTCCTATTATAGTCCCCTATTACTGTTTTGGTGGTCCCCTTGACCCATGGGTGGGGATAGGTTTATAATGGAGCCCAATTCTTATGTAAAGTGGTAGAAAAAACCCACTATTTGGGGTAAACGCTTTGCAAGTGGGGTCACTCCTTTCTTGAAGAGGCTCCATGGTTATGAGCCATTCATGACTAAGGCATTTTTGAAAGGGTGAAAGAATGGTACCCTATTTGCTTACAAGGTGGAGCTGGGTTTTTTAGAAAATTTGATTGCTGAGGTCACTAGACTAAATTGTGAAGGCAAAAAGATATACCGAGATTGTAAATTGTCTGAGGAAGCCATTTCTCTATTCTTCAAGGAGGAGGAATTTGACAAGGTGAAAAGGACTAAGTCAGGGGGATATAACTGTGGCACCATAAAACCTCTCTAGGCTGAAATGGTGGAAGTTATCATGAGGTATTTCACCCTTGATGGTTGTTTCACTAGTCTTTTTGGTCACCATTTCATTTTGTTATATCATTTTCTGCCACAAGCATTTGGTTTCTTTCCCATTTTACTTGGTTTCTTCTCTTCTTTCTAGCATTAATGACCATAAGAAGAGTCCTACTTCCACAATGCTCCATGAGGTCCTTGTTCTTCTCCTCATGGAGTATGCTAAATTTGTGTCCATCTCTTCAATCCCCCTAGGGTAAATGCAAAATTTGGTATGCCTAGAATGTTACGGTCTATTATTTTAATAGGTCTACCAATTCAAAGGATGAAGTGTCAGATGAGGATTCGTGTTACCGCATATGTAATATGAAGAAGTCCGCTTCCCAAAACAAAATACAAGAAAAATCTCTTTGCATTCTTGGTCTAAAGGCTTTGAAATTGATGATGATGAGGTGGAATTTGTTTCTCCAGTGAGATCTAGATTGTCTAGAGACCTAACAGGGAAAGAAGAGAAAGAGAAATTTCCTAGGCCTATTCAATGTGTTGATGTCGGGGAGCCTTATAAAACTCGTAAGGTAAGAAGGGTCTCCAAGATAAAAGGGCCAAGAAGAGTAGTGTGGAGGTGGGTGAGAGTGTGAATGTGGGGTTTGAGATAATGCATGTGTATGAAAACCCTAGCTATGAGTAGATGGTTGTGGAAATAGAAGAGGACTATCAACATGATAGATTGCAAACTGACAATGTCCCCCATGGTGGTGTTAAGGAGAATTGTCTTGAGGATAACATTCCCTTGGTGGCACAAAGGAGGTCTGTCCTAAGGAAAATCCAATGAATGATAATGATGATGTCGTATTGCTTCTCGTTAAAGATACTAAAGGATAGACAAATTTGGCTATTTGGTTTATTTCTAAGATTAATGATATTAGAAATAATCTATGTTTTCTCTCCAACAAGGTGGGTAATATTATATGGCTGAGAACAGGGGATTGGAGATGGACAAGTCCAAGAAGATGTTGGCTTTGATCAAGGTGTTCACTAATGATGTTAAGCATATGGAATTAAACTAGGAGGAAAGAATCCATTGTTGGCAATTTGAAGGAATTTATTATGTGTTGCATTGATGTTTGTCATTGATGTCAACACTAGTTGTTTTGTTGTCTACCGGCTTCTGGTATAGTGGTTGGATTATCATGTTGATCTGGAGATTTGTCTTCAGTTTTGGTCTGATTGTTGGAATTGGTTTGGATTGGTTATTCATGTGTTCCTGATGTGTATCACATTTAGTTGGTTTGGGATTTGATGATCTAGATGCTATCATATGTTCTAGTAAGCCTTTTGGTTACCGATAAGGGTTCTACCGATAGCACTTTGATGAAGATCTTTTGATGAATCCGATAAGTGGTGTTGGTGCAGATTCTAGAAGGTTATCAGGATGCTAATGGTTGTCATGTTCATGTTCAAGCTGTTTGTGGTGTTTCATTTGTCTTATGGCGACCTATTTTGGGTCTGGTGTACTTTCGTTAGGTTATGGACCGATTTATGTAACGTGTTGGTTGATGCTCCCGATGCGTCACTGGTTGGATTTATTGTTTGGTTTATATTGTTTCGGTCTTAGGACGACTTGGTTTATCATTGGTTTATGAGATTATGTAATAGATCTATTGTATTATCATTTAGGTGGCCGACCAAATTGTTTAGGTCCTGTGTTGGTATAAATATGATGTAAGATCTCTTTGTAAATCATGGGATTAAGGTTATAGGATTATCTACGTGCGAATAAATTTGTAATCATATGCAGAGGTTTTGGTCGATCATAGGTGATCGAATTGGGTTTGTGAAAGAGGTTTAAGACCTTTGGTATTGAGCTTAACTAGAATTGTACTCAAGCATAGGAGATGTTATTTTTGCAGTTCATTCATCTTTTCGGATTGTAGTCTAGATTTATTTTGTAGTCAGTGAGGCTCCTTTTGTGATGAGCAGTGTGCTCTAGGATGTTGGCCTTCCTGCATGTGTAGGCCCCTCTTATTGTAATCACATATTTTTTGCAGAAGTATTATTTGGCTGTCGGTAGGCTTCCCACCGTGGTTTTTCCCTTTAGCGGGTTTTCCACGTATAAATCATGGTGTTATGTGTTATGGATGGTTGGATATGCTAAAATGCTTGATCAATGAGGTTAACAATAAGCTCAACACTATGGTTAGTGTCAACAAGGATGTTGTTTAGAAGAATGCCAAGGGATTGTACATACTAAATGAAAAAGCCTAGATCTTGGGGATGGGTGAAAAGAAGAAGAAAGACAAGACCTCGATGGAGGGTGTTGATGTTGCTCAAGATGAGGGGAAGACCACTAACCATGTTCTTGACTCAAGTAAACATGTGTCTTCCAAGATGCAAGGGATCTCAACTAAGACCTAAAGCCAATCAAAATTTGTTGATGACCATGCTCAGGTTATTAAAGAGGTTATGGTTATGCATGACTAGATTATTTATCAAAACATTGAAGTTGCAAATTTTTTCAAAGAATTACAGTAGGATGGTTCAAGCTTTATCCCTATTTTTTTTGTGGTTGTGTTTCTATTTTTTTGGTTATGTTGTTGATTTGCTACCAGTTTTAGTCTTCTTTTCTCTTGTGGGTAGCATTTTGTTGTATAGGGTTAGGCGCCTTCATAAACTATTTTACCTAATAAAAATACATTTTATTATTGTACCATTGAACATTGTTAGTCTGGTTACACCAAAATTTAGAATGTAATTATTGATTTTATTAAGGCCCAACCATTTGAGTTCTAGTTTTCCTTGCTTCTTGAATTTACTATCATAGAGTAGGATCATATCATTGACCTTGAATTGTTTAGACCTAATTATTTGGTCATGCTATGATTTGTCTTCATCTTTTTGTCATAATATATGAAATTTCATTAATTATCTTGCTTCATCTAGTTTGTCTAGTTATTCTAAGAAATCATTGATGGATTCCCCATCAATGAGTCTTAATGCCATTACTATGTAGAGGTTATGGATGTTTAAATTTAGAGGTAAGCTAGCCTCTATCCCATAAAAAAGGTCAAAAGGATTATGCTTGGCAGATCATTTTTATGTGGTAAAATAAGCCTAGAGTACTACAAGAATTTTAATGTCTCGGTCCATCTTGTTTGCATTACACATCTTGGTTAAGGTAGTCCCTATAAATTTATTCAATTCTTCACTTGCCTCATTTTCTTATGGATGACATGGTGTACTATAGTTATGAGTAATAACAAAATTAATCTTTTATTATCTTATTAACAAATTATTTTCCCTAGTCACTAGTTATGCTCAATGGATAGCCATATTTAGTATACACGGTGTAGTCTTTGGTAGGTTTAGCCTTAGCCCATTTGGTTAAGCAATCTATACCAATAATAATGAATGTAGACTTGGAAAGTTTCACTGAAGGTTCTATAGGTCCGATGAAGTTAATGACTCATTTTTCAAATGGGACTTGCGCTAGAAATGGCAATAAGGAATTTCATCTTGGTTAGTGGGTTGCCCTATTCTTTGGTAGATGTCACAATTCTTTGTATAGTTCTTAGCATATAATAGACAACCATAATCTAGCTAGTATATTTTTTGGGAAATGGTGTCTCCATAATTATATCTCTCAACAATGCCTTCATATACCTCTCTTATAATTTTCTCACATTCATGTTCATAGACTACTCTCTAGAGGATGTGATCTCTCCATTGTCGTATAGTGTTCCTTTGATCAACGTAAAAGGAAATGAATTTTGCAATGAAAATTATTTATTATGTATTGTCATATCAATTGGATATTCTCCACTAGAAAGTAAGGCAGCCACATCATGGAATTCTTTGGGGAATTTAGTTATCCAAAACAAATGGGTTCAACCTCTTGTAGGTCTTCCCCTATATCAATTCTAGATAGGTAGTTTGAACCTTGGTTGTTTCTTCTTAGTTTTACTATGATGTTAAAATTCAATTCCTAAAATATTAGTAACTATGTACACATTCTTCCTTACAGAACTAGTTTATTTAGTAAGAATTTTAAGGGCTCATGGTCAGTGTAAAATATGAATGGTGTTGATAGGAGATAGTGGCAAAATTTACGTAATGAATAAACCATGGCCAAGGCTTCTCTTTTGGTAGTATTATAGTTTCTTTTGGATAGGGAGATTTTTTGACTGGCAAAATAAATTGGATGATCTTTATTACCATGTGCTCGAGTGAGGACTAATCCTATAATTATTCAAGAAGCATATATACATGAACATGGAATGGTATTGATCAATTTGGGAGTATAAGAATAAGGGCTTTTGCTATTTTTTGTTTCAAGGTGTCAAATAATTGTTGGCATTGATCAATCCAAGTAATGCCTTTATTAGTCTTCTCCTTTGGGGCTTCCTCTAAAGGGGTTGCTATGATGGCATATCCTTTGATAAATTTAATATAATACCTAGTATATCCTAAAAATGTTATAATTTTTGGTGCTATTTTAGGTGGTGACAATGTCATAATCAAGACAATCTTTATTGGGTCTACCATTAGACCTTTTCTACATATTATATGACCTACTAATGTTCCAAAAGGTATTAGAAAGACACATTTCTTGATATTCAAGGATGTTTGCATACCTCAACACTTTTCTAGCATAGCATAGAGAGGTTGGATATGGTTTTTAATGAAGTCATAAAATATTCAATCATCTAAATAAACTTCTAAAAAATCATGAATAAACTACTTAAATATATTTATCATAATTCTATTGAAGACTGGTGGTGCTTTTTTCAGTATGAAGGGAATGATTGTATACATAAATGATCCCCACTCTATGGAAAATTTCGTTCTAGGTTAATCTTCCTCATTAATATAGACCTAATGATATTCAAAGAAGCCATCAATAAATGAATAGATCTCTCTTCGTACAATGGATTCCAAAATATCCTCTATAAAAGGGGTAAGAAATGGATTATGAATGCATGCTTTATTAAATTCTCATAAATCTACAAATCTAGATTTCTCCTATCTTATTGTTCTACACCACCATAGGGCTAATCCATTCAGAATTTTATACTGATTTTATAATGCTAGCAACCAACATTTTATCCAACTATGTTTTTGCCCATTTCCAATGTGGTTTGGGTTCATGTGTTTGTTAGTCACATATAAACATAGATATATTTGTACAACATAATCTTATCTCTCTTGAAATATCTATTAAATTCTAACAAATTTGCAATCACAAAGGTTTCAATTTTGTAGGTCTTAATGTACTAGGTTCACTCAAGGTTCATTGCATTTTATTGTTATTATAAAGGGACTAATAACATTCTTTTCTATTTTTAGATTAGTTTTCAAGGGACTTAAAATGGTCTTCCAACACCTTCCAGATCTTAAGGACAATTTTATAGTTTACAATTTTTAACTTTAATCAATTCTTTATGTAGGAGTTATTTGTTCAACTCCACAAGCCCATGAACATTTGTAAGAAAAATGTTTATCACATCTAAGGAGAATAATACATGTTAATGCTATGCAACCTCAAGAGTGAATGATCCAAAGATGAATCTAATATGTAGATTAATCTATAATGAAATTGGATATATTACAATGAACAAATGACTTTCTTTATAGAAAGCAAGAGAAACCTAATCTAAAATTAGGAAACAAAATATTAGCTCAACTAAGCAAACTTAATCTATTATTATCCTAATATAAAGAAAGTGTAGTGTCATAAAATTGCAACCCCTTCAATTTTAACCACATTTTGGGTCCTCACCTTGGCGATGACATCTCCTTCCTTAACCGGGACCTATTTCTGCATTTCCAACCCTTCTCTCTTCCTCCTTTATGTCTTGTGTCTGCTTTAGACCATGTTCGGGCCCCAAAATAGGGCAGGAGAGTGGCGTGGCACCCCTATCCTCATCCCTTAGGGTGGCCCTATGTTTGGTCTGCCCGATCTCCTATGCATTTCTTGTCTTTGGGGTTTGAAATTCCTCTTTGTTGGCCTTCGGTGGTTGAAAGATAATCCTTGAGGCATGTATAAAAGGGAATTCAATACCCTCATTCAGAGATGGATGAAAAATAAAAAGACAGATAGAGAGCATAAGGAGAAGATACAAGATTTCAAGGTCATCATCAAGCATTCAAGCATTCAAGTCTTCTTCATTCATCCATTGGAGCAACATTACAACATTCATTTGCAAGCATGTGTGTGTGTGTTAGGGTTTTGTCATGTTACATGCCATTTCATACAACATTTGTGGTTACATTCAAGAAGCAAAGCAATCATCATCAACAAGTTGCAGATCTACAAGGTATACATCTCCATTGTTTACATTCAAGCATTTGTAATTATTTTCTTCCTAGGTTGATTCCTCAACCGGGGTTTGACTGAGGCAAAACCCTATCCACAACCCCCCTTTCTTCTCTTTTTTGTATGTAGGTTGTAGGTGCACAAGTGTAATTGCAGGTTTGGGCTTCACTTGCAGAGATGGAAGAACCCTTTTTGTTTCACAAATTTTGTGGCCGACCATGTACATTCCCGCCATGGTCCCAACGAATTTTCTCCAAATTTGCAGGGCAGATCCGTGTCAGTTTAATTAGCTCAGATCCAAAGTTATAGCACGATCCCGAATTGGTAGCACCTCATTTCACTCATTTCCTCTCTCTTTTCTACATAGTCAACAAGTCAACTTTCTCATTTACAAAAAAGGGTAAATCACAATTCAACTAATTGCAATCCACTCAGAATTCACAACCTTGTTTTCTTTGGATTTGGATCTAGTGGGTTCAACCCCTCTTTTGAATGTAAAGTTCCTCCCAAGTGAAAACCATCCTAGTGGCTTCCTTTCTCTCTCCTAGGTGGGGAGTCACTAGGATCCAATTTTCCACTTTACATTTTGGTGAACCCGACGTAAAACACATTAATTTTGATTTCTTATTATTAGATTTGATTAATTGCAATTTGAAATTCAAATTTTAATTTTCAAGTTTAATCTATTTGCAAATTTTAGAGGTTAATTGCATAAAACCCTAAATTTTCATTTTGAGAAAATTAAGCTTGTGAAGTGTAAAATTTTAATCATTTGTTTCAGATCTAATTTCTATTTCAAAATTGCAATTCAAATCTGTCTCTTTATTTCATGTCAACTGTTGGAGTTCTAGGAGATTGAATAGTTTTAGGGATAGCTTCATGAGCTCAAACACAACGTCTTCGTCGGTGTTGTTTCGCACAATGATTTCATTGAGTCCTAGTGGAAGGCTGGGAAGAAGGAGGATCATTTGGTGAAGGATGAATATTCTAATCTTTGATAGTTGAAGGTTTAGGTTGAGGTATTTTAGGTTGAATAAGGGGAGAAACATGCCTCTTCTCTCGATAAGAGGAAGGAGGTGGAACTATGCCATATAAAGGAGGAATGTTAGGTGTAGGAAGAAGACCAGGTCCATCATGAAGAGGAGGTATAGGTCTAACCTTAGGAAGAATATTGTTGTTCTTCTTAGGAGAAGGTATAGTCACATCCATAGGAATAGGTTGACGATATTCCTTAGGAGGGAGATTAGTTCTATCCATGAGGGGAAGAACTTCATCTTCAAGTATGATAGGAATGTAAAGTGTTGGGGATCTAGGTTGACTTGAGGATAATATCATATCTTTCTTCCATTTTTGATAAGATTGAAAAAGAGAATCGCTCCTTGATGGAAGAGATTTGAATTGCTTAGGCCAAAAGAAATCAATAGGAATACCAGGGCTTCTTTCAGATGGACGAAATAAGCTATGGTTCACAGTTATGATTTCTCCATTGTGAGGAAATTTTAGACACTTGTGGATTGGAGAAGCAATAGCCTTCATGGAAGATAGCCAAGGATAGCTTAGCTTCACATGGAATTTCTAGGAAGAAGGAATGATAACAAAGTTAACATCCATGGATTTAGTATAAAATTCAATAGGAAGAGTGATAGAGCCAATGGAAGGACAAGAGAAGCCATCAGATAACTTCATCACTACATTAGAAGCATCATATATTGGTTTATGCAATTGTAAAGTGAAAAGATACTCCTCAGTGATGACATTAACCATGCAAGAGGGATCAACAAGAGCTCCATGGAAAGGGATACCCTTAACCTTCGTAACTATGTATAAAGGGCCATTGGGTGCTCTAATGGTCTCACTAGGGTCAAATGTAATACAAAGATCCTTAGGTGTATCTTGTTTTTCTACCATATTTACCAATTTCGAAGCCATAGAGGTGAATTCCTCATAATAGAAAGAAGTAGGCACAATCTCAATCACGTTAGAGGTATGAGAAGGTAAGGGAGCAGTGAAAATCTTAAGATTTTGATTAGGAGGAGCTATTGATTTATTCCCTTTATTATTCACACTTGCCATAGATATAGTATTATTATCAATCAAATCTTGAATCTTATTTTTCAATGTGAAACATTTCTCAGTATCATGACCAGGCTGACGATGAAATTGACAAAATGAATTGTTATCAAAATAAGAGGAAAGAAGTTTAGAAGGATCAACTGGTTTTATAGGAGGAAGTTTGATAACATTTATTTGCAACAACTGAGACATAATACTATGGAAAGATTCTTTCAAAGGAGTAAACTGTCTTTCTCTTTGGAAAAAATTAGAAATAGAAGGCACACCTATTGTAGCATTCACATTGTTGTTGTTGATTGTATCATTGAACTTGGGGAAGCTTTTTGTTGGTTTGAAATTCGCAAATAGTTGTTGAACACTCTCCCACTTATCACTCAGAGCCATAGGAGTGGATTGCTCCATTTGACTCACAACCAGTTGATAATTGTGGAGTGTTGCACACAATTGCGGAAAGGAAGTAAACTCAGACAAAAGAAGATTTTCCCTAATATCTTTTTCCAAATTAGAAATGATTTTTTTTTTAATATCATTATCAAGTACAGGAAAATAAATTTGAGCACACAAATGCTTATATCTACCAATGAAACCAGTCACTTTTTCTTTAACACCTTGTTTACAATGCATTAAATCAGTCAAAATGATTTTAGGACCAATGTTGTTTTGAAATTGTTGGATGAAAGCATTTGCCAGTTATTGAAAAGAAGTGATATAATAAGAAGGAAAAGAGCAATACCATTGTAAAGCCTTATCTCTTAATGTTCTTGTAAACAATTTTGCAAGCAATCTTTGATCATAAGCAAAATCGGTAGACAAGGTTTGAAATGTTTTGACATGCGTAAGAGGATCACCTTTTCCATTATAGAGTTATAATTGAGGGACCTCAACATGTTTAGGTGGCATGAATTTAACAATATCAAGAAAATGGGCTCACAACATTAAAGGTGGGCACACTAAACTTGGATTGACTCATAGAAGCAATGATTTGTTGCAAGGATGACACGGTTTGAGCAAGACTGTTCATTGTCGCTTTGGTAGAAGAATTGATGTTAGACATAGTTGATTGATAAGGTGGTGTGATGTTATTAAAAGAAGGCATGAACTGAGAATAAGGTGGTGGGACATTATGATAAGTAGGCATAGGTGATGATTGGGTAGGAAAAGGGACACTTAAAGGAGGAACAAAGTTGTTGAAGGAATTACCCCCTTGTGTTACATTGATTGGTTGAGGGATAATAGGAACACTTATTGAGGACATAGGTAAAGATGGAGGATTTAATCAAGAAGAGGGATTGCCCCCATGACTAATTCTTGTAGGGATGACATTTTGAGTTGAATTAGCCATGTTGTTGAATGTAAAAGTAGGAATGCTAGTCATAAGAGTAGTCAAAGGAATAGAAGGATTGACTTGTATTGAAGGTTGTAAATAACCTAGGGTTTTGGCACAACTCTGGATAGGCATGAAATCATAATCAATAATATGTGCAATGCCACATAATATATAAGTTCCATTCTTATCATTTTGAATCATGAGTTTAAGGCCTTTAATTAATGTAAGAGCTTCACTATTAGGGTATTCTTGGGACATCTTATGTTGAAAGTTATCAAATTGATTGTCCAATTTGGAAAGTTGATCTATGGAAACTCTAGTCAAAGCTTCTTCATGTTCATCATGGGATTCATCAATGGGGTGAATAGGAACATGATTAGGATGGGAAGAATCAACAAGATCCTCATTAAAGAAGTCACCCAAATTAGGCTCCATCTCCTCGATAATTAAACCTTGGGAGGCCTTAATTCTAATGCTTCGTCTAACGAGGATAGTGTAAGTAGGACTAATAGTGGTAAAAATCATGCACTAGAGGGAAAATTTGAATTTTAAATTTTGAATTTTGAATTATAGGAACAAAGCTTACAAAATTGAGTAATGCAAAATTTAAGAAAATAATGATTGAACAATTTGAACTTTGTTGGAAAAAGAGGATGACACAATTTCCAAAAATGAAAGGAAATTGGAATTTTAAAATTAGGGCCAAGGGAATATCACTTAATTTTAAAATCAGAATCTTGAAAATCAAGGCAGACTATAATTAACCTCTTAATTTAAAAAAATTTCTTGAAATTTGAAATGTTGAATTTTGGAGGTTGGTGCAGGAACACCTAGTTGAGTAAAACTCCCATTTTTGAGTATTTAATGCTTTAATGTTTTTAAAGTCTTGTGTTAGGTTGATTATGTTGTTTTGGGTCATGTTTAGTGGTTTTGATCTCATTTTGGGCTCTAGAGATCAAGTTTTGCCTTTTAGGCCTTGAGTTGACAATTTTTGGCAAAAATGTGCAAAATTGCCAAAAAGGTCTTCTAATGCTTTCCAAATAATTGGAACATGTTTTTAGGTATGTCTAAGTTTTTTATACAAGTTGATAAGGTTAGATTGTGAAAAATGCATCTTGGAGCAAGAAAAGTTGTCATTTGGCTTGAAAAGTTGTCAAAAGTTGTCATTTTTGGGTTTTTCTTGCAAAATGAAGTTATGAAAGCCTCATGTCCATACTAAGGCTTGATAAACAACTGGAAAAACTATAAAATTCCTCCCTTTTCCTTGGAAAGGGTTGGTGTTTGTATTTACAAGAGAATCTTAATAGAAATCATGCCTTTTTTTTTTTGCTTTTATGATTGTTTTGTCTTCTTTGGAGTAACAGTCAGCACTGTAGCATTCTTGTCCATACTGTACCTTCTGGGAGGTGTTCATATTTATCATTCCATGCACCAAAAATGAATATTTTTTTGGTTTCTTTTGTAAATTGGTTTGTACAAAAATATTTGCAAACTATGAGTCTGCTGCGCTGCCAGGGGTTTGGGGTTTAGAAATGCATCAACTTGGTTGATCTAGGTCTGGGATCCCTCCAATGGATTCTTCCAATTTTATTCATGTGTATATAATGTAAATATATTTCATTTTGTTCTAGAGAAGTGTTTGGAAGATGCACTTGAGTGAATACTAGGCAAGTGTTTGTCATTTGGCTAGTAGCATGAATAAAACTCAAAGTTTGCACTCAAAAGTGATTTGGGTGAGCAAATGAATGCGATAGAGGCATGGAAATTTGGCCAAGGGAATTTGAGAATCTTCTTGGATGGATAATTTAGTTTGTTCTTACTTAATCTTTCTCATTTTGTAATCAAACAGTGAGTTCACTGTTTTTGGAAAACATACATATCAAATGCCCATGGAATGCTTAAATAGCATCATCCAAGCCTTGTAATTGAAAAGGGAATTGTAATAGGAGATCAAGCTGTGTTTGAAGACCTCATTGAGGTGTTTTTCCAACTCCAAAACTCTTCATTTTGTAGGTCCCAAGGTGCAAGGTTGCTGACTGGTAAAAGGGCAGTGAATTGACTGTCACAATGATAGTTTTCTGATTTTTAGTTTGTATGCCAAATGGTTGGAAAAATTACAAGTGGAAATGGCTTGGATAGTGTTCTCTAAGGTGTGGCAAGCTTCCTTAGTCAGTTTTAGGCCTTTGTTCAAAAAGGAGTTGATAAATCAAACTTTGCAAGCTCAAAACCCTCACTAAACCCTTCTTTTGTGCCATAAAAAGTGGACAGTCATTAAACCTTCCTCATGGAGCTCAAGACCTGAAAAATATTCAAGAATAGACCTCCTAGACATCATCCAAAACAATTTTTATGGTGGAAATTCCCATCGTTGGGCTAGGTGAGAAAAAAAAGAGCCAATTAGGCCTCCACGGGCTAGTAGCCCTTTGTTGCATAACACACAAAATGATTGTTTTTGTTAAAATGCATGAAACTGATGGCAAGGAGAAGGTTGGGGCTTATGAAACCTTGTGAGAAAAATTTCAAATAGTCAAAAAAGTGTTACTAGGAACCTTGGACAGTGTGCAACCTCATTTGGAGGTTTTTGACTTTAGTTGGCAAATTTGAGTAGTTAAGGGCTATGAGCCTAAAACCAATTTGTGAGCATCTAACTTTGAAGAAAACTTTGCTGCCCTTACTTGTCCTTGCAAATGAATTCTAAAGCTCTCTGAAATAGAGGTTTGATTTCCTAAGAGCAAGGGTTGAGAATGAGTAGTTGGGTGTGAGAACTTGAGTAGATTTGAGCATGGGTATGAGCCAACACCTTAAGGGGAGTTTGTTAGGAAGGTGATACTGGAAGCACTTGACACTATAACCATCAAGACAGATTTTGTGAACACAAATAGCACACTCAAACATATCCTTTGGGTAGTAAAGTTAACTTCTTGAGCAGATTGGCCCTTTTGAGCACTTTCTGGACAAGCTCCCTATCATAGTGGTTTCAGAGCCTAACAAAAGATTCAGGAGGAAAGGAACATTAGGAAAACATGGTGACTAATGTAGAACTAGCTAAGAAGGTTGAAGACCAAGAAGAGGAAAATAGGGCACTCAGAGAAAGGTTGCAACAAATAGCAATGAAACTAGCTAAGTAGTAGTCAAAACTGAGGGGGTCCAAGATAAGGGTAAAATGGTGGCCATAGAAGATGAGGTCCCAATACCTGACCCTGTCATAGAGAAAGAACCATTCTTGAAAGCCTTGAGAGCCATGAGTGGGAAGACCTTAGAAGGAAAGGCCCTTTTCAATGGGAAGATGGATCTAGATGCTCTAATAGAGTGGATTGAAGGTCTAGAGAACCATTTTGAGTGTGATGGGATAACCGAAGCACAAAAGGTTAAGGTGGCAAAATCAAGGCTGAGAGGGGCAGCCTTAACATGGTGGAAATTCATCCAAGAGGAAAGGGTGAAAGAAGGTAAGCAACCAATAGCCACCTGGAAAGCAATGGTAGCCAAAATCAAAGAGACCTACCTTCCTGAAGACTATGAAATACAACTTCATAAGAAAAGACAAAACTTGAGACAAAAAGACCTAGATGTCAGTAGCTACACTGAAGAGTTTCAAAAACTGTGCATGAGATCCATAGTAGTAGAGGATGAGAGCATAAAAGTGGCAAGGTACTTGAATGGGTTAAGGTGGAACATCCAGGAAGAGATGAGCTTGTTATGCCCATAAACAATCCACAAGTGCTATCAATTGGCACTTAAATGGAAGAGAAAGGTAGGAGAAAGCAAGAACAAAAAAATAGAGGAAGAGGTAGGGGAAGAGATGGTAGAGGCCATAGAGGCAGTTTTGGGGGAAGGAGCATAGATCAATGATCCGAGGGAGAGTCTAAACTTATTGAGCAAAGTGGGGATTCTCAGAGAAAACCCAACTATAGGGGCAGGGGATCAATCAACTCGAGTAGAGCTAGATCTAATGGACCAGGGAGAGGGTCCTACTTCTCAACCATGAAGTGTTACAACTTCCAAAAGTTGGGCCACCCCACTTATAGATGCCCAGAGAATCTTAGTTCATCCTATGGTGGTGAAAAGAGAGTAAACTATGTTCAAGAAGATGGAGGTAATACCAGAACTTCAACACTGATCAACCTAGCTTCAGAAGATGGTGAGAGCTTGATGATCAAGAGAGTGTTAATGAAGAAGCCACATAGTAAAGAGGCCTCACAGAGAAGAGAATTGTTTAGGATTAAGTGTAAAATCATGGGAAAGGTGTGTAAGGTGATCATAGATTCATGATCCACAGATAACATCATATCAGAGGAAGCAGTAAGCAAACTGAAACTACCTAGGATACAACACAAGGAGCCATAGAAGGTCACATGGTTAAACAAGGAACATCACATGTTGGTAAATGAGCAAGCTTGGGTAGATTTTCACATTGGGGATATGTAGATAGGATCCTATGTGACATACTTTCTATGGATGCTTGCCACCTACTATTGGGTAGACCATGGCAGTTTGACCGAAAAGCACACCATGATGGGGAAAGAAACTCCTATTCATTTCAGAAAGATGGAGTAACCTATCAGATTTAATCCCTTATTGAAGAAGGAGAGAGCACCAACAAGGTACCTAAAATCTTGTTAATGAATGAGAAAGAGTTCATAAAAACACTAGAAGAGGGTGAAGGAGTAGGATTTGCACTCATAATGAAGCCCAAGGAAGAAAGGGTAGAAGAGAATGTTGAGATACCATGTGAAGTGCAGAAAATCCTTGATAACTTCAAACAAATAATCAGTGATGGTACACCTACAGCCTTACCACCTCCTAGAGCCATTAGCCATCAGATTGACTTCATTCTTGGAGCCTCTTTGCCCAATAAGGCAGCCTACAAGATGACCCCTGAACAAAACAAAGGGGTAGGAAGACAAACAAAAGAACTCTTAGACCAAGGGCTGATTAGGAAAAGCATTAGTCCTTGTGCAGTACCTACAGTGTTGGCACCTAAGAAGGGTGGAACATGGAGACTTTGCATAGATTCCAGAGCCATAAACAAGATCACCATCAGATACAGATTTCCCATACCCAGGATAGAGGATTTGATGGATTGTCTGGGGGGTGCACAATATTTCAGTAAAATTGATTTGAAGAGTGGTTACCATCAGATAAGAATCAAAGAGGGGGATGAGTGGAAGATAGCTTTCAAAACGAGTGAGGGTCTCTATGAGTAGCTTGGCATGCCATTTGGACTCTCAAATGCTCCCAGCACATTCATGAGACTCACGAATGAAGTTTTACATGATTTCATAGGCAAATTTGTTGTTGTGTATTTAGATGATATACTCATTTTCAGTAAGACCAAAGAAGAGCATCTAAAACATGTAGCTATTGTTTTGAGAAAGTTATCTGATGAACAGCTAACCATAAATCTAGAAAAATGTGATTTCATATAGCAAGAATTGGTCTATCTTGGTTTTGTTGTATCAGGAGGCAATCTGAAAATGGATCAATCTAAAGTTGCAGCAATAACCAGTTGGCCAAATCCTAAGACAACCAGTGATGTCAGAAGCTTCCATGGTTTGGCACAGTTTTACAGAAAGTTCATAAGGGGATTCAGTGAGATTTGTACTCCAATGTTAGACACCATCAAAGGGGGTGTAAAGGTAAAATTTCAATGGATAAGTGTTGCCAATAAGGGGTTTGAATTATTGAAAACTAAAGTAGCTACTCAACGAGTGCTCATTTTACCTAGTTTTGATAACTTTTTTACTATTGAATGTGATGCTAGTAATATTGTTGTAGGAGCTGTTTTAAGTCAAGAAAATAGGCCAGTTGCATTCTTTAGTGATAAGTTGAATGATGCAAAGAAAAAGTACTCTTCCTATGATTTATAACTCTATGCATTAGTACAAGCACTTAGGAAATGGAGACACTATCTTCTTCCTAAGGAATTTGTTGTTTATACAGATAATCAGGCACTCAGTTTCTTGATCTCACATGATAAACTGAATCATAGGCATGTTAAATGGGTAGAATATTTACAAGCTTACAATTTTACTCTTAAGCATAAGAAGGGTTAGTTGAATAAAGTAGTAGATGATTTGAGTAGAAGGTTGTTAACTATTCATGAGATTCAAGTTCAGAGCATTGGTATTGATAGTTTCAGGGACATGTATCCTACTGATGATGATTTTGCTGAAGCTTATAAAGTTTGTAAAGATTTTGAGAATAATTTCCATGGTGCATATGCTAATTTCACTTTGCAGGATGGTTTGTTATTTAGGGGTGGACAATTGTGTGTTCCAAAGGGTTCTATGAGAGAGAACCTCATTCAAGAGAAACACAATGGGTTCTTAAGTGGACATTTTGGTCTCAATAACACCTTAGAGCTGGTTCAAAGGTTCTGTTATTAGCCTAAGATGCAGAGAGACATCAAGAGGTATGTTGAACAGTACTTGGTATGTTAGAGAGCCAAAGGTAATTCCTCTAATGCTAGTTTATATCAGCCTCTTCCTATTCCACATAGGTTTTGGAATTGCATTAGTATGGATTTTGTGGTAGGATTACCTAGAACTCAAGCAGGATTTGATAGCATTTTTGTAGTGGTTGATCGATTTAGAAAAATGGCTCATTTTATTCCTTGAAAAACAACACATGATGCAAGTCATATTACTTATCTATTTTTCAAGGAAGTTGTTAGAATACAAGGATTTCCTACTAGCATTGTTTCAAATAGGGATGTTAAGTTTCTTGGTCATTTCTGGAAAACATTGTGGAAGAGATTGGGTACTAATCTCTCTTTTGGTTCAGCTTATCATCCACAAACTGATGGCCAAACCAAAGTTGTGAACAGATCTCTTGGAAACATGCTTAGATGCTTGACAAAGGAATATGGGCAGAGTTGGGATCAACTCATTCATCAAGCAGAATATGTCTACAATCATAGTGTTAACTCGTCTACAGGTAAAAGTCCATTTGAAGTTGTTTATGGTATGCATCGAAGGGGTATAATGGAGTTGAGGGAAATCACTAACTTGTAGCATAAGAGTGGAACAACAGATGACATGGCTCACTCCATGAAGGAGGTTCATGAGCAAGTGAGAAAATCTCTCCAAGAAACCTCTCAAAAAGTCAAGGCAAGAGTGGATGATACAAAGAGAGATGTTCAATTTTCCATAGGTGATTATGTGATGGTTCATTTGAACAAGGCAAGGCTACAAAAGGGAGTTCCAAGCAAACTTCAGATGAGGAGGATAGGCCCTTGCAAGATCTTGGCTAAGTATGGGTCTAATGCTTACAAAGTTGATTTGCCTACTAATGTTTCTTTGTCCCCCATTTTTAATGTTGCAGATTTGATTGCTTTCAAAGGGAAGCCACCTGAGGAGATTAAAAGAGTTTCAGATGTTTCCAAATCCCTTTCTGATCTATCTCTCCCTTCTCTTTCTTTTCCCCAAGCAGAACAGGTTCTAGACTCCAGAATTCTCAAAAAGACAAGGCATCACACCTACATGGAGAATCTCATAAAATGGAAGGAGCAGCCAATTTCAAAGGCCACATGGATACCTGAAGCTGAATTTTAGGAAGTTGGCATTCCTTCTCCTTTGCTGCCTCAAGGAGTCACATGACTTCTTTATTTTTGGGGGAGTATGGTGCAGGAGCACCTAGTTGAGTAAAACTCCCATTTTTGAATATTTAATGCTTTAATGTTAGTAAAGTCTTGTGTTAGGTTCATTATGTTTTTTTAGGTTGTTTTGGGTCATGTTTAGTCATTTTGATCTCATTTTGGGCTCTAGAGATCAAGTTTTGCCTTTTAGGCCTTGAGTTGACAATTTTTGGAAAAAAATGTGCAAAATTGCCAAAAAGGTCTTCTAATGCTTTCCAAAGCATTGGAACATGTTTTTTAGGTGTTTTTAGGCATGTCTAAGTTGTTTAGACAAGTTGATAAGGTTAGATTGTGAAAAATGCATCTTGGAGCAAGAAAAGTTGTCAAAAGTTGTCATTTTTGGGTTTTTCTTGCAAAATGAAGTTATGAAAGCCTCATGTCCATAATAAGGCTTGATAACCAACAATAAAAAATATAAAATGCCTCCCTTTTCCTTGGAAAGGGTTGGTGTTTTTATTTAGAAGAGAATCTTAATAGAAATCATGCTTTTTTTTTGGCTTTTATGGCTATCTTGTCTTCTTTGGAGTAACAGTCCATACTGTAGCATTCTTGTTTGTACTGTACCTTCTGGGAGGTCTTCATATTTATTATTCCATGCACCACAAGTGAATATTGTTTTGGTTTCTTTTGTAAATTGGTTTGTACAAAAATATTTGCAAACTGTGAGTCTACTGCCCTACCAGGGGTTTGGAGTTTAGAAATGCATCAACTTGGTTGATCTAGGTCTGGGATCCCTCCAATGGATTATTCCAAGTTTATTAATGTGTATATAATGTACATATATTTCATTTTGTTCCAGAGAAGTGTTTGGAAGATGCACTTGAGTGAATACTAGGCAACTGTTTGTCATTTGGCAAGTAGCATGAATAAAACTCAAAGTTTGCACTCAAAAGTGATTTGGGTGAGCAAATGAATGAGAAAAAGGCGTGGAAATTTAGCCAAGGTAATTTGAGCATCTTCTTGGATGGATAGTTAAGTTTTTTCTTACTTAATCTTTCTCATTTTGTAATCAAACAATGAGTTCACTATTTTTGGAAAACATACATATCAAATGCCCATGGAATGCTTAAATAGCATCATCCAAGCCTTGTAATTGAAAAGGGCATTGTAATAGGAGATCAAGATGTGTTTTAAGACCTCATTGAGGTGTTTTTACAACTCCAAAACTCTTCATTTTGCAGGTCCCAAGGTGCAAGGTTGTTGACTGGTAAAAGGGCAGTGAATTGACTGTCACAATGACAGTTTTTTGATTTTCAGTTTGTATGCCAAATGTTTGGCAAAATGACAAGTGGAAATTTCTTGGATAGTGTTCTCCAAGGTGTGGCAGACTTCCTCAGTCAGTTTTAGGCTTTTGTTCATGAAGGATTTGACAAATCAAACTTTGCAAGCTCAAAACCCTCACTAAACCCTTCTTTTGTGCCATAAAAATTGGACAGTCATTAAACCTTCCTCATGGAGCTCAAGACCTGAAAAATATTCAAGCATAGACCTCCTAGACATCATCCAAAACAAGTTTTAATGCGGAAATCCCCATCATTGGGCTAGGTGAGCAAAAAAAGAGCCAATTAGGCCTCCACGAGCTAGTAGCCCTTTGTTGCATAACACACAAAATGACTGTTTTTGTTAAAATGCATGAAACCGATAGCAAGGAGAAGGTTGGGGCTTATGAAACCTTGTGAGAATAATGTCAAACAGTCAGACAAGTGTTACTAGGAACCTTGGACAGTGTGCAGCCTCATTTGGAGGTTTTTGACTTTAGTTGGCAAATTTGAGTAGTTAAGGGCTATAAGCCTAAAACCAATTTGTGAGCATCTAACTTTGAAGAAAACTTTTCTGCCCTTACTTGTCCTTGCAAATGACTCCTAAAGCTCTTTGAAACAGAGGTTTGATTGCGTAAGAGCAGGGGTTGAGAATGAGTAGTTGGGTGGTGTGAGATCTTGAGTAGATTTGAGCATGGGTATGAGCCAACACCTTAAGGGGAGTTTGTTAGGAAGGTGATACTGGAAGCACTTGACACTATAGCTATCAAGACTAATTTTGTGAACACAAATAGTAGACTCAAACATATCCTTTGGGTAGTAAAGTTAACTTCTTGAGAAGATTGGCCCTTTTGAGCACTTTCTGGACAAGCTCCCTATCAGAGGTATTTTCGATTCTAAAGCGATCAAAAATAGAAAAAAAGCCAGTCTTCTTGATTTAGGTTATTAAATACAGTCATAACAATCTCCCAAAATTTTAGGAAAAAAGTCGAGGACCATGGCGGGAATGCACATGGTCCGACCAACTTTTTTCAAAAATTTCAAGGGATGAATATTACGATGATTTCAAAGCTAACCCCAAAAAATTGGTGAATTTTACGATTTCTAGATGGGCGAAATTAAGGTTGAAATGTAAAAATAGGACCCTATTAGGGTTTTGAAGAAAAAGAGGATTTGAATTGCAAATTTGAAAAAGGTCAAAGCTAATGGATAGGGACACCTTGGAAAATGTTTAGAAATCTGAATTTTAAATGAAATTGATTGAAATTTGCAAAAAATCCAATTAAGTTTGAAAATTAGGTTTTATGACCCAACCACTTAATTTTGAAATTTGAATTTTGTGAAAAATGAGGGAAATTGAAATTTTGAATTGTAGGAATGAAAACAAGTCTGAGAACAATCACAAGTCTGAAAATTAAATGGAAATCCAATTTTTGCACAAGTTCAAGATGATTTTTGAAAATTAGGGTTTTAACAAGTAAGCACTTAATTTTGTACATTTGATTTGTAAATTGAACAAGACAATGAGGAAATTGAATTTGACAAACACAATTTTCAGATCTAAGATACCCATAAGCAATTTTTACAAATCACAAGTTCAATTTGAATTTTAAAAACTAGGGTTTTTAATGATTTAACCACTAAGTTTGTAGAAAATTTAAACTTGCAAATGAAAAATATGAAATTTTGTTCAAAGGAAAGCATGCAAGATGTCGTGTTCACCAAAATCTAATGGCACCAAAATGTAATGGTGGGTGAAAAATGTGTGAATGAGAGATCAAGAGGAAAGCTACCCTTTTTCTCCAAGGAGAGATGAGAGTTTCACTACGGATTTCCCTTCAAACACTTTTCACGAATTACATTGGAAGAGAGGGGCAAAATTCACTAGATTCAACCTCCAAAGAAGAAGATAGAATTATGAATGAAATGAGAATGATAAGCTAATCCCCTCTTCTACTTGGAATGAAAAGGAATTGATTGAATTATGTATAGAGACAGTGCAAAAGTGACAAAGAACTGATTATAACTTGAGATCGAAGCGTGGGATGAAGCTGTGCACCTGGATCTAGTAGTAATATGTCGAGATGAAGCCGCCCTATGAATTTGAGGAAAATTTGCTCCGATCATGGTGAAAGTGTACATGGTCCTTCGAAAAATCCGTGAAACGAAAAGGGTTTTTCCGCCTCTACAAATGGAGTCCATATCTGAAAGTACAACTGTGCACCTACAACCTACACAAAAAGAGAGGAAAAGGGATTGGGATTGGGGGTTTTTCTTCAGGTCAAACCCCAATTTTGGAATTAACCAAGTAATGAAAGAAAGTATTTGCAAGTAAATGTAAATGAAAGACTGCAATGTAAATCACCTCAAGGGAGGTTGTGATAGAAATGCTTGTATGAAGTTGAATGTTGAATGTTGAAATGGATGTCCTCTTCAATGGTTGAATCCTTGAATTGAATGCAAGACCTAGCCTTGAAGGGAGACTTGAGAATGCTCAATGCTGGAAAAGAATGCTTGAATGTGTGATCTCATGTATCTATCTTATGCCAAAATGGAAGGGGAGATATGACTTTTATACTTTTCAATTAGGGTTAATGAAACTGATTTTCATCACAGGCTGACATCGGAGAAGTTTTCCTGCTCACTGCACAACCTTATATGCAAACTTAGGAAAGGTCTTGCCCCAAAATAGGGCAAGGACACGAAAGGTGCCCATGTCCTGCCTTTTTGTCCAATGCAGAGTGCAAACAAGGTGATGCAGATGGCAAGGGAGAAGCAGTTTTCGGTGGTTGAGCATTCTCTAATCTCTGATCAGACTAGGGGATTCAATTTTGCATGCGTGAGGACCCTAATGTGGTCAAAAATTGCTAGGGTCACAATTTTATGACAGTACAATGAGAACAAGTGGAAGTGCAGGTACCTTTTAAAGTTTAATAATGGCAAGTGTAAATTCGAAGTTAAGTGCTAGCCGAACCCCGAAGGAGAAGAGGTAAAATCACCTTGCAAGAGTATAGCCAGACTAAAAGGTAATAAAAGCGTCATCAAAGAAGAATGGTAAAATACCATTGGTAGTGTTGAGGAGTATTGCAGAGAGATTGTAGTGTTGGATTGGAGCATAATAAAGGGTTCATGTAAGCACTTCCGAGGGCAAAAGACGTGTCAGCATCCTCAAAAGGAGGTACTCTAACCCAAGAATGTGGAAATTCCATAGTGACTATTATATAGGTTTTTTTGAATTTCCCTCCAAGTAGGTTCTTTTTTCATGTCATTAGCTCATCATACATGGAATTAAGCATAAGACATGACTAATTCCTAAATAGAAAGTGACAGTAGTGGCATAAATTATGCAACAGTACAATTTGGAATATTGCTATAAGCTGCAAGTAATATAGGAGTGGATACATGAGCAAGCCCAAAGCATCCAAATGGGTAGTACACTCAGATTCTTCTAGCGATTCTATCAGTGAAGCAGGTAAGTACCCTAACTTAGCTCAATGAATTTGTACAAATGATTGTCAATTGAAAACAGAGTAAGGCTAAAAGGAAATCAAGTTTGAATTGTTTAAATATTCAGAATATAAGATTCGTAGAAATAACATAGGAAATGTAAGTAGGGAGCACAAAAAGCAAGGTAATGGGTACTAGGAAAGACGAATTAAAGAGGGAATTCAAATGGAATTCCCGCAAATAAACCTAATACAAATTTTTTTTTGGATACTCATCTGGGAGATTGCAACCTCGCTGAAATCATCGACAGGATGAGAGAACCAATTGCCATAGACGAAATGAGGAATATGGGGCAAAGTGGTTTGATACAGACTGTAGGGTTTCCGGTCGTTACAAATGCACATGATCTAGTCAAACAATGCATCCAACATTATGATGCAGCCAAAAGACTAGTCATTTACAATCACAGAGTATATGCAAACTTAAAACCTGGAGGTTTAAAGGAACTTCTCAGGATTCCCACCCCTGCACGATGGATGAAGAGAACCAGAGCCTAGACAAAAAAGGAATTTCAAGAGTCAAGGTCAGCATGCAAGAAAACTATACATGAAGAGTGGTACATTAGGAAACAAGGAAAGATACTAGCAAAGTTTCTCTCTGGTATTAAGGAAGAAAATGCACCTAAATGTGTATATTGGGACTACCTATCTTAGTAGGATAGCTGAATTGGAGATTAGCGGTGTATTTCATGAGTGGATATTCACTTACATCCAAAGTTTGAGGAAAAATAAGGGAACTTATGACTGGGCCCAATTCATTAGTGACTCCATATACCATGCCATAGAGGAAACCTCAGGAAGATTTTACATGTCCTCATACATGGTATATGCATGCACAGTAAAAGAAAACATTCAAGGGTTGAACATTGTAGGTCTTCTAGGAATAGAGGCAGGGCAAAACCCAGTGCATGCATATTTCCCACAGAAAAGAAAGAATCAATGTTTTATTATAAAGAAGTTAATGCCTACTTTATCATGAAGCTTGCCCAGGAATTAGAGGGAAGACCTGGTGAAAGGATGCCATAAGAAGTAAGGAAAGTGATCCAGTGTTATGTAGATTGGTATATACAATTCCCCACAAGTTCATACTTGCGGGCACAACGATTTTTAGGAAGGCCCTTCAAATTGCCAAGGTACCCTTCAGTTTGGGCATGGTTAACTGAATTTTGCAGACAAATAGTGGAATTTTACGACAATTACCCGAGTTCTCACCAAAAACTACAGTTTAAATTCCCTGTAAAGATTGGAGAATTTGGATGTGAATCACTGCAAAATGCGAAGAAAGTTGAGGAAGACCTATTAGTCTGGCATCTGCAATACTTCCAATACACAAGGAAGGATGATGACCCTTTGCAAAGGATAGAAAGGTATATTGCTAGAAGAGTCAAACACATCCCAAATATAGAAGATTACTGGATGTATTGGAAAGATAAATTAGAAGTAAGAAAGAGGAAGTATTACCAAAGGTTAAAACTGGCACTGAAAAAGTAGTTGGGGCCAGCCAAAACAGAGATCGAAGTACTCGCAGAGATAACTGAAGATGACGAAGACATCTTGAGGCTGAATTACATGGCACATAATATGGAGAAAAGACCAGTGGTAGAACCTGCACCAAATGAGCTAGAAATAGTCTCAATGGACCAAGTGAACCAACCTCTCCTAGAAGCAACAAAGAAATGACTATAGGCATATAAAGCAAAGCTGGTGTAGAAAGGAACAAATCTCACCATAAAGAGAAAGAGGAAAAGAAAGGATACCAAGGAAAATGTGGACTTTCTGGTTCACAAAAGAAGTATAGATATGGCTAGAATCATAGAACCGGGTACCATGGAAGTGGAGGAGATAGAACAAGGAGGGGTCAAAGTAGTCACCACAAATGTAGACCTGAATATGTTGTCCAGAACCAAAAGGAAGGAGCCGCAAGACTAGGGCAGTTAAATAATGAAAACCCTCATGCAAGGAGAAATGACTGAGATGTTGAAGAAACATACCAAGAGCAGCCATTGTGGGCCATTCCCATAAATGCGTGTCAATCCGCTGTGCAGCTATTCACATCCCCTTTGTCAGACAACAACACCTTGGGTGACATAGTTAGGCTAGTGGGAGTCAAACCTGAGGAAGATCCAAGATTGTATGATGAACTAAATCAGGTGTTAGAAAAACATCACAAGGGGAACTTAGAAGAATTGCGAAAGAATATGGAACAAAGAAAATCACCGCAAAAGCCAGTGCATGGAGCAGAGGCATCGACAAGCTAAAGTATGATGGACCAAGTGATAAACTTGGAAGCCTCAGGAGAATCCGAGGAGGACACGACGAAGGAAAGTGATATACAATATAGAGTGGATGAGACTTTCATTGTGGAGGAAAGAAGAGTAGAAGAAAATCCAGCACTCAGTGAGAAAGATAAAAAAAAACTAGTGGAAGAGAACGCAGAGATGCAGGTAGTGGAGGAAAAGGGAAAACGGGTAAGAGATGGTGATGAAGAAAGACAAGAAGTTCCTCACCTTGGAGCAATGACACCACCACACCAAGAAAAACCAAAGGATTCTGAAATTCCATTTTAAGAGGACCCGCCATCTTCACAAAAGGAAAACCCTGCCAGGGAAGGCGAAGACATAACCCAAGGGTTAAATGAAACATTAAACATAACTGATGGTGGGGACAAACAACAAAAAGTAAAGGAACAAGATGAAGGAGGATCCTCATAGGTGGAAATGGAGGATGACCCCGATAAAAGAGAAGGGAGAGATCAAGGTACAAAAGAGTCAAAGATGAACAAGAAAGCAGAAAAGGAGAGAACCATAATGAAGAAGTCCAGCATAGTAAATGTAGAAGCCAGGAATATGCCCGAATGGTTAAAGCAACAAAAAGAGCCTAGCGGGCCGATAGAGGTAATTCCATTGGATTTCAACAGTTTACTATCAGACACACCCTGCAAAAAGAAGAGAAAAGTGGTTAAATCACAATACACATCCCAGGTGAATCCTAAAGGAGAACAAGAATTGCATATCACAAAACTTGTAATCAGAGAGTTCAAGAAAGAACCAAGTGATCAAGAATATCAAATAACCACAATTTAGTTGGGAAAACCATCAAGAGCAAAAATGGCGAGAGTCACCAAAGGAGTTTCCCTGATGGAAGAGAGAATGAATATGGATGAAAGAAAGATAAAAGAGCAGAAAATGCAGATAGATTAGGTGGTAAAGTTTATAAAAGGGATTACCAAAAGGGGAGAAACTCCACAAAAAATCCTAGCTCATCTAGTACCGGTGTCTCAAGAAGAAGTTGAAGCAACAAATTTTCTAAGAAGAAAGGCCGAACTGATGGATGACTGGACTGAGAAGGTACTAGAACATGCCAAAGCTTCACTGAAAGTGGTGATAGATAGATACACCACTTGGGGGAAATTGATTAGGAGAATTGATAGGACCCAAAAGGCGCTTGAAGAATTTTTGGAACATGTTAAAGTAGAAATGTCATATTTCTAGATGGCAGAGGAAATCACTACGGAAGAATTATTAACCAACATATATTAACTGTAGAGAAATTGCCTCAAGTTAAGATTGGAACAACAGTCAATACTTGGCAAATAAATAGTTTACAGATAGGAAAATAAAAGTTGCAAGAAGCAAAAAGGGATGCGGTGGATGCCCAACACCAAAATGCTAAACTCATTGAAATGCTAATGGGAGGACTGGTAGAAGAAATAATCAAGATGGGTGAAGATGCGATATTAGAGAAGTTTGAAGATGAATGGAACAGGAGAGCATCAAAGTTAGGCAGAGATGTCAATTCGCAGGTCTTAGGAGACATAAGATAAATCCAAAGTTGGGCAAGGCAATATGAAGACAATGTTTCCGAGGAAGATCAGAACACAAATCCTGTGCGGGTAAAATACCAAGTAAAAGAATACAATTAGTCCATTGTGAAGTAATATAAAAGCAAAGAAATGACCCAAATTTTGACAAGTCTTCAACTGTACTGGGAGAAACAACCAGAGACTTTTGAGCCAAAAGAAAAGTCAAACGTTGACCAAGAGAAGGAATGACGCTGAGTTGTCGATATTTTATCCTTTTGCTAGAAATCTGCTATAAAAGTAGAACGATGTTCATTTTGAAAATAGTTTGAGATTTGTAGACTTATGAGAGCTTCGATAAGTTCAAGCCTCTTTTTTTGTTTCTCTTACGATTTAGTTATTTTGGTAGTGTTTGTTCTTTGCAAGTAATAGTGGTGATAAATTCTTAAGGACTTATAGCCAATGATATGTGATTGTACTTTACTGTTATGTATGAAGTAAATGTTGGCATTTTTTATGATGATGTTGTGATTGTCATTGATGGACACACACTTGCTTTGAGATCACTTTTTGTATGTATGAGTTATGCTCAACCGGTATTTATTCCAACCGGTATTATGTATTATAGTCTTTAGACTATTGGTGTTTTGCAGAAATTATTTACCGATCTCAAGCGGTATGAAGACCTCAAGCAGTTTGAGGATCCCAAAGCGGTACAAAGGAACAAAGCGGTTGTTATCATTTTTCCCAGTCTTCATTTTGACAAACCGGTAATTGGTAAAATGTATGAATTGATAATCGATTAAATGTATGAACTGGTATTACTCTGTGATGAGTTACCAACTGGATTTTTTGTGATGAGTTATCATCCACCAACACTTTGGCGGTGATTCTGTGTCATGTTACCAAATGTGTCTAGATGCACTAAACCTAGGAACTTGCAATGTAATCCTATTGGACCGACATGAAATTAGATTCCTTTATAAGGACATCATGTCTAGGGTTTTAGGAGTTGTTAGGGTTTTAGGTGGTTGATGAGGTTTTTGTATGTGCGATTACAGAAGAAGGTTAGGTCTGTGTGAAGAAACAGAGGGTGGAGATATTGAAGACTGAAGTAATAATAAATGTGCATTAACAATGAGCTATCAAGGATCTAACCAAGCATACTGTGCTAGTATTTAGATCACTCACTTGTTGATTACTCACATCTTCGACAAGTCTGAAACCCTTAACCGGGTAGGCCTGGCAAAGCCTTTGTAAATCCTCTAACAAGGTGGTTCACAACTGTGGATCTGAAATCCTCTCACAAGGTGGTCTTTAATTGGACTTATCTCCTAACAAAGATTGAGATTCCTAATAGGATCTATTCTGGTGAAGAACATTGTATGACCTTAACCGGTCTGGTTACTATTCTGCAGATAGTTACTTGTGAGTTTCATCTCACTGTGGTTTTTTCCATTTGGGTTTCCACGTCAAAATCTCTTGTGTTATGGTGATTGTGCTCTTGTGGGTGAATTCTTTATTTGTTGTTTGGTTTGCATTTGTCTTAACTAGTTTGTTAGTAAATCTATTATATCGGTTAACTGCTAAACTATTTAAGTGTTTGAGTTTAGTAGTTTTTGGTATACTAATTCACCCCCGCTCTTAGTATTCATCAATTGGTATCAGGTCCAACCTTTCTATAAGTCTAACCACTTGGAAGGAGATAGGGGGGAATACACTGTGAGGGAGCTTACTCGCCATCTCACTTAGACTGAGAAAGCCTTTGATGAACTCAAGGTCAACTACAAAGCCTCTCTGGTAAAAAGAAGAGAGCATGCTGAGAAACTGATGGAGCTTACTGAAAATAGTTCTTCTGATGAAGCAGACATGGAAGCCCTAGTTGAAGAAGTTGAAAAACTAAATGAGTCTATGCCAATCTGAGAAGGGAACTAGAAGGACTGACTATCAGGATGTGTCAAGAGCTTGAGAACCGGAGGAAAGATGAAGATCTGGTAAAAGACAAAGACCATGAGATCTCCATACTGAAGCAAGAAATTAGTGCACTTACCACTCATCTCCAAGAGAGTAAAATGGAAAAACCAGACATGCAAGGTGAACTAAACATGGCTATTTCTAAGATATTACCAAGGAACTCACTAAAACAAAGGAGATACTTGCCAAATTCAATTAGAGTGCTGCTAGGTTAGAGAAAAAGCTTGAATCAGCCAAACCAGTAAAGAATACTAATGGACTTGGTTTCTCTAGTTATGAGGTAGGTGAGACCTCTGGAGCAAAAGATGTAGCATCAAAGAAGCAATTGGCACCAAAGGATAAAGGTAAGAAAAAGTTTAAACCTATTTGCTTTAATTGTCTCAAGAAAGGACACACTGCCATTGTATGTACAAATAAGGCTCATAATAATTTTCCTTATTTTCTAAACAATAAGCCTAGATTCAATAGATTTAATGGTAACTGTTATGCATGCAACAAGTTTGGGCATAGAGCATTTGAATGCAGGTCTGTTGTGCACAACACTGAAAGATATCCTCAAAGGAGTCAAGGAGTTTTTCCTAAATCCTCTGTGAACTGGAATCCAAACCGGTATAATGCCTATGACCATCAGTCAGGTGGTGGTGGCTATCAAGTGGCAACCGGTTGGAGAGCAACCTGTTTGATCTGTCATGGTAGTGGTCATACTACTGCAACATGTAGAAAGAAGAATGCAAACATGAATAATGGACCATGGAGAGCACCTGGAATGGTTTTCTATCATTGCAACAAACTGGGTCACACAGCTAGAATCTGCAGGATGAGAAAGAACATATCAGATGACATACCGGTCACTCTGGAAGGAAATATTGATGTTGAAACTATTCAAATGGACATGAAGGAAACCTGGAAAAAGAAACCTGAAGAAGTGTCACAGGAAGAACCAGTTTCTGCACCTACTGTAGAAGTCTCTGAACTGGCAAACTAAGCTTCAAAAAAGCTTAGGGGGAACAAATTGGTGAAATGTTTTGAACCCCTAGTTTACATCAGTAAAAGACCTTAATCGGTATGTGTTACCTGTCAATCGACAGAAGACTGAAAATGGTAAAAGGCAAAATTAGGGTTTATAACCTAATGGTGGAGCATTTATTATGATAGGTGAAGAATTTATTTATAAGGGATTTTCAAGTCATTTTCACTTATCAATTTGCGAGCGAAGATATTCTCAAGAGAAGAGCAACCAAAGGCGATTTGTTTTGCGATTCAAAGAAATTTCAAAAAATTTGAAGTAGAATCCAGAGATAGTATCAATCAGTCAAGTGAAGAACACTAAGCGGTGTTCCAAGCGACCGAAGTCGTGTGTTGCTAGCTACAGTGTCAAAGCCCTAAATCTTGATTCGCGAAGGTATTTTTTGAGTTTCTTTGTTTATAATGGCTTTTGCTTCACACTCTAGTTCAAGTGCACCTATTGATTCAACGGATTTCATACAAAGGAAGATGAAATACAATGTCCTATCCCAGATACTCGTTGGTGTTATAGTTGAGGAAGGTATTTTAGATTATATTGATTGCAAAATAGAAGACCTAGGATCCCTAGTGATCCATTCTTAGTTAGGTTTATTCTGCGGGGTTGACAAGAAGATCAAACTGGAATATAGCATCCTGGAAAGATAGAAACTTCACAATACAGTCTATTTTCTTGAAGAATTCATAGAAGATCACATCCGCATCATCCTAAGCAGTCTGCACATTGGAAAAATGTATCTTGAGTGGACACATGACATCACACCAGAAGCGATTCATGTCGTCACCAGTTTCTGTAACATTGGAGAAGTGCTAGCCCTAAGAAAAGTCATTAAGATAGAAATGACCAAGCTCACCAGTTCTGTGAACGACCAACAGGGAATGACCATCAACACCATCAAGGATGATTTGGTCAAGTATGCCTGTATGGTGATCGGATACCAGACATTCTATGCCAGCAGAATTAACTCTGTCTCTATTGCTGTAGTTAATGTTGCCTACAAAATGATCATTGAAGATGCCTCATTTGATCTATGCACCTATATGCAGAGGCAACTTATGGTAAACCTGAAGTCTATCAAACAAGACAATGCCTTAAGAATTAAATTTGGACAATTGTTGGTAGGTTTGTTTTTCTACTTTCAAGGCTATTTTTTGGAGTTGGTGATATTCAATGGTCTGCTGACCAACCGGTTACCAAGCAAATCAGAGAAAGTCTTCAAGCGGTGGGAACTGGTTATCCTAAAGTCTTGAACAAATAATTTGATGAATTCAAACGAAAGATGAGCCAGAGGATGAGGATATCTGGCGATATTGTCAAGAAGTATGAAGAGGACATCTACTTTACCATCAGAGTAGATGAGTGCATAATGGAGGTGGTTGAGCCCAGAAAAGAAAAAGTGGAGCCCATGGGATATGAGGTGATGCATGACATGATAGATGGGTATGCCTCTACCCTACTTGCCTCGCCTCTTGATCCAAAGAAGAAGAGAACCGACATCTACTTGGAAAGGGTAACACCGGCTGAAGAACCTTCAGTGAAGAAGGGAAAAGTAGTGCCATTGGTATCGGCACCGGTTACTTCAGCAAGTCCTAAAGTGACCAAGCAGTCACCTACCAAGAAGAAACCAAAAGTTGCACCTGTCAAGGTTTTTGAAAGAAAGCGGAAAACTAAGAGCAACTCACTAGATTCTGAGGATACGGAACATGAAGTGTAGCCTAAAAAGACTAGGCAAACAAGGAAGAAGGCAAAGACAACCAACAATGAACTGGCATCATCAGCACCGGTAAATATAAACATTTCCTCTTACAAACCATTGACACATTGTCAAAGGACTATCAAAAATGTTAGGAGAAAAGTGCCAAGTGATTTAATAGATCATTTTGATGATTTTAATGATAATGAAAAAGAGGAAGTTGAACAGGAAGTTATTCAATATCTATGTATTAATGACCGGTCACCATCAGAAAGTAGATCTGTGACACCAGATTCTTTATACAATTGTTTAGATAACAAATGGCACATTGCCATAGAAAAGGAACAGGAAATAAGAGAGGAAATATTTGCACAATATTTTCCTGATGTGTCAAATTCAGAGCTCTATGAAGTTATGGATAAATACAAATGCCTCTTCTTCATGAGAAGAAGAAGACTCTTGTTACTGGAAGGGAAAGTATCTGAAGTGGTGAAAGATACACACTCACATGCCAAAGCCGCTCTGAGGTTGCACCAAGTGTCCGAAGCCAACAAGAAGGTTGAACAAGAACCAAAAACCAGAAAATTGGATGAGGTATATGACAGTGAAGGAGAACCGGTTACTGAACAGATGGATACAATTGACATTGATGCTTTGGATGGTGAAAATATCACTCCGGATGCAGCAAAGGAAAAGACTGATAAAGAGAGAGTGGACAAGGAAAAATAGGACAAAGAAAAGGCTGATAAAGTGCAAGCGGAGAAAGAGAAAAAGAATCAAGAGGAAGAGAAGAGGAGAAAAAGAAATAGGAAGAGGAGAAGAGAAAAGAAGAGGAGAAGAGGAAACAGGAAGAGGAGAAGAGGAAACAGGAAGAGGAGAAGAAGAAAATGGAGGAGGAGAAGAGGAAACAAGAAGAGGAGAAGGATAAAGAAGAAGAGAAGCATAAGGAAGAAGAAAGGAAGAAGGATGAAGAGAAGAAAAAGAAAGAAGAAGAGGAACAAAAGAAGGCAGAAGAGGAAAAGCTAAGACCCGAAGCGAAGAAGGAAGCGACAAAGAGCACACATGTGGAGACACCAAAGGCAACCGGTAGTCAAGCCAAACCAACTGACATTACCAGTCCTATTGACCTCCAATCCGCAAATGAATCGGAGCTGCTCCAAAGCATTAAGCTTGCACAAGAGCGACTGGAAGAATTAAGGAGGAAAAAGGAGCAAGATGTTATTCAAACTGTGGTTGAAACTCTTATTAGTTTGATTCCTGGTACTAACCTCCCTAGTACCGATTCCTCTTTGGCCCAACTAAAACTTCTATGTACAGTTGTGGAAGACCATGTACAATGCCTGGAAGAGGTGGCTGAAGCTAATGCACAAAAGAAGCATCAAAAGGCACTAAACACTGCCTTAGTGAAGAAACTGAACGAGCTCTGGTTTGAACTTCAGAAAGAACAGAAGGACATAAGAGATGCTATGGATGAGGGAAAACTGTTGCTCAGTAAGATAAGCCAACCCCATCTATTTTGTGATGATGTGCTTGCACAGAAGGAAAAATTGCAATCTGATTTGCAGGCATATATAAGCACCTTTAAGACGCCCTATGATTCCTTCACCACATATGGGCAAACTGTTCACCGGTTTTAGCTCTAGTTTTCCAGAATAGAGTTGGAGATTAGCAACCGGACGAGAGATTTGCAAGAAATCCAACTAGTTCTACTACCCAAACTGCAAATACTTCAGAAATGCTATCTCAATCTGGATGCCTTAACAGTCACTCAAGAGATGAGCACAATTGATGCCATGGAAGAACAGGTATCCTAGATGCAAACAAAAAGTGAGGTGGCTACCTTATTACTTGAGTCATGGTCTTTATCCATGAAGACCTTTATGCAAGATTCTAAATCGGTTTTTGATAAGTTTCACTCATTATTGTCCTAAACATTTATTATATTAATGATAATGAGAAACAAGGGTTATTCTACAATACTTTGTCATTGTTTGCAAAGGCGGAGTAGTATTTTGTATTTAAAATTTTGGTGAATGCTACGTATACTTTCATGTTATTTCTTTAAGGGAGTAATATACATTGTATTTTCTACAAAAAGGGACAATGTATATGCTTAGGGGGACTAATTTTGATTATGGCATATTTTTGTTGTAAAACACTTAGATGTCAAAATTTTCCCGAGTGTTGCCATCAATGCCAAAGGGGGAGATTGTTGGCATTTTTGATGATGATGTTGTGATTGTCATTGATGGACACACACTTGCTTTAAGATCTCTTTTTGTATGTATGAGTTATGCTCAACTGGTATTTGTTCCAACTGGTATTATGTATTATAGTCTTTAGACTATTGGTGTTTTGCAGAAAGTGTTTACCGATCTCAAGCGATATGAAGACCTCAAGTGGTTCGAGGATCCCAAAGTGGTACAAAGGAACAAAGTGGTTGTTATCATTTTTCCCAGTCTTCATTTTGACAAACCGGTAATTGGTAAAATGTATGAACTGGTAATCGGTTAAATGTATGAATCGGTATTACTCTGTGATGAGCTACCAATCGGTATTTTTGTGATGAGTTATCATCCACCGACACTTTGGCGGTGATTTTGTGTCGTGTTACCAAATGTGTCTAGATGCACTGAACCTAGGAACTTGCAATGTAATCCTATTGGACCGACATGAAATCAGATTCCTTTATAAGGACATCATGTCTAGGGTTTTAGGAGTTGTTAGGGTTTTAGGTGGTTGATGAGGTTTTTGTATGTGCGATTACAGAAGAAGATTAGGTCTGTGTGAAGAAACAAAGTGTGGAGATATTGAAGACTAAAGTAATGCTAAATGTGCATTAACAATGAGCTATCAAGGATCTAACCAAGCATAGTGTGCTAGTATTTAGATCACTCACTTGTTGATTACT
The DNA here is from genome assembly GCF_030272615.1 of Cryptomeria japonica. Taxonomy (NCBI): domain Eukaryota; kingdom Viridiplantae; phylum Streptophyta; class Pinopsida; order Cupressales; family Cupressaceae; genus Cryptomeria; species Cryptomeria japonica. Next base: position 497,210,020 of record NC_081408.1, read on the forward strand.
CACATCTTCAACAAGTCTAAAACCCTTAACCGGGTAGGCCTGGCAAAGCCTTTGTAAATCCTCTAACAAGGTGGTTCACAACTGTGGATCTGAAATCCTCTAACAAGGTAGTCTTTAATCAGACTTATCTCCTAACAGAGATTGAGATTCCTAACAGGATCTATTCCTGGTGAAGAACATTGTATGACCTTAACCGGTCTGGTTACTATTCTGTAGATAGTTACTTGTGAGTTTCATCTCACCGTGGTTTTTCCCATTTGGGTTTCCACGTCAAAATCTCTTGTGTTATGGTGATTGTGCTCTTGTGGGTGAATGATTTATTTGCTATTTGGTTTGCATTTGTCTTAACCGATTTGTTAGTAAATTTGTTATACTGGTTAACTGCTAAACTGTTTAAGTGTTTGAGTTCAGTAATTTTTTCTATACTAATTCACCCCCCCTCTTAGTATTCATTAGTAAAATATAACTCTGCGTGGAATTCCGGTGTGTTATATCCCTTGCTTTGTTTAATTCAGTGTTTAATTTGTGAATGGTACAGTTTTATAAATAATTGAGAGAATATTTAAGGTTATTTGTAAGATTGTTCTTTATCATTACTGATTATTTCAAAAAAGCATGCATTGAGATACTAGATTAGGATATCAAAATTCATTTCAGCATTTAAATTCATTTGTTTGTCTTTATTTCAAAACATCCAAAAAATTGTGAATTATAACATAAATAATCCTCCAAAGAAGCAAAAACTAGGTTATCTTAAAGGAACTAATCAAAATCCCCTCATATAAAAATAGTTGATGTATGCTACTAAGAAAAACCATAGGGTCTTATAAGACATCTCGAGCCTTGAGGTCTAGGTCCCCTATACCTTTCAAGAACATAAACTCACGGTTGAGAGCAAGAGTTTATGAATGTTGAGCGCACTCAAAACTCACATCAACATATATAGTTATGTATTTTTTTCTATTGGTGACACCTTTTCAAGGATTCCTTTCATAATTCCTTCCATTTCCATTCTCCATCCCCTTGGTTGCTAACCCTCTCTCACAAGGTAGATGCCAAAGAACAGTGTTGCATATCATCATATCCTTTTCATCCTTCATTCTTCTTCTATATTTGATTTAAAATTTTAAAATTTGAATATTTTCCTATTGTCCTTTAAACAACCTAACTAGGGTCTTGACAACAAAACCAATGTTAGCAAGAAAACTAATAGAACACTAATTAGTTAATTGAACATCAAAATAATATCACATAACACATCATATTTAGAATTATGAAATATTTATATTTAATATCAATTGAGTATATTATTATATTCTTATATCCTTATATCCCCTTTTACATTATATATCTCCCTCTATACTCTTCTATACATATTCATTTGTATCTTATCATATACATTTCATACATATCAACATATATATCTCTTACTTTGTCATTTACATCTTTCCCTATACATATATTTAGAGGATGAGATGTGACCCATCTTCCTATCCCTATCTTAGATGGTATATTTAGATAATGGAGTTATATGGGAAGAACTATGTAGAAAATGGTAGCTTCCAAGTTTTCAAAGATGATGATAATAACTCCATGGGAATAAAATTATAGGTTGTCAATGAATTCCTTGGCATCACCCAGACTTTGGAATGGGAGGATCATGACATTATTAAAGAAAAACAAAAGGTGATTAGAAAAATCTTAGAATTGGATGAGATGGAAAAGGTGGAGTAGGATGCTTTGTTTGGGAGTGAGGATCCTCCGACAACAGGGTAGAATGGTGGACAAAGTAGCCTTCTTTAGAATTTGGCCAATAAAGATAAACTAAACTATGGTATATCCTTAGGGAAAAAGAAGGGCAGAAAATCTCTATCAGAATTGAGATCCAAAGATGGAGAAGTGGAGGATCAAGATAAAATCACATCACTTCTGAAATCAAAAAAGGGCAATGCCCTTCCCCAGGGGCCATGATGCTCCTAACTTGAAATGTTAGGGGCTTAAATGCCCCTAACAAGCAATGCATGGTTAAGCGTTGGATTGTTGCTTCAAAAGAAGATATTATTTTACTATAAGAAACTAAGCTAACCAATGAGGAGATGACTTTGTTTCTAAGGAAACTTGGTAATTGGAAATCATAATGGGTAAATGCAAATGGAGCATTTGGGGGAATTTCTATTTTGTGGAAGTTAGGAGGGGTTTCCTTTGATAGACTAGCCACTGGGAAAAATTGGATTGGAGGTAGTGTTAAAAGTTTTTCTTTGAATTTAAGGTTCCTTTTGGTTAATGTGTATGGACCAGTATCAAACGTAGCTAAGAGGGATATTTTGGGGGAATTGGACCTTTTCCTATCCTCTTGCCCACATCAGCATAGAGTCATAGGTATAGATTTTAATGCAATTCTATGATTGATAGATAAAAGAGGGGGTGTTCAGAGGATCAATCAATCTCGACAGGATTTTAAGGATAGGGTGTATAGAAATAAATTCATGGGTATTGAGACTAGGATAAGGGTTTTCGCCTAGAATAATAGGAGGATGGGATTCAATAATATAGCAAAAAAATTAGACAGATTTCTATTTCAGGGGATCTCTCTAGCTTTCCTTTTGAACTCAAAGCTTTCATCTTGCCTTGCTCTAGCTCATATCATTTTCTAGTCCAACTTATGATCATAGGAGACAAGAAACCGATGGGCTACCCCTTTAGATTTAAAAACATGTGGATGAAAGGCATCATTTTTTTCAAATTGATGGAATAATGGTGGTTAGAGGAGTAGTTTTTTGGTTCTTAACTTTTCTATTTTATGGCAAAACTCAAATCAATCAAATAGCGAATTCTCAAATGGAACAAAGAGAACTTCAAAGACATCTTTGTAGCTAAAAAGGATTTATAAGTGAATTGGAATCTTTGAATCATTAAGTGATGGAATTAGTAATGGATAAGGATAGATTTATCAAGGAAAGAGAACTATTATCGAGGTATGAGGATGTTTTGTCCAAAGAGGAACGTTTTTGGAGGCAAAAATCCAAGGAAACCTGGTTGGAAAAAGGGGATAAGAATACAAAAAAAATTCATAATTCAATCAAGCAGAGGAGGATATCAATACAATTAAAAGTTTGAAAAAAGGGGATGGAAGCATAATAGAGGATCCGAAGGAGATTGTTAAGAATTCGGTCTATTTCTTCACATAGAATCTCAACAATTGGGAAGGATCTGACAAGGAGAATCAATAATCCTTCATTGATATTATCCCTAAACTAGTTACCGAGGAACAAAATTGTTGTTTAACCAAAAAATTCACAATTGAGGGGCTCAAGGTTGCATTATTCCAACTTCATCCAAATAAGGCACCTGGGCTAGATGGTTTTCTTGTAGGTTTCTTTCAAAAATGTTGGCACATCTTGGGGGAGGAATTAATAGAGGCTATTGAAGCCGCTAGGAACTCAAGTCAATTTCTAAGGAAAATTAATAATACTCTTATTGTGCTCATTCCCAAAAAGAAGGTGATTGTGAGTTTGGATGACTACAAACCTATATCTCTTTGTAATAATATCTACAATGTTATGTACAAGGCCATGGCTAATAGATTAAATCCAATACTTCCATTACTTCCATATATTATATCTAAGGAGTAGACTGAGTTTGTGCCAGGGAGATCAATCATGGATGGAGTAATTAATGCTCAAAAAGTCATACACTCCATGCAATAAAATAAGTCTCCAAGTATGCTTATCAAGTTAGATATAAAAAAGGCTTATGATAAGGTGGATTGGATATTCTTATGTAAATTCTTAGAGGCCTTTGGTTTTTGCAAACAGTGGGTGAATTGGATATTTTATTGTATCTCTAGCCCTAAATTCTCATTTCTCATCAATGGGGTGCCTATTGGTTCTCTATGGATTAGGAAAGGAGATATTTTAAATCCTTTCCTCTTCATTATTATGGTTGAATATTTAGGGAGAGCTTTGAGGTCCACTCAAGAGAGAGGGCCTATAAAAGGAGTTAAAATTACTAGTGATTTGCCAGTAGCGACTCATTAGCAATTTGTTGATGATACCATGTTATTTGGGGATGGGAGGAAGAGGGAAGCATTACAGGTGAGGAAAATTCTAAGATAATATGTGGTAGGATCAGCACAAGAGATCAATCAATTGAAATAAGAAGTCTTTTTATTTTCAGTAGAATCCAGGAAAGAGATTGAAATCTTACAATCTCTTGGATTCAAAGCAGGCAAGATTCCATGCATTTATTTAGGGTTTCCCTTGGACAAATGAGTTAGATCTACCAAGATATAGGATCCACTTAAGGATAGGATGGAGATAAAACTATCTTCCTACAAAGGTAAGTGGTTACCTTGGGCTGGGAGACTTACTCTATTGAGCTCAGTAATAATATCTTCCCTTCCCATTTATCTTCTTTCTTGCCTTCCACTGTCTATGGGGATGAATTATAAACTAATACAACTAATGAGGAAGTTATTTTGGCAAGGATGTGATGAGAAGAAAAATTTGGTTATCATCTCTTGGAATAATTTTTATAAGCCAAAGGATTTTGGAGGAGTTGGGATGAGGAATTAACTTTGGCAAAACAAGGCACTTGGGGCTAAATTGGTTTAAAGAATGTATCAAGAACCCCATTTAAAATGGTTTCATATTCTCCAACATAAATATTTACATAATGATGAGTCTTGTGGGATCTTTAGAACTCCAAACTCTCCCAAGTGTTCTAGGGTCTAGAACTTCATTCATAGTTGTACAGATGTTATATGGAAATGAATATCTTGGGATAACCTAGATGGTAGGTTTGCTTAATTTTGGGAAGATTCCTGGCTGGGTATCCCTAACATTGATGACATTAATGGAAAAAATTAGGATCAAGGAATTCTTCAAGGAACATTGGGGTGCATATGTGATGGACTATGTTGACATGATAGAGAAGCATGCTTCTCTAGGTTGAAATTGGAGAAATATGGATGATCTTTCTTTACCTACTGGAGATCTGGGTAGACTCAAATAGATTTTGTTAGAGAGGAGAGTATTATTTAGACTTGGATAGGATAAATTAATATGGTTGGGTTATAAGATAGGTCAATATAATGCTAAGGATGGTTATAGAGATATCATTCAGAATTTGAACTGGTTTAAGATAGAACTGCCTTTGGAGTTGTGTTGGAGCAAACTTTGTCTTCCTAAGGCTAGAGTATTCACTTGGTTTGATCTTCAAGGTAGAATCTTAACCACTAAGAAGTTCACGAGAATGGGATTTGAGGGTCCTTCTGAATGCTTCTTATGAAAAAATATTGAAGAAGTTGTAGATCAAATTCTTTTGAGTTGTCCCTATTCACAAGCTTGTTGTAGATGGCTTTGTGCTCGATTAGGATGGATTATGACCCTCCCCAATGATATTTTAAGTTTGTTAAAGGTTGGCCAAAGGGGAAAAGTTGGAACCTTTTTGGGATTTAATGGATTTGTAGCCCATCAATACTTTTATGGGAATTATGTAAAGAGAGAAATGGGAGGGTGTTTCAGGACAAGGCTATTCCCAGAGAAATATTAATAAATAAAATAGAAATAGCTATAGTGGAGATAGCTAACAATAAAAATTCGATCCATCTGCCAAAAGGTGTGACATTTTCTGAGTGGGAAAATATTATGAAAAGGACTTGGTGTGGACTTAAGATACCCCCTTCTTCAGTATCAGAGGGGAGTCTAGTAGGAAGGATAGGGAGAGGTTCATTTGGAAGACTCCCCAAGAAGGCTAGTTTAAACTAAACTTTGATGGTGCCTCACGTGGCAATCCAAGTGTGTCTAGTTCTAGTGGGATTATACACCTGTGGGATGGATGGATAGTGGCTTGCTATTCACTTCCCCTACAATAGATACTTACAAAATAACGGAATTTAATGCTTTGATTGAAGGTATGTTTCTCTGTAAAGATCTGGGAATAGATAATTTAGAGATTAAGTGAGTAACAATAATAGTGGTTAATGTTGTGAGATCTAGATCTACTCTGAGTTGGAGGTTGGGCTCTCTATTGGAAAAGATGTTGGAAATATTGGACTTTTTTAAAGATTATAATATTAGTCACACTTAGAGAGAGGGAAATTTGGTTATAGACAAATTGGCCAATGCAGTGACTGATGGCCTATATTTCTGCAAGTTGAGTTCTATTTCTCTTGAAGATTTGGTTAAAAGACCTTCTTGATTTCCTTCAAATTAATTGGTTGAGATTTTGGGCTTTACTGTGGTCTGGATGGTGCCTTCTTTCATCAATATTTGAAGAGGACATGGATGATGAGTTGGTCTTTATGAGACAAGTCAACATCTACTTGGCTGAGTATTTAATGCATAATCCATGTCACTTAGAAGGAATATTTGCATTTATTAAGACAAAATAATGACAGACTCCCTTACTTATTTCTCGCAAGTTTGTAGTCACATCATATTAAATTCAAGGTTGAGTTGTAATTTGTGAAGCGTTTCAAAGTGTAGGAAAAGATGGTATGGTGTCAAATAATTATGAAGCATTCAATTATTTCTTTTTCAAGAATATATCATTGATAGGAAAGCCTTCTATTTATCCCCCTTGGCTAGTTAAAATCATTCATTGTCTTTTTGGGTTCAGCTTGGATATTTCCCAGAGATGGATTCACCCATAAGACTAGTTTCTAAGAAGACGCAAATGGCTTTTCTCAGCGTAGTGACTAATAAGGGAGTGTTAGAAGTTACTAATCATTCGCACCACCTATTTATACATGTTGTCAAGAGGATTCTAGGGGGAGAATTTATAAGAGCAGACCATAGATACTGTGTTAATATGGATATCCCAACCTTCTTTTTGGATATTGTATTTTGGATGGGATAAAGCAAGATTATGGTGAAGGAACTCTACAGAAGGGTCTTCAAGAAGGCTTTCTTGGGGGATTTGGACTGAGTGCTTCACAATGTAATGCTTGCTAGAATACCCTAGAGGAAACAACTAATCTAGCTAATAAATAGAGATTAAAAAAAATTTAAACATCTACTTATACATCATATTATATCATTACTCATATGGATAAATCATAACATATCATGAATTCATAAGCAACTTTAACATAACCATAATCTCAACAACATACTCTGCAAGGAGAATAATAATACATCTCACAATCATTCATTCCCTAGGGTATCTCAATGCCATTAGTTAACTAATGTTGATAAATAAACACATCCATATACCATAATACCATTAACATCCATTACTTTTAATTTATATTCAATTACTTTCTTCCTAATATGATAATTATGAACTATCAAATGCATATCCTACATAACCCCATTAACTCTTGGATTCATTTTAATACACCAAATCAAATGTTCCTAATCCCCTTTTAAAAACCATCTAGCATGATCATATCATCATATTTATATCTAATTTATTTTCTTTAAGAATTATCATACATGCCTACAAGCTATTCTTACATAATCATCTTACCAAGATAACCAACATTGGGAAATAACATCTCTCAATTTAATACTTTCACTCAAAGACATACATGAATCACTTATCATATAACTAACCATAGACACTCAGAAGAAAACCCAATCACATCATTTAATTCCTTTCAAATCTAGAATTACATACACAATGAATATCCATGTACAACATACATAATCCATTACAATTCATCATGAATTCATCCTACTACAAGTCCTATTACTTATGTTTACAAGATACTAGTAACATAATCCTCTTTACAATTACATCTTTCTCATGATACAAAATACATGATATCAATCCCAATTACATAGTTTATGCTTCAAAGATCCATCCACGTGAAGAGAAGATATAAATCCATATCCACACATTCTAGCATCCAAAGAACAACATCCCAATTGAAGAAGGAATCAAACCTCCTGACCATGTAGAACCAATAAGGAACCACTCGTTGTGATAGGAGATGACACAAGGCTCCAACTAACACTCTAGACCTAGGCTGACACCTAACAACCAATGGACTCAACATGACTTCCACAAAAGATAACAACCAAATAACTATAAATCAATCACATCACAAGGTTAATCATAAATCAATAAAATCCCAGAGGCATAGAAATAAATCAAGGCATAAGAATCATGGACACATGTAGGGAAAGACTGTCATCACATGTTATCTCACAAATAAATGGCCAAGCCTAACCCTGATAGACATGTGGAGCCATCTTGACCTATGAGAAATCAAGGGAGTTTGTCTTACTGTCGCAATGGTCTTCCCAAGCTCATATCGAGTCTCTCCTCAAGGGATATGAGTGGGGCACAACAACTATTCATTATCTTGATTAAGTGAATCCTATTTACCCAACCCACTAATTAAATTATTATGGTTAACACTTGCAATTAAACATAAACTCTTCATGAGGGTCCATGACAGGTCTAGACCTTAAGCATCCTCTCTAGGAACCTCTTAGAGCCTATTGCTCACTGATAAGTCAGTGTATTGACATGTTTTTTATCAGGACTCTTAGGTTTTTGGTATCTTTTGGGTTGCATTGTTATAGTAAAATATTGTGAATTGACTATATGTAATCCATGTTTTAAAACTGAACTTAAGAATTCATGTTTGAACCTTGTCTGTTAATTCCTACAGCCGCGCCAATTTATTCTTGTAGCCAAATGGTTTGTCCCTGTGATATGGGGATTATTTAGGATGATTTCATATGTTAGTTAATGAATGTATTAGTTAAGTAAGATACATATGCATGTCCTTGTATATTGTTTCTATTTTAGTGCAGATAATAATTGATGCGGCGGTGGAGAATTCTCTTTTGCGCCTAAGGACTGGAGAATCACGTTCAGATAGTTGGAGGTCAAATTGAAGGAGATTCAAGCGAGCGCAATCTATGGCATAATCAGAGAAGTTGTACTTCACCATGGGAGTTTAACTCCGGTGCATGTTTAATCTGCAAAATATCTCTTTGGCATGCAAAGACTGTGGTTCGGTTTCAAATCCACAGTTCTTGCAGCCAAGCTCTCTATTATCCCCTTCATCTGACAATGATCCGCCTTTTCTTCTGGGCGTAACTGGAGTTATCCATTATAGTCTGTCTTTTCTTTATAATAATCTCTTCCTTCTTTTCTGAGGGTTAGACATAATGAAAAGGGATTGAGTAGAGTTTTTGTCAAGTATTTTGAATTTTCTCTTTTTGAATATGTAATCGTCTTTCAGGAAGAAATGAATAAAAATATGTTATTCTGATCTATTAAGAGTTCTTTGCTGAGAGTTTGATATCACTCATCCAAGGGGGCCCACTTGGTGAGTGATCCCGTGTTTATGATTATTGAAGTTAGTTTTTACTTAGTTGCAGTAGAAGTTCATGACTGGGTTGTTCCTGCAGCCACTAGAAATAGATCCTTTGATTGTTCTTGCAGCCAAGGTAGAACGGTGTGATTCTTGTTATTTCCATTAGTTCATTTCAGCAGAGTTTTGAAAAGCTTTCATTTATTCTTTATGATTTCCATTCCTACCTTTTTTATAGTAATTAAGAATAATCAATTAAGCAGCTTAGTGCATATATATTGCAGACCCATTTCAAGTTTTACATTCTTGGATTGACAACTAAATGAACACCAGCCATGAGAATAGTAAAATCTACCATATAAATGTCCAAACTTTGGATTGAGATTTCAATTAGAGGTATTATTGTCATTATAGTTGGGGTAGACACTCACGACCTCGGTCCTACACATGCAAGAGCCCACTCTCCATATCCATGGACCAAGACCTTAGGGTGAAACATAAACCACAATTATATCACAATAACATCATGAAGGCTCAACATGAAATGAATCCAAAATCACAACTTCACTAATACAAAATTGAAGCACAAAGAGAGCCATAAAGCCAACATATAAGCAAGAGCCTTCACTAAAAACATAACAATAAAAAGAGAAAGGTAAAAATTCATCTTACTCAAACATATACAAATTACATCCTCGATAGTGAGGCATAGACCTTGTTGGCAATTTGGAGGAATTTATTGTGTGTTGCATTGATGTTTTGTCATTGATGTCAACACTAGCTATTTTGTTGTCTACCAGCTTCTGGTAGGGTGGTTGGACTATGATATTGATTTGGAGACCATCTCCGGTATTCTCTAATTTGGCCCAGCTTGTGGTATTGGATTCGATTGGTTATTCATGTGTTCCTGATGCATATCACATTCAATTGGTTCGGGATTTGATGATCTGGATGCTATCATTTTTTATAGTAATCATTTTGATCACCGGTAAGGGTTTTACCGATAGTGCTTTGATGAATATGATAAGTGGTGTTGGTGCAGCTTCTAGAAGGTTACCACGATGCTGATGGTTATCATATTCGTGTTCTAGTTGATCGATGGTGTTTGCATTTAGGACCAAACTTATTCTATCTTAATCTTATTCTGCAAGGTTATGGACCGGTTTGTGTAATATGTTGTTTGATGCTCCCGATGTGTCACTAGCTGGAATTATTGTTTGGATTATGTTGTTTTGTTCTTAGGCCGACTTAGTTTATCATTGGTTTGTGGGATTATGTAATTGATCTATTGTATTATCTTTTAGGTGGCCGACCTAATTGTTTAGATCCCGGTTTGGTATAAATATGATGTAAGATCTCTTTGTAGATCGTGTCTTATGAGATATAGGATTATCTATGTGCAAATAATGTTGTAATCATATGCAGAGGTTTTGGTCGATCATAGGTGATTGAATTGGGTTTGTGAAAGAGGTTTAGGACCTCCGATATTGAGTTTAACTGGAAGTGTACTCAGACATAGGAGATGTTATTCTTGTAGTTCATTCTTATTTCCGGATTGTAGTCTAGATTTCTTTGTAGTCAATGAGGCTCTTTTTGTGATGAGTAGTGTGCCTTCCTACATGTGGAGGCCCCTCTTATTTTAAATACATACTTGCTGCAAAATAATTATCTGACAGTGGGTAGGATTCACATCATGGTTTTTCCCTTTACTAGGTTTTCCACGTACAAATCTTGGTGTTATGTACTGTTATGGATGGTTGGTTAATTATTCTATAATTTATGTTTATGCTTAACTGTTGCATTTGCTATTCTGGTATTTGGTTTATGCATTCTGGTAGAAGGTTTTGTGAGCTTAAAGTTTTATAATGTATTGACAACTGATTCACCCCCCCTCTCACTTATTCACCAGTTATCTTAACAATTGGTATCAGAGCTTGGTCCTCTTTTGTAGAAGCTTAGCCGCTTGAGGAAGATCCTATGGCAACTATATAGAGAAACCCCTAAGCTTGATTTGACAAATTACAGAGTATGGAAGATTCATACGGAGACTCATTTGAGATGTATTGGGAAAGAAATTTGGGAGATCACGGAGAAAGGCTATAATCCTCATAATCCGACATCTGGCAATCCTCCTCTGGCAAGCCTGGATAAGGATATTGAAAATGATTACAGAGCTAGAGAAGCACTATTGAGCACACTATCTGATCAGAAAATTATGGGATTAACTGACCAATATAATGAAAAGGCTATATGGGATAAGTTGGAAGGTTTAAATGAAGGTGACCCTACTCTTAAAATTGCTAAACTTGATGGTTACTAGGTAAGGTATGAGAACCTGAAGATGGGAGAAGATGAAAGGATTACTGCTTTCATGGAAAGAGTTAATGAAATTGTTATGGGAATTCAGTATTATGGTGGATCTCTTAGCAAAGATGAGGTTGTTTCTACTATTTTGAGAGCTTTGCCACCGGCTTACAAGATAAAGGCTATTGCAATTAATGAGCTGAGAACAATGGCTAACACTTAAGTTAACCGAGATACTTTGGTTGGAAAATTGTCTTGTTTTGAGCTTGAAGAATTTGGTCCTCAAGGAGTTGCGAAGATTGAATCTCCTTTTCATGCACCTACATCATCAAATGGCAAGAGTGATTGGAAAGCTTTATATGCAAAGGAACTGAATGAAATGAAAAAAGAAGATGAAGAGTTTGAGCAACTGGAAGCCCTATTTGCTAGAAGAGTACCTAAAGGTCCTGTTGGAAGTAAGTATGAAGGAAATTAGTTTTTAAATGTTTTGCATGTAATAAGATAGGTCATTTTGCATCTAGATGTCCTAAGAGGAATTCAAGATTTTAAGAGAGAGATAGAAGATCTTTTAGGCCTAACCATGATTATCATAACAATCATAAGTACAGGAGAAACAAAGACAAATCATGTTACTATGTGGATGAGGATAGTGTAACTAATTCTGATGATGAACCGGCACAAGATTCGGCTAGTGGATCCGGTAGTGGTGAGGAATGAATATTTTTGCCTATTAAAGAAGATGCTCCGATACTTGTTATTCAAAATTAGAAAAAGGCCCTTGCTACTAAAATTCAAGACAAGGATGAATGGGTGATATATAGTGGTTGTTCACATCATATGACTGGAGATAAAAGGAAGTTTTTATCTTCACAAGAATTTGATGGTGGACTAGTTAGATTTGGAGATGACAAAGCATGCATTATCAAAGGAAGAGGAACTATATCATTGGATGGTAAGCATAATACTGATAATGTTTACTATATTGAAGGTTTAAGGCATAATCTTTTGAGTGTAGTATAGTTGGTGGATAAGGGATTTCAATTACAGTTCAAGGATGGAAAATGCAAACACATTAATAGATTTGGATTGGAGACTGCAACCGGTACACAGACTAAAGGTAACATCTTTCATTTGAACTCAGGTGAGAAGACATGTTTGATTGCACAAATTGATGAGAGTTGGCTATGGCATAAGAGGTTGTATCATGTGAATTTTGATTGTATTTTAAAGATCATTTCAATTAAGGCTATTAGAGATATACCTAAGATTGTGAAGACCTATAGTCTGGTATGTAAGGAATGTCAATTGGGAAAGAAAGTCAAAACTTCTTTCAAGAGTATTCAAGATAAATCTAATGATGTTCTTGATCTTATTGATACTGATTTATGTGGTCCTGTTAGAATAAACAGTTTTTAAGGTGATAGATATTTTATGCTAATCATTGATGACTATTCTAGAATGTTGTAGGTTACTTTTCTGAAGGAAAAATATGAAGCTTTTTAAAAGTTTAAGATCTTTAAAGCTAAAGTTGAGACAGAGATAGGGTTGAAGATTAAATGCTTAAGGTCAGATCAGGGTGATGAATTCACATCCGGTGAATTTAATAGTTATTGTGAGAAGCATGGGATAAGGAGACAATTTTATGTCCCCCGGACACCTTAGCAGAATGATGTTGTGGAAAGAAACAACAAAACTATCTTGGATGTGGCTAGAACTATGATGATGGAAGCTAATATGCCTCATATCTATTGGAGAGAAGTTGTGAAAATGGCGATATACACATCCAACAGAGTTCATATCAAAGGAGACACCGTTAAGACACCTTATGAGTTATGATTTGGTCATACACCTTGAGTTAAGTATTTAAGAATCTTTGGTAGTAAATGCTATATCAAGAGAGATGATTCCATTGGAAAGTTTGATCCTAGATGTGATGAAGGGATGTTTCTTAGTTATTGTAATGAAATCAAAGCATATAGATGTTATAAAAAGAGATTGCAGAGAATTGTGGAGAGCGCTAATGTCAAGGTGGATGAGTTGTACAAAGGTCAAATCAGAATCTATGAGAGAGAACTAGAAGTGGAGATGATCATAATTGAAATGGTCGCACCTGTACTGGAACAAAATGTTAAACCAATTACTCGAACAATATCAGAAAATTCAATAGTGACTTAAGATCAGAGTAGGGAAACAAAAAGTCAAAAGACTCCTCGGTGTGTAAGGTTAAATCATTCAGAAGATCAGATCATTGGAGACAAGAACAAAGGAGTAATGGCAAGAAGAAGGCTGACAATTGATGAGGTATGTTTAATTTCTCAAGTTGAACCGACATCAGTCATTGAATCTTGTAAAGATGAATGTTGGATAAAGCTATGGAAGAGGAATTATATCATATTGAAAAGAACAACACATGGACTTTAGTTCCCCGACCTAAAAAATAAGAATGTTATTGGAACTAAATGGGTTTTTAGGAACAAATTGAATGAGAATGGACAAGTTGTGAGGAATAAGGCTAGATTGGTATGTAAAGGATATTCTCAGAAGGAAGGAATTGATTATGATGATACTTTTTCTCCAGTAGCTAGGATTGAAGTTGTGAGATTATTAATTGCTTATGTTGCCCATAAGAAATACAAGGTTTATCAGATGGATGTTAAATGCACATTTTTGAATGGAGATATTGAAGAGGAAGTTTATATTGAGCAACTTGATGGTTTTTCACTTTTAGTTGATAAAAACATGGTTTGCAGGTTAAGGAAAGCATTATATGGATTGAAACAAACCCCTAGAGCTTGGTATGCCAGATTCGACAAATATCTTTTGAAGCTTGGTTTCACTAAAGGTAATGCTAATAGTAACTTACATTATAAGATCATTGATGATGACATATTGATTGTTGAAGTATTTGCTGATGATATCATTTTTAGAGGTGAGGATAAATTATGTATGGAATTCTCTGAAAATATGAAGAATGAATTTGAGATATCTATGATTGGGGAGATGAAATTTTTCTTAGGTTTGTAAATTACTTAGAATGATAAAGGTATTTTCATCTGTCAAACTAAGTATGCTATAGAATTGTTGAAGAAATTTGGTATGGAAAATTCTAAACCAATTGGTACCCCTATGGTTACAAGTGAGAAATTGACAAAGAAAGATGTATCAGCTCCAGTAAATCCTACAAGGTACAAATATATGATTAGAGGTTTGTTATATTTGAATCAGACTAGAACGGATCTAATGATTGTTGTTTTTATTGTATCAAGATATCAGAGTGATCCTAGAGAGAATCATGAGTGTGTAGTGAAAATGATTTTCAGGTATTTGCAAGGAACAACTGAGTATGGTTTGTGGCATCCTAAAGATGATGACTTTACACAATGTGCATAGACAGATGTTGATTGGGCTGGAGATGTTGATGACCAGAAGAGCACATCTGGTGGAGTTTTCTTTCTTGGAAAGAAACTTGTTTCATGGATCAACAAGAAGCAATCATGTACTTCTTTATCCACTGTTGAATCTGAGTATGTTGTTGTTGCTACTTACTGTACACAAGTTTTATGGATAAAGCAAATTTTGAAGGATATAAGGGTTGATTGTAATAAACCGGTTGTTATTCACTGTGATAACTCTATTGCTATTGATATATCAAAGAATCTAGTATTTCATTCTAAGACTAAGCACGCTTCTATCAAGTATAATTTTCTCAAAGAGAAGGTGGAAGCAAATGAAGTCAAACTGGTTTATGTGAACACTAAAGAGTAGATTGCAGATATCTTAACTAAACCTTTGCCTAAGGAATCATTTGAGTACTTCAGAGATAGATTGGGATTTTCTACCCCTCCGGTAGAGACTTGAGTGATGTTGATTGGCATCAATCCGGTATGAATTTAATAGTGCTATCATTCATTCTAGATTGATGTGTTGATGCTACTACTCAGGGGGGGTAGTCAGCTATGTGGTTTAGAGGTTTAATGATTTTTCTTTGATTTTTATGTCAGATTTCTGGCATTGATGTCAAAGGGGGAGAAATATATGTGAAAAATAGAGCTTTACTATGATATCATTCTTAGGGGGATTTTGGTTTTTGGTTCAAAACTTCATTGTCATATCTTCTTGGAGAATTTGTTAGATGTCTTCCATTGGGGGAGACTTGTTTGGCATTTTCTTGACACTTGGATGCTTTTCACATCTAGTGTTGTCATCAATGCCAAAGGGGGAGATTATTGGAAATTTAGAGGAATTGATTATGTGTTGCATTGATGTTTTTTCATTGATGTCAATACTAGTTGTTTTTCTCTCTACCGACTTCCAGTAGAGTGGTTGGACTATGATATTGATCTGGAGACCATCTCTGGTATTCTACAATTTGGGTTGGCTTGTGGTATTGGCTTGGATTGGTTATTCATATGTCCTGGATACGTATCACATTTAGTTGTTTTGGGATTTGATGATCTAGATGCTATCATTTGTTCTAGTAAGCCTTTTGGTCACTGGTAAGGGTTTTACCAGCAACGCTTTGATGAAGATCTTTTGATGAATCTGATAAGTGATGTTGGTGCGACTTCTAGAAGGTTATCATGATGCTGATGGTTATAGTGTTCATGTTCCAATTGATTGGTGGTGTTTGTATTTAGGACCAGACCTATTATATCTTAATCTTATTCTACTAGGTTATGGACTGGTTTGTGTAACATGTTGGTTGATGCTCCTGATGCATCACTAGTTGGATTTATTGTTTGGATTATGTTGTTTTGGTCTTAGGACGACTTGGTTTATCATTGGTTTGTGGATTATGTAATGGATCTATTGTATTATCTTTTAGGTGGCCGACCTAATTGTTTAGGTCTCGGGTTGGTATAAATATGATGTAAGATCTCTTTGTAGATTATGTCTTATGGGATATAGGATTATCTGTGTGAATAATGTTGTAATCATATGTAGAGGTTTTGGTCGATCATAGGTGATCGAATTGGGTTTGTGAAAGAGGTTTAAGACCTCTGGTATTGAGATTAACCAGAACTGTACTTAGGCATAGGAGATGATATTCTTGCAATTTATTCTTATTTCCAGATTGTAGTATGGATTTCTTTGTAGTCAGTGAGGCTCCTTTTGTGACGAGCAATGTGCTCTAGGAAGTGTGCCTTCTTGCATGCATAGACCCCTCTTATTGTAATCACATACTTGTTGCAAAATTATTATCTGATTGTGGGTAGGCTTCCCACCATGGTTTTTCCCTTTACTAGGTTTTCCACGTACACATCTTGGTGTTATGTGTTATGGATGGTTGGTTAATTATTCTATATTTTATGTTTATGCTTAACTGTTACATATGTTATTCCAGTATTTGGTTTATGCATTCCAGTAGAAGGTTTTGTGAGCTTAAATTTTTATAATCTGTTGACAACTAATTCACACACCCCCTCTCAATTGTCCACTATTTATCCTAGCAATCTCTCACTAAAGCTCACATATTTCATTCTTCTACAGCAAGACATTCTCCTTCTTGTTGTAGCTAAGCATCACATATGCACAATCCTCAATGGTAAGGCACAAACCTTCTTATTGGAGCCAAAATCAATTATGAAATGATCAATACCACATCACATTACATCTATGAGAACTCAAAACAAACACAAGAATCCTTTGGTAAAAGCCCACAATCCGGAAAAGTGACCACATTAGGCAGAACTAACAATTCTAACCTCACAGGGCAGCTCAATGCATACAAATACTAGTTTGGCATATTTGTGGTGTAGATTAGCGCATCCACCTCATTCTCTGGTTCATCCACATCAAAATTTAGCACATCTAAGTTCCAAAATAGTGCATTGAAGACAAAGAGTAAAAATGAAGGTAAACAAAGAAAATAAGTGACGAACATGCCCAGTTTCGCATATAGGCTCACAAAATGGACCAATATCACTCCCAAAAGGTGCACGAGGATAGAATAAGTCTATGAAAACATAAAATTAGAATCACCAAGTCATACAATGAAATCCAACGTCAAATCCCTTCACCTCCTTCACACAATCATGTGCATAAATACACCAAACTCACATAGTAACATATGGAGATGCAGTAGAGTACAATGAGATACAAAACATAAATACAAAGGCATTTAAAAGCTCAACAAGACCACAAGGAAGGGGAAACACAAGTTTATAAAGGAAAATGCAGAACATACATTCTCAACAACACTCCATCTTCCAGTTTGGTAATAACACACACATATATTCATATATATATAAATAAATTCCCCAACCAAAATTACAATCTTTAAACACTAAAATATCCCTTACAATCAATCTTTCAACAAACACAATGAAGACATTTTTTTCCAGTTGAAATGCAAAGTAGAGTTGAAGCTCCAACCTGGAATAATCGAAGTAAAGGCAAGGAAATTCAAAGTAGAGCAAGTCCAACCTGGAAAATCCAACCAAGAGAATTCCAAATCCAATCACAAATCTTCCACAATCCAAGCTTCAACCAGATTCAAAACTTCAAATGCAAGCAAAATTCTCTCAGAAGGTAACCCAACAAAACTCTCAGAAAACTCAATAAATAAATTTGAAATCAAAACTATAGAAGAATTCAGGCCAATTAAAATATTCCTATAAAATATATAATATAGCTACCATGCATAAAATTGAGGTAAATATTATAAAATAGTTTTATTTACTTACCCCCACTAAAACAACCAATAGTAAAGAAGGATAGGTAACAGCATATAATATAACCGATTACCCAAATAATAATATGATAATAACATAATAAACATTAGTAAATTAGTAATAAATCAAATCCAATTAATAAATAAACAAATCAAATAAATAAAAAAACAACACAAATAAAATCCAATTAAAAATAAAATTAATATCAACATAAGAAACATTTTTAAACAATAAATAATTAATAAATATCCAATTAAACAATAAATCAAATAAATCAAGCTCAATAATATTAATCTATCCAGGGGATGACCGTTTGGTGAAATGGTGTGGCTTCTTGCTTATAGTGCCTACAACCTAGGTTCAAACCCCATGGGTTCGTCACTACTATGTTAACAATGGAGCATGCTTTACCTTGGGGAGAACCTTGCAGAAATAGTAGTGCTTCTTGCTTGTAGTGCTTACATCCTTGGTTCAAACCATGAAGTTTTTAGGGGATGACCATTTGGTGAAATGGTGAGGCTTCTTTCCTATAATGCCTACAACCTAGGTTCAAAACTCACGAGTTCATCTCTACCATGTTAATAATGGAGCATGCTTTACCTTGGGGAGAACCTTGGAGAAATAGTGGGGCTTCTTGCCTGTAGTGCTTACATCCTTGGTTCAAACCATAAAGTTTTAATACAACTTCAAAGAAATAATAATATCGAAGGAACTCTCTACAACTTTCCTGCCTCTGATACATTTTTGAATTTTGAAATCCCCCACATGACCATTGTCCTTGAGAAGGATCCTTCCTCCTTGCAACCAAACCTCCCTTCCAATATTGTTGTTGGTTCACATGCCTCTCATGAGGCCCCTGTGTCTACTTTCAGGACCCCACTACCTGCGGGTAATTCGGAAAGGATTGACAAGAACCGATATTCTTGTGGCTCATTCCCTTTTGTACAGATGAAATCTACCCTTAGTCAGAAGGATATTGACAAAAGAAAGGATAACCTTGAATCTAGTAATAAGAAATCTCCTTCTAGCATGCTGGAAAATACTATCAGTCAAAAGGATGTGGAAGAAGGTAAAAAAGAGACCAAATCCAACTAGAAAGGTGCCCTTGTTGGTTCTACAAATATGACCTTGGAGACAACTTTGGCTAACTTTATCCAAATTGAGTAGGGGATGGAGATTAGGCTACCTGATAATCTCATGGATAAAATTGCCCCATCCTTGATTGTGGTGCTTGTTGGAAGATTTTTCTCCTTCAGACTGTCTATTGACATGGTTAGGCAATGGGTTGCGGCAAGATGGAAGTTAAAGGGAATTGTTGACATCTCTGCTATGTCAGGAGGTCTCTTCCTTTTCAAGTTTATTGCTGATGAGGACTTGATCCAGACTCTTGGGCCTATGGAAAGCATGATCTAAATCTCTCCAAATGGAAACTTGGGTTTGAGCCCTCTTCTGAACTCAACTGTATGGCCCCATTTTGGGTCAGGCTTCCTGGCCTCCCACTAGAATTTTTGGATGAGTAGATCTTCCACTGTATTGGGGATTCCTTTGGCAGCTATGTCACTATTGATTCGGTCACCCTTGCTAAATCTAGGTTAGTTTTTGCCCGTTTTTGTGATAATGTTGCTATTAACAAAGCGTTTCCCAACTTTGTGTCCCTCAAATCAAAATGGGAAAAATGGTCTCAGCCCCTTATCTATGAAAATGCTACTCTTTACTATCAGAAATGCGCTAAGAAGGGACACACTATTGCTGACTGTAAAGCCTCGACTTCTTGTGAACCCAAGCTTAAGGAGAAAATTATTGTTAATGATGATCCTATTAGCCCAAGTGCTCCCTCATCCTCAGTCCCTAAAGGACCGACTGACCCCGATGGGGTGACTGAATACTATCCCCACATAGATAAGATCTTTGATATAATCAAAACTCCTAATTATTCTATAAAGAAAATGAAACCACTTGAGACTCTTGAAGATGGGCAAATCCCCTTGATGATTAGCTTGTGTTTTTTCCCTAGTCCTTCTACCTCCCCCTCAATGGGTAAGGATGATGATCACCATACTCCTCATCCCAATGGTGAAGCCAGCCCCATGCTTAACCAAAACCCCTAGAAAACTTGTTAGGAGAAAGCTACTCTGGGGAGACTAAATTAGCCAATTTTCACATCTCCACCACAGTCCCCTAGCAACTCGGTAACCTTGGATGACTTGTCCAAGTTATTTCTATTAACCTCTAATGTTTAAGACATCCCCCCTTATATTTCTTATGTGGATAATGAGGAAAGGCTAATGCAAAATAAAAAAAACTAGGACTAAGAAAGTGGATGTGGGCACCGAAAACAAAGTTGGAAGACCAAATAAGAGAGTGTTGCGACAGAAAGCTATGGTGAGGGATATTGCAAGGGGCCGACAAATGACACTTGATGGAAATAACAAATCTAAGAGATGAAGTTCCTCTCTTGGAACATAAGGGGACTCATCAAACCCCCAAAAGAAATTTTCTATAAAGAAATATATCTTAGATATGAAGATTGATATTTGTTTACTGCAAGAAGTCAAAATGTCCTACCAAACTTTTGCAATGGCTATTGGCAAACTTTGGCTGAGTGTTGTGTTTCTATATGTGGAGGCTTTGGGGGCATCTGGTGGAATTGCTACCCTTTGGAACCCCTGTAAGATTCAAGGTACTTTACATGTGATCTCACAAAACTATCTGGCAGTGACTTTCCAACTTGGTGAACTCTCTACATTGCATCCTCAAGGATCAAAATACTCACTACAGGTTGGCAGGCAATTTCAACACACCCCTCTACCCTTCTGAGAATTGTGGTGGTCTTATGGATTATTCTTATAGTATGGGGGATCTAGCCAATCTTATAAATGTTACTTGTATTTTTTATTTAGATCTTCAGGGTGTCCCTTTCACCTGGTCTAATAATAGGAAAGGAACCACCTAATCCAAGTCAGATTGGATAGATTTTTAGTCTCTACTAAATGGGATATTGGTCACAAATCCTCTCTAAGGACCCTCCCAAGGAATGCCTCTG
This sequence comes from Cryptomeria japonica, assembly GCF_030272615.1. Classification (NCBI taxonomy): domain Eukaryota; kingdom Viridiplantae; phylum Streptophyta; class Pinopsida; order Cupressales; family Cupressaceae; genus Cryptomeria; species Cryptomeria japonica. The sequence goes on from NC_081408.1 coordinate 497,231,318, forward strand.
ATCATAGCCCTCTCCTCCTTTACTGGGCCAATAGACCCCCCTTGGGACCTTCTAATTTCTGATATGAGATTATGTGGGCCTCCCACCTAGATTTTAGAGAACTAGTTAGGAGGTGGTGGGCATCCCCTATCCAAGGGACTGCTATGTTCAGGATATCTAAGAAGATGAACCTCATCCAAGAGGAAGTGAAAGGATGGAATAAAGCAAGTTTTGGTGACATATTCAAGAAGAAGAAGGATATGTGCTCCAAATTGGAGCAGATTCAAAGCATTATGGCTTCCGGTGATCCTCCTTACTCGCTCCTTCATAAAGAAGAGGACTATAGAAAGAAATGGAAGGACATTCTATCTAAGGAGGAAATATATTGGAAACAAAGATCTAGAATCCAATGGCTGAAGGAGGGAGATAAAAACTTTGCCTTCTTCCACCACTCAACTACTATTCACAAAAAGAGAAACACGATCAAAAGTCTAAAGGATAACAATGGACAGGAGATCATGGCTGAAGCCTAGATTGGTCAAACTACTATTGACTTCTTCATCTATATGTATATTGAGATTGGGGGAGGAAGTGATGCTATTCAGGAAGGGATTTTGAGTAATCTACCTACTGCCATTGGTGAAGAGGATAATAGCCATCTTCTATCACCCATTTCTTTAGAGGAGGTTCATATTACAGTCTTTTCTATGGGTGCCTACAAGACCTTGGGTCTGGATGGCTTCCCCCCAGCTTTTTTTCATGAATTTTGGGACATTTTCAGCTTTGATGTCACTAGAGTTGTGAAGGATTTCTTTAGGATTGATAAATTGTTGGAAAAGTTGAACAACACCTACATTGTTCTGGTTCCCAAGTCTCATGAACCTAAATGCATGATGGATTTTTGGCCTATAAGTCTCTGCAATACTATTTATAAGATCATCTCTAAGTGAACAGAATCAAACTACTTCTTCCCAAGTTTACCAGCCCTTCTCAAAAAGGCTTTGTCCCAGGTCATCAAATCTTGGATGCGGCCATGCCACCCACAAAATTATTCATTTCATGGACAAGAGAAGATCCCCAAGTATGGCCTTTAAACTAGACATCTCAAAATCCTATGATAAATTCAACTGGTGTTTCCTGTTCAAAACTCTCTCAAAACATGGCTTTAATCCAAAAATTGTTGATATGATCTGGGAGTGTGTGTCTATGGTTCAGTTCTTTGTCTTGGTCAATGGGTGCCCTAGGGGTTTCTTCAAAGATAAAAAGGGTATCAGACAAGGGGACCCCTTGTCCCCCTATCTTTTTATTATGATTATTGAGGTTTTGGACATAAATTTCCTAAATTTGATGGTCAATGGGAGAATACAGGGAATCAAAGCTACTTCTACTATCACCCCTTCTGTGATCCAACAATTTGTTGATGACACCTTCCTATTTGGTAAATCCTTTGTGATAGAAGCTAAACATTGGAAGAACCTATTTTCTGATTATGCCTCTGCTTCAGTTCAATGTATTAACTATAATAAAACTAATCTTTACTTTTTCAACACACCTATTGACTTGCAGACTAAAATTCTTAATATTCCTAGGTGTCATTCTACCAATTTACCTAGAACTTACCTGGGTATCCCTCTTACTATCAAAGAGGTGACTTTGACATTCTGGAATACCATTATTGAAAGAATACAGAAGAAACTCGCAGGTTGGAAGGGTAAATTCCTTAGTAGTGTCGGGAAGCTCCAGCTCCTTGTTGCTTCCCTCCTCCAGGGTATCCCTTTTTTATTTCCTTTCCCTATTCAAAATTTTGGGCTCTATGGGGGAGAAGCTTGAGAAGATTCAAAGAACCTTCCTCTGGACTGGTACGGAAAAAAAGAAACAATCTCACTGGTTAATTGGGATATTGTTTGCTTTCCTAAGACTATGGGTGGCCTAGGTATCAGAAAGATAAATATGTTGAACAAGGCCTTAATTGCAAAGGTGGTATGGAACTTAGCTAAAGGGGAGTGATGCAGGAGCATCCTTGATTCACAACAATCTTGCATCAACCAAAAATATTTTGGTTTTTGTTTTGTTTTTTGTTTGCAATTTCAGTTTTTCCTTTCTGTGTGTCCTGGTTTTGGCTCACCGGATCCTATAGAGTTGGATTCTACTTGAATACTTGATCATATTTCTTTCTTCCAAACTACATCTCATTTGGAGCACTTTTTGGCAAGATATCGCTACCGGTTTATATGACAGATTCTTGTTACCAGTTGCCTGAGACCTATTCTGGTGACCTACCGGAACCCATTCTGAATCTTGCAGAGCCTTGGAGATTGATCTCAATATTTCTTGGCGTGTGGCCAACCTTCTATGTTTCATCCTTTGGATTTTCTAGGGGAATCTTATAGAGGAGGCAAACCTTGTTCATTTTGCAGGTTAGGTCTTGTTCTTTGGGTTTTGATCCTTTTGGGCCGACTGGATCCTTTGGATCGATATATATTTTTAATCATGCTTTAGAATGAAATCAATTGAAGATCAATTAGAATCAATCAGAGATAGACTGTGCCTAGAAGATAGATCTTTCGATTCAAGTTCTCGGTGTGACCTATTCTACCAAGCCTGTGTGTCAATATATTGTAACCCGGTTGTTACCGGCTGGATGTAATCAAATTTCATGCAATTAAACTATTTGTTGGGCATTGCCTCCATCATATATGTATGTTTCCATTGTGTGTACTCTTGTTGACTAGTCTAGACTGATCTCTTAGAGGTCCCTCCTCACCGATGACTACATCAAGTGGTATCAGAGCAAGTTTCATTCCGGAGGTTGTGTGTCCTAAATTTTATCATAGGGTGGTAGATTACGGATCCAACTTGCAATTGCAGAGGACTAGCATGAATCAATGGTGCAAAAAGGAACTAGGAATTATGGAGCACATGGGAATGCAGACCTTGTTGTGATGGAGATGTTGTGAGGAATAGCAACCTAGTTAGAAGTCATGGAGACAACCCAGAAAAGAGGCTGACATATTGAGGATGTGAGCAAAGATGAAGGAGAAGAAGCCCCGACAGAACAAGTGAACCTACTGGCAGTTGATCCAGATGAAGAAAGGTTTTTAAGGCTTTGAGTAGGGTGAACACTAAACCTTATTTTACCCCACCAGAATATGATGGGAAGTTAAATTCAAATGAATTGATGGATTAGATCTCGGAGATGGAGAAGTATTTTGATTTTGAAAACACTACAGAAGAAAGGAAGGTGAAATACACCTGTACCCGGTTGAAAGGTTATGCATCTCTTTGGTGGGATAATTTGCAAGTTGATAGACAAAGAAGAGGTAAAGAAAAGATTAAGACACTGGAATGGATGATTGCTAAGTTAAAATCAAAGTTTGTCTCGACAAATTATCAAGTGGATTTGTTCTGAAAATTGTAGAACCTGAGACAAAAGGAGTCTAGTGTGAACGAGTACACCGAAGCATTTTACAAATTGAACATTATATTCAGACATGTTGATGATGAAGTTGAACAGATTGCAAGATATTTGAATGGATTGTGGATGTCTATACAAGATGAACTCAGTATGATCAAATTGGAGAGTTTTGAAGAGGCTTACCAGTATCCAATAAAGGATGAAGAGAAATTGAACAAAATACATGAGCAGAGACATAGAGGTAGAGGTGGAAGGTTTACCAGAGGAAGATTTCAAGGAGGAAGAGGAACCACTACAAATTAGAACAAGGACAAGGAAGTGAGCAAATAAGGTAATTCATACCGAAAGGATGATAAAAATTTCTACCGGAGGAGAGAACCAAATGGTTATCAGAATGAGAACTTTGGAAGACAAGACAAGAGGACATTTAGAGGAACCTACTTCAAATATGGAGGAGAAGGACACCGTGCATTTGAATGTTAGAAGACAGAGGCTACCAGAAGAGCAATAGTGGTGGAAGAAAACCCCACTGGATTAGACAATAAACTAAAAGATAGAGAATTGTTGATGATGAGGAGAGCTTTGTGTCATGCTAGAGGAGATGAAGAACCCTTGCAGAGGAAGAATGTGTTCAAGACCAGATGTAAGGTATCCAGTAAGTGTTGTAAAGTTGTCATTGATAGTGGTAGTTTAGATAATATTGTTTCAGAAGAGATGGTGAATAAGTTGAAATTGGAGAAATTGAAACACCCTAAGCCTTATCAGATAGCTTGGATTCAAGATGAACATAAGTTGTTAGTAAGTGAATAGTGTTTAGTAAAATTAAAAGTTGGGAATTATCATGATTAAGTTTTGTGTGATATTATGCCTATGGACAATTGTCATCTTTTGTTGGGAAGACCTTGGCAGTTTGATAGATAGGCAATACATGCTGGGAGGAAGAATACATACACTATTGTGGCCAATGGGATGAAGCAAACCTTGTTACCTTTGGAGGAACCTTTGAAGAATGAAGTATGTATGAATGATAGAATTTGTTTAGTAGATGGAATGAAATTCATGGATGGACTGAGACATGAGAGTGTGTGTTTTTCCTAAATTCCTAAGAAGACTGAGAGACCACAACCAGAAGGATAATGCCTGACAAAGATAAGAGATTTGCTGACAAAATATGAGGACATCATTTCAGATAATGTACCTGATGGATTGCCACCTGTTAGAAGTATTAGTCATTGCATGGACTTGGTTCCTAGAGCTAGTTTGCCTAACAAAGTTACACATTGGTTGACACCGGAAGAAAATGAAGAACTGAATAGACAAGTGTAGGAGTTGTAGGAGAAAGGTTTGATCAGAGAGAGTCTAAGTCCTTGTGCAGTACCATTAGTATTAGCACCTAAGAAGAATGGATAATGGAGGATGTGTACCAATTTAAGAGCAATAGACAAGATCATAGTGAAATATCACTTTCCTTTTCCTAGGATGGATGACATAATGGACTATCTGAGTGGAGAAAAATACTTTACAAAGATAGATTTGAAGAGTGGATATCATCAAATCAGGATCACAGAAGCTGATGAGTGGAAGATAACATTTAAGACAAATGAAGGACTATATGAATGGTTGGTGATGCCTTTTGAATTGACTAATGCATCGAGTACTTTGATGAGGCTGATGAATGAGGTATTGAAGAAATTATTGGGTAAGTTTGTTATTGTGTGTATCGACTTGAATTTCATCCTCAGAATGTTACCTGCAATAAATTAGTTTCACAAAATACAAATGGAAATACTACAGGAAATCCAAACTCAACCAATGAAACTACATGAAGTACATATGAAATAAAAATACCAATATTACGTTCATGGCTTATGTCTAATTGTGTCCTAACTCCACTGTTCTTGGTTGCAAATGGTGCACTCTCAGACAATGCATTGATGGCTTCCAAGATGGCATATGAAGAATGGACTGATAACTTGTAGTTAACTGATACTATGATATGCAAATACTACATAATTATGCCAAATGATATTATATGATAATGCTATTAATATTTGTTATTTTCTATTTGCTTCAAAAACTCATGGATGCATATGATTGATTTGAAGACTAAATCTCTCTCAACTGAAGCTCTTGATTTTATAGACCTTGAGAGGATTAGATGATGTGGCTCAAATCAACGGTCCTGATCAGATCTGCAGATTTGAATGGTTGTGAGCAAAGGTGAAGGTTGAGAGAAAGGGGGAAGGAGAAGACAAGTGTCACTCATCTCACCTTGACTGGGTTGCTGACTGAGGGAATCTAGGGATGGTTGGAGAAGATTTAGGCATGATAGGACAAGTGGACTCAAGTCCTTCCTAAGATGTAGAGGGTGTTGGAGAGAATATAGGAAATGGTTATGAAATATGTGTACGTACACAATATTCATTAAGTTTGGAAGTTGAAGATAAATGATGAATTAATATTTAAGAAATATTAATTTCCTTAGCCACATGTTTGATGAGTTGGCAAAGGGAAGATGAAGTGGAGATGGAAGGTTAGTTGGAAAAGGATTAAATAATTTAAGAAATCGTTTAATATTTGAGACTATAGGATAGTATAATAACCATTAAATATTAAATATTTAATTGATTGAAGGAGATAATTAAATATTAGATATTTAATTAACTTGGTTAGAGGAATAATTAAATATTAGATATTTAATTATTTTAGAGGAATAGAATAGATGAATTAATTAATAAAATATTTCAATTAAATTAATTAATAGAAAGAGATGAAATGAATTAAATAAATTAATCTTTTCAAATTAACTATTTAATAGAAGAATAATTATTAAATAAAAATAAAATATTTATTTAATTGCTCATAGCCAATTTTTATGTGTATACATTTTGCCCCTCTTTGAAATGATGTGAAAACAACATTGTTTCAATGATTAAATCAAGTCTCGATAATGCACCTGATAGAGATAAAAATCCTGATTGTGTGCCCCAGATACTGATTTTTGGATATTGATTTGATTTATTTGATGATGCCCTCTCAAGAGATCGTTTGTGCATTAAAGACATGGATGATCTCTCGATAGAAGAAGAATGCTATATGAAAGATAGATGAGTGAACAGATTGCAGATTGATAAGATTGATTAGATTGAGATCAAGTCAGGTTTCAGGAAGGTCACATCCCGTATAAGACAAAAGATGATCAAAATGTTTGGTTTCAGGAAAGATACATCCTGTATAAGACATGATAGATGATCAAAACATCTGGTTTCAGGAAAGATACATCCTGTATAAGACATGATAGATGATAGTTGAATGAATGATGAAGATATTAAAGTGAAGAATGATTCCATTGGATGATGATGTTGGTGCAGGTGTCGTAGGTGATCCAGGTGTTAGACCCACATGCTCGAGAGGCAGTCATGATCCTTGACTTGATTTGTATTGATGAGGCACTTGTATTTTTGATCCGATCTCATTGTATACTTGGACTTTTATTGTTTTATGATGATCTATATGCAGACATGGATTCTATATGATGATGATGATTTATATGCATGTTATTCTATTTGATGATGATGCTTTATATGCTTTGATTTTATGGATGTAGTGATTATATGGATGATGTTTCTTTATGCATGTTATTCTATGTGATGATGATATGGATGCAATGATTATGATCACTATCTTAAATGATGAAAATGCAATGATCTATATGGAATGTTTTTGAGTTTATATGTAATGTTTATAATGATTATGAATCTAAGTGAAAAGATGCAACTAAATGATCTTTAATGAAATGATAATGTAAACTATAATGATGATACACTACATGATGAATGAAATGCAGTTAATTGAATGCAAACTAATGCAATGATAAAATGCAACTAAATGAAATGGATAATGATTAAAATGATTCTAAAATGAATGCACCTATAATGATTAAATGCAAATTGATACTCAATCTTTATTTATGACCGTTGATCTGTTAATAAAATGATATTCTTATAATGCAACTGATCATGAATGCTTATAATGCAGACGAATAATGAGCTAATGAAATTATCTGACTAAAAATTGTACTGCCATTCTTCATATGCTTTCTTGTAACAGTGTTTGATTTCATCATTGAGCTTTAAAATGTTGTAATAAAATACAAGCAACTTGACATAATTATTCAAGATGACTTGAGTATTCCTTTCATGGATTTTGATATAGAAAGTTAATTCAAGAAACTTGATATAATGGATCAAGTTGACCTGAGTATTGCTTGCAGAACAGACAAGGAGTATCTCCTTTCATGCATGACTTGGAACGTCCTCCTTGATCTTTTGCCAATCATATCCCGAGACAAGTTCATACCATAGTAAGAGATAAACCACAAACAACAATCAAAGAAAATAATCATGCAAATCAAGATATAAACACTGAGTCTTGTATGACATTCACATGTTCTTATGGTCATTAACTGATATAATCATCTTGATGAATGATCTTTGTTAATCCTTTATTACTTGTTAATTGATTCTTTGGTTTCTAAGTTGCATGATTCAGTTGTTGATGAAAATGCCTTGATTATCGTTGCTTTGTTTGCTTGTTATCTGTTTCAAAATCCTAGGTGTTTTTGGTTTTTCTAAATTTTCTGAATGTTTTGGATTTTTCAAAGATTTAAAAGATCACTTTAACAAAAGGAATTAGGATTTTGCCCCCAGTGGAAATAAAAATTTATTATGGATGTATGAATTGATCAAGATCCAAACCATGGCGGGATACAAATGCAGATATGATTGATTTTGATAAAATCTAAGATAGTGACTACAACAAGTATGTCAAAGATTGATAATTGTTGGTAAGCTGCATATTTATTGCTAAATGGTTCAGAGCAATGGATGTGAAAGATGGAATGGATAAGCTTAAGATATATGGAAACAATAGATGCGATAGGATGGAGTAGATAGGTGCGCAAAGCAATCTCATAGATGGAGGAACCTACTTCTTAGATAGCGCCTATTTACTAGGTTTTCACCATCTAAATTTATTGCATTTTTTATTTTTTTATAGATTTTATATGCTTTTTATTGATTTTTTTTAGGACGGTATATGCTTTTTATTGATTTTTTTAGGACTGTATATGCTTTTTATTGATTTTTTTTTAGGACTGTATATGCTTTTTATTGATTTTTTTTTAGACTGTATATCTCAAGCATAGAATTTCTTGAGATGGATAGAATTGTTTGGTTTATCAAACCAATCGCCTTCAGGGGTAGATAACTTGTATTCTCTTGATCCATATGTTGCTACTATGACAAAAGGTCCTAGCCAATTCGGTTCAAATTTTCCCTTCTTTTCCTGGTCTTGCTGATTTCTTGGATTCTCCCTTAGAACTATATCTCCAATCTAGAAAATACATGGCTTGACTCCATGGTTATAGCTTCTTGCCATTCTTTGTTGGTATACTTTCAAATGTTCTGTTGCATTTTGGCGACGTTCCTGAATCAGTTCTAGTTCCTGGAGTTGAGAGACTCATTGTTCTTCTTCCGGTACAAGACCGTGCAAGGATACTCATAGAGAAGGTATCTCTACTTCTAAAGGTAATAGAACTTTTGATCCATAGACCAAACAATATGGATTTGCCCCTATTGGAGTGCAGAAGCTAGTTCAGTATGGCCAAAGAGCAGGATTTAGCTGAATGTGCCAATCTTTTCCAGCTTCATTGACTGTTTTCTTCAAGATTTTCAAGATAGTTTTGTTTGATGCCTCAGCTTGACCATTACCTTGTGGATAATATGGAGTAGAGAACCTATGTTGGATATGAAACTGTTCACATATCTCTTTCACATCTTGATTTTTGAATGGCCTTCCATTATCAGTGATAATGATCATAGGAACTCCATAGCGACAGATTATGTAATTCAAAATGAATAATGATATTTGTTTTCCTATCACTATTTTTAGAGGCACCGATTCAATCCACTTAGTAAAATATTCAGTAGCAATTAGAATAAACTTATGTCCACTAGAAGATGAGGGATTGATCTTTCCTACCAAATCAAGGCCCCACTGTGAAAATGGCCATGATCCTGTCATAGGATATAACTCTTATACTAGCGCATGAATGAGATTTCCATGGATCTGACATTGTTTACATTTTCTAGCATAGGTGAATGAATCTCTTTCCATAGGAGGCCAAAAGTGTAATGCCCGCCAAAATACCCCAGAGAAATATAGCTAAAAACATGCTAATTTTAATTTTTTTTTCTTTAAACAATACAACACATAACATCACTTAAGCAATGCAGTGAGCACACAACAACAATTAAGTGTTATGAACATAAAATAATTCACTCAAGCTATTCAAACAATTACGCAAGCGGAATACAATAAATCATTTCTACTACTCCCTAGGGTACTCAACAACATTACTTAATCTACCTACATAAGGAATAAGCATTTACTTTCTTCCAGTTCAATACCTCATAATCTTAATCATTATACACACGTAGGTGCAACATAGAAATACCTAACACTCATGATATGCAACCTTCTTAATCTTACATTTAATATGAGATTCTATCTTTCAATGCACCACTATTTCCTTTTTCACTTAGATTCATTTTATACACCAAGTCCAAATGTTCCTATTACCATTAACCAACCTTTTACTATAAACATTGCCATACACATACCAAGATTAATCCCTTACATTACATTAACATGATTTCCATTTACAATTAACCTATACATAGTCATTTATAATTCTATGCTCATAGCATATTTATTACTTCATCATGATTCCAAAAGCACATAATGCAATACTCACAAAGTCTCCTTAAACATTTAACCCATAGCTCGTTTAGTACTCATAAAATGTCTTACACTATATCAACTAACCAACAATCATCTCATTACAAATTAAGTAACTACACGAATTCATCTCAACACAAATTAAGGTACAATATCCTAATTCCATAACAACTAATAGCATCCACAAAATGTAGATATAATTCTTAAACTATAACACATGATACATTCTAATCCTTTCCTAAAAGACAAGAACTCATTTAATCGTCTTCCATACACTTACTAGTAATTTCCATTAATAAGATTAGTAATTCATTCATTAAGAACATCCATACAATATTTTCATAAGGAACATTCGACTACATCCCAAGCATTATAATATTTTCAATCCTACCATTAGATCACTAACTACGAAGTATGATGATATAATTTCAAATTCTTTAATCACAACTCATAAACATGTCCTAAGATATCTTCCAAAATTACTCAAACTCATACATCCTATCAAGACATAACATTTCTTCTACTTCAATCATTAGTTAAAGACATCATTTCAAATCTAATACCATTATCATAACATTTACCCGATTTACTTTTAACATGGCTCATCAAGAATACAAAATACATCATTTCATTTTAAACAACAATACTTATCCACATCTCATGCATCCATTTCATTTAATATAAATATGTTACAATACAACTCAAGGTTCATCATTACATTCACATACCATAACCAAAAGCTATTACTATAACTAGAACAACATAATCATTTCTCATAAGCATGACTTCTTTTACAACTGTTACATAAGAATTTCATTACATAAATCACATCATCATTTACATTCTTGCTGCAATTATTATCCATGAACTATCTAAAGAAGCATCCTCATGCACGAAAGAAGAATCCAAAGAAAGGAACATCCCAATGGTTTAAAAGCACCAACCACCCGACCACGTGGAACCAAAGGAACCACCCCCCGTGCTAGGAGATGACACAAGATCCCAACACACACTCTACATCTAGGCTGACACTCAAAACCAAAGAGACTAACCAACAAGGAATCTCAAGCAAGAACTCACACAGAGCCACGAGAAGAAACTCCCAGAGGCGTAAAACTCATTAGGACATAAATGCATCCAATAAGAATAATCATAAATCATAAAGGGGGAACACATGTAGGAGTGGAGTGTCATCACATGCCATCCTCATAACATAATAAAAAAAGGCACTAGCTTGATCGACATGTGGAGCAATCTCAACCTATGAGAGACCAAGGGAGATTAGCTTAGCGTCTTCACGGCCTTCTCATGCTTATCCTAAAACATCCTCTCTAGGAATAAGCCATGAGGCTCAAAACTATTCATTATCTTGCTTAAATGAGTTATAATTTTCCCATCCCAATTAATTCATTATCAATGTTATCACTTGCTTACAAATCATGGAAAACTCCAATGTGCCCTGGTGGTCTAGACTTCATGCATCCTTACAAGGAACCTCATGTCAGTTTATCTCTCATGACCCCGGTCATCACAAGGTAGCCCACTCCTCCTAACATGGCCCAACAACACATCACAAGAGGCTCTGCCAACACAAATACATGAAAATAATACTCAATGTAGCCAAAAACTTCCACACATACTCTCACAACATATGCAAGGCTACAACAACATCAATATAACAAAATGAGCCTCTTGGCTAGCAATCAACAAAGGCATATCAAACCATTAAATTTGTTGTCATTAATGAAAGTAAAACCATAGCAAGGCCAACTCACTTGCTGCCCCAAAACAACAACACTTCCAACTCACCAACCATAGCACATCAATATGGATGAAAGCACAATTCTTTCCCCAATAACATAGGAAGGTAACTATGCTTAGACTCGACAACGATACAACATATGCATATGAATTAAAGGTCAACTCTAGTCAAACAAGTTAAGTCAAGGGTGGACCCTACATCCTCCCCCCCTTAGACTCGACTTACTCCTGGAAGTCGTCAAAGTGAGGGTGAAAACTAGCACACATAAATGAAAAACTTCCTTTTAACACAAACACATTATAATATTTTCTAACTCCAATAAAGATAACAGCAAATAAATTTCCTCTTTATGCTTCAATTATTCAAAATAAACATTTTACACAAGAGGTAAATGAAGCACCAATTATTATTAATTATGATATGTAAACTAATTTGTTAAAATACTTACAAGGGAACTTCATTTTAACCACACTTGCAACACAAAGTTGTACTTTCAATCACTGATTCAAGCATCAATAAGAAGAAATTACTACTTTTCACACTAGTATTCATAATAATACTCCCTCAACATCTAGCAATAGAGAGAGCGATATATATACATTTACATAATATTTTACACATATACACCTATTATATTATTGAAAAAATCATATCATAAGCCTAAATGAGTGAAATTTTCTTAGAACTAAGCTTCCTCAAATTAAATGTACTCAAGACCTCACACAATAACCAAGCATAAATAACCTATTTATTTAAAAGAACAAATTTCATGACATTCAAATGTCCTAATTTCCACCATGCTTACACTGCGCTGCACTTTATACAAACATTAGATGCAATCCTTATCCAATCAAATCATTCAAAGGGCATCCTTAATCCAGTATGTGTACACAAAGATTTCAAGGCAAGAAATCAACAACTGCTTTTTATTTAACTATTCCATAATTTCAGACTTCACAATTCCAAGACACTTCTATCTACTATAAACTTTAGAAAGTTACCAATAAATTTTATCTTATTAACACTTTTCATTTACTCAACTAATAACAACATTATCTAATTGTTTTTCTTAGTCTAGTGCACTTTTCTGCAATGTCCTCCCTCGCACACACTATTAGAGGTTCAAAATGAACATGATAGAGACAACACTGGCTCAAGATATGGGCGAACAATACATTGACACTCAAAATGACCACCATAGACAACAAAAAAGGAGGTCAAAGGAAATATCCTCAAATCAATTCATTAAATTAAAAGAGAAGAAAAGTTGCCAGCAAAATCAATCAAGAAATTGAAGTGTGACAAGTGCCACCACAAGGGAAAAATAAAAGAAAGAAGAAATCAGTGGTCATCCAAAAGTAAATAAATCTAAAAAAAAAATACACATTAATCCTTACGACGCATCACATAAATCATAAATTAATTCAAGGCAAAATAAACGATTCATCCAACCCATATCACGAGGTGACCAACATTAGTCACACCAAAGGGAGTAACCGCTACACAACATCCAAGGGTGAAATGCCTTGAATGTGTTAGAGAGTGCACGCCATATTTTACGACTTTTATTTTAATCCGTATGTCTGTATTCTTTTCATTATTTTTATGCAATTCAATTTTTTTGAAAATCTAGGCAATTATCCTTTATGAAAGTTGACATAGGTAGGAAGAGATAAAGCAACTACGCACTCACACATTCACAAGCAATATACTCATACCATTACTAATGTTCATGATATCTTATCTATACCATGATCATATTCACCAAGTTATAACAAAAATAGAGGTTAGAGCTTCGATTAATCACTTGATAGTAGACTATAACATGCATTATTTCCATTAATGCACAACTAATAACCTATGGAAGATTAGAAAGTCCTTCATAAGGCCTTTAAGCAATTTAGTCAATAATATATTTAAACAATCAAAATAGGTCTCATTACAAAAGCCAAAGTTTAATATCAATTTTACTCTTACCAATAATAATATTATGACATACTTCTAGTTATCTAAGTTAAGAATATCTCAGTCCTACTTCCAAAACTTAGTTTTCTTTTCATCTAATGCCACTTAAATTCCAAGAATACACACATCATTCTATTTAAAATCACTTTCTATTATTACTTGATTACTATCATTCATAGACTATGTATTTTCAACATTTCAAGAAAAAAATGGCATTTAGAATCCCAACACAATTCCATATAACTAATTATTATTTTATCTCATTAGAATTAGCTAAGGAAGCACTTCTTAAAATTCAAATAAGGTAATGATATAGTAACCTTTCTTAATTTATCCATCTAGTTAAAAGAAATATTTATTCAATGCCACGCTATTCCTACACAAAGCTAAAACTTTTATCTTGCCAAACCAAATAAAGACACAATGATATCATTTCGATTTCTACATATGCAAAGCACCAATCCTTTCTTCAATACACATATTTATCTCCTTTTAGTTTCGTGATATATTTCCTAATTAAATGATGGTATATACTATTTAATCAATTCTTCCCTTAAATAACAAGGATCATGAATGCAATACCTAAGTTTCAGTCTCCAATGCAAATTAACTTCATCTAATCTTCCCCTTTAACGTTTACGAGTCATATTCATAAATCATTATCCAATACTTCTGCTTAATATCAATAACCCCCAAGTATTTGAATCCTTTACCCCAAAGAGAGAAGAGGAAGGAAGGGATACTGCCACACAAATCAATACACACAAATTTATGCAAACTCAGTTTTAATTTCTTAGTCATGCCAAATGCAACTACCACTTTTAAAGGTATGCAATTTCAACTTCCATAAGATCTCCTACCAATACACGTGCAACTAGCAATCCCAAATCCTTTGATAGCTATGATTTCCTCAAACAATATTTTATTACATACAAAATCACACATATACCAAAACAACCAATAGTTCTATGGGGTAATCATTACATTACCAACTAACTTCCTTACATTTCACATAAGAGATTAAAATAAGGAAAAATGCATTCCAGCTACTTCTATTAAGCACCACATACAATTCCTTCGATTTTCACATCGTGATCTATACTAAATTCTTCCTAAATGTATAATACAAAGACTTCATCTTTCTATTCATAGGAAGATCAACATAATAGACTAATGTTATGATCGTCGCATTAGTTAAGAGGATACACACATTCTTTTCTCATTCTGCAACACAATTAATTATGTATAAGGAAAGCAACCCTAATCATTCAAGTAAGCACTAGAAATTTACAGAGCAAGTAAGAACATATAGACACTTCTCTTATTCTGATCATGATTCACATTCTTGCTGCAATTATTATCCATGAACTATCTAAAGAAGCATCCTCATGCACGTAAGAAGAATCCAAAGACAGGAACATCCCAATGATTTAAAAGCACCAACCACCTGACCATGTGGAACCAAAGGAACCACCCCCCGTGCTAGGAGATGACACAAGGTCCCAACACACACTCTACATCTAGGCTGACACTCAAAACCAAAGAGACTAACCAACAAGGACTCTCAAACAAGAACTTACATAGAGCCATGAGAAGAAACTCCCAGAGGCGTAAAACTCATCAGGACATAAATGCATCCAATAAGCATAATCATAAATCATAAAGGGGGAACACATGTAGGAGTGGATTGTCATCACATGTCATCCTCATAACATAATAACACAAGGCACTAGCCTGATGGACATGTGGAGCCATCTCAACCTATGAGAGACCAAGTGAGATTAGCTTAGCGTCTTCATGGCCTTCTCATGCTTATCCTAAAACATCCTCCCTAGGACTAAGCTATGAGGCTCAAAACTATTCATTATCTTCCTTAAATGAGTTATAATTTTTCCATCCCAATTAATTCATTATCAATGTTATCACTTGCTTACAAATCATGGAAAACTCCAATGTGCCCTAGTGGTCTAGACTTCATGCATCCTTATAAGGAAACTCATGCCAGTCTATCTCTCATGACCCCAGTCATCACAAGGTAGCTCAATCCTCCTAACATGGCCCAACAACACATCACAAGAGGTTCTGCCAACATAAATACATGAAAATAATACTCAATGCAGCCAATAACTTCCACACATACTCTCACAACATATGCAAGGCTACAACAACATCAATATAACAAAATGAGCCTCTTGGCTAGCAATCAACAAAGGCATATCAAACCATTAAATTTGTTGTCATTAATGAAAGTAAAACCATAGCAAGGCCAACTCACTTGCTGCCCCAAAATAACAACACTTCCAACTCACCAACCATAGCACATCAATATGGATGAAAGCACAATTCTTTCCCCAATAACATAGGAATGTAACTATACTTGAAACCAGCAAAATACATCAAATAAAATCAGATATAACACTATAAATCATCAACACCCTCAACAATGCCTCTGGTACAAGAATTAATCCGGAAAGTACCACACAATCAAGCAACTAGCAAATTAACCTATAGGAAAAACCAATGCAAGCCTTTAAACCAATTTAAATCCAACCACTAGAAATCTCCAAATTAATCTCAGAAATTCATTCACCAAAGATGCCAACCCCTATGAATGCACAGGAAGGCTTATTTATCAAAAATTAAAAAAAACAAAACAAAATCAAGCAAAACCATGCTCCAATCAAAATATTTCCAAAATATTATTCCATACCTACCTTCCCAAAGTTCAAGAAAATAAAATATATTTTCTACCTACCATAAACTTCCAGCCAATCAATTCCAAGGGTAGATAAAATAAATTAAACCATTGACCTGGGGTGAAAATAACTTTTAAATAAAAGAATACAAATCACCCCCTTTTAATTACTTAATGGGTAAAATAATATTACCCAATAAATAAAATTCACTTCAACATTAAATAAATAATAAACACTTGAAGACCAATATTAAATCAAAACTCCATGCATGACACAGACTCAGAAAGACACAGAAGGCTTTCAGCAAACCCAGAAATACAAATATTTCCCACAAACTATAGAATAAAACCTTACAACAAATTTATGCCTTCATATATTTCCTTCCTCACTATACAAATTTTAGATTCATTTCCCCAAGCTCACACATTCAATCTACAGACATGGAGCATACAAGAAAACTGTAAAATAAAATATTAAAAGTAGAATACATATCCAACCTACAACCCATGTTATGGAACAAGGAAGAAGAGATTCCACCAGCCAAACCAAATCCAACCCAAGCTCCAGCCAAAATTCAAGAGAGAAGAAAACCAAAACCAAGAAGAAAACTTGCTGGAGAAAATTTTCGAGAGGAACCAACACCCGAAAACTTCACGGAAAAGAAAATAAAAAAACAAACATTAGCCAAAACCCTAGCCTCAATCTCAGCCAATCAAAATATTTCAATCTATAATATATTTTACCAACCCCACCATATAATATAATTTTACCTCCCTTTTTAAATTCAACCAATAAGAGAAAAGAGTAGGTAAGGTAAATATAAATCATGCTTTTACAATTTGGTGGGAATGTTTTATCATTTTATTATTTATACAACCCACTTAATATAAAAGTCAAACCACTAAATAAAACATGAGCCACAATTAAATAAATCAAATGGGGAAATTAAATTAAATAAACTAAAGGCTCATAAATGAATTAATGAACCAAATAAACATTAAAAGCCAAATAAATATTAAACCATAGGTGATTAAATAAATAAATAAATTCCAATAAAGGTCAAATTACAAATAAATATAAAACACATCATAAGCTAAACAATAAAAATTAAATAAATATTAAATCTTCATTAAAATAAATAAACATTTAAATATCAAATAATCAAATAACCAAAAAAGCAAGAATCTAATAAATTAAATTAAACATTAGATAACCAAATAATCAAATCGCTATTAATCCAAATAATTAAAATAAACATCATTAATTATTTAATCTCGCATCAATAATCAAATAGTCAATCTCAACATAAAAGGAATAATCAGCCAATACTAACATACTCACAACATAGAAGAAACCCAGCTTACTAACTATCATGACGACTTGCGCCAAGACACTGACGACTCATAGTGAACAACTTAGACCTAGAGTATGTGAGGGGAAATTGTGCCAACTCTGAACCACATACTATTGGGATTTAAAGACACGCTCAGACCTGTGGAGCCAGGTGGAGTCGATGTCTAGTACCTGCAAATCCTGCATCCACAAAGCAATGATATGACATATGCATATATATATTATAACAGACAAGGGTTAGAGAATCGCAACGACACATCCCGCTCATAATGAGTGATGTGGAATTGTCTCTATCCCAAAGACAGTCATACAACAATCAAACACACCATAAGATCAACTCATCATAGATAATCATTAAATATGGTTAGTACATAAAAACATCATCTAGTGCATGATTAGTATAATTCACGATTATAGTAAGGCACGTAAAATCCATCAACAATTATGCTCATCAAATCACATGATCAATATAATCTTTCGATAGTCAATCACATAATAAGCATATAGTGTCTAATAAATCACACTATCATTAATGATAGTATCAACATCCTATAAATCATCTGAAATAGCCTATTCCCAATAGTGTCTATCACACATGAATTAAAGGTCAACTCTAGTCAAACAAGTCAAGTCAAGGGTGGACCCTACAAAAAGTAACCCATACGAAGAAGTTTATTAGCGAATATTAAACCACTTGAGTGTGTACCACAAATACCTGCATGAATGTCATTAAGAACTTTCTCAAATTCATCTTTTTCAAGACATATCAATAAAGTACCATGTAGACCATGCCTATATAGGATATCAAAAATTAAAGTATAGCGAGAGGACTAACGGATAAAGTTTCTTCTTTGATTATGGGATAATTCAAGAGGAAGGATATGATCTTTCAAACATTGGTAGGTTTGACCGTATAAGGATTGACTGGTTCATGATATATGGCAAATTCGATAGGTATGTTGGGATTGGATGGTAGGGGTTAAGATATCTTCCACGAGAAATTTGTAATGCTGTTGATTCTCCTTATTTTGCAAGAGAGATGCTATTGTAGCCATTGCATCTACTACTTTATTCTCATTTCTGGGAATCTGGGTGAATGTGATTTCTTTAAAGTGTTCTTTAAATTCCTCCACCAGCTATTTGTATGGCATAAGCCTATCATATTTTGTTTGATATTCATCATTTACTTGATTGATGATAAGTTGTGAATCACCATAGACATGTAGTTCTTTGACATTTCATTCAATAGCCATTTTAAGCCCTATAGCTAATGCTTCATACTCTGCAGTGTTATTGGTGCATGAAAATTGTAATCTATATGATTTCAAAATTGTGTGTCCTTGAGGTGTGATGAAAAAGATTCTTGCGCCTGATCCATATTGGGTATAAGAACCATCAAAGTACAATTCCCAAAAGTTTGTACTTACTGTTAGTATATCTGCATCAAGAAATTCGATGTCCAAAGGCATGTCATTTTGTAAAGGTGCATCAGCCAATTGATCAGCGATGACTTGTCGCTTGATATCTTTCCGGTCAACATATTCTATGTCAAATTCACTTAGTATCATAACCCATTTGGCTAGTCTCCCTATCAATGTTGACTTGGTCAACAAATATTTGAGAGGATCTATCTTTGCTATTAGTTTCACAGAATGAATCAACATATAATGTCATAGCTTTTGAGTTGCAAATACAACTGCTAGACATATCTTTTCAATTGAGGAATAATTTAATTCGTAGCCAACAAGCGTTCTACTGATATAGTAAACTACTCTTTCTTTTGCTTCATCATCATGTTGAGCTAGGAGAGTGCCTAATGATACACTTGTTGCAGAGATATATAGTAACAATGGTTTCCCTTTGGTTGGTGATATCAGTACTAGAGGGCTCATAAGATATTCTTTTATTTGCAAGAAAGCTTCTTCACATTTTAGATCCCATTTGAATGGAACATTTTTATGTAGAAGATGGGTAAATGGAAGACATCTATCGGCCAACTGAGAAACAAATCTCCTGATTGATTGCAACCTTCCTTGTAAAGATCACAATTGACTTATGTTCTTGGGTGACTCCATCTCCATGATAGCTTTGACTTTTTTAGAATCTACTTCAATGCCACGAGCTAATATAATGTATCCAAGGATATTTCGAGAGGTTACCCCAAATGCACATTTCTTTGGATTTAATCTCAATTGATACCTTTCCAGCCTGTCAAAAATCTTGCTTAAAATGTTCAAATTTTCTTTTCTTGTGTGAGATTTTGCAAGTATGTCATCAACATAATCTTCCATAAATGTATGCATCATATCATGGAAAATTGTCGTCATAGCCCTTTGATAAGTTGCTCCTGCATTCTTGAGCCCAAATGGCATAACATTCCAACAATATGTTTCCCATGCATAGGTGAAAGCTATTTTCTATTGATCTTTAGGTGCTATTCTTATTTTATTATATCTTGAGAAGCCATCCATTAATGAAAACATCTCGTGTCCTGCTGATAAGTCCACTATGATATCAATGTTTGGTAGTGGGAAATCATCTTTGGACATGGTTTATTTAGATCTCTGAAATCTGTACAAACTCTTATGCTCTTATCTGGTTTTGATACTGGTACAATACTTGAAACCCATTCTGGATAAGCAACTGGTCTTATGAAACCCACTTCTAATAGTTTCTTCAGCTCGGTCTTTATAAGAAGAGCAATGTGGAGATGCATCTTTCTTAGATTCTACTTAACGGGTTTTGATTTTATACCCACATTAAGATGATGTATGATAAGATTAGGATTAAGTCCTGACATATTGGCATAGGACCGAGCAAAATTTATTTGCCTTTTCTTAAAGAATTCCATGTATTTATTCCTCTCTTTTTCTGATAATGAGGTAGGAAAATGAAGCATTTTAGGATCCTTTGATGCATCAATGTTTATTGCTTCTGTTGGTTCTATCAGGATAGCAGATCTCTCTTGAAAATATGAAGGAAGAATTTCAAACTTTCCATCTTCTGGTGCCTCAAGGAGGTTTTCACCATCAGATATGTCCTTTGTTTTTTCTTTTGATTGATCTAATGTTGCCGTGAAATGGTTTTCAACAATAGGTCTCTTTCCTTGTTTTATTTCACTTTTGCGATTGGAAAATTTGGCATTCTCCTGACTATAAGAAACATCACTTGATTCTACAATGGAAGATATCTTAGTTGGGATGGGTTCAACAACGTTAAGGTACACAACTAAGTCGTGATCATTAGAAAAGACATTTAGTTTGGGGTTATCTAAATTATCCCAGTCAATTAATTCAGGATGAAGAAGGGGTAAATCATAATTGTTGTCATCATTAGGTGTTTCAACGTTCATGACATAATGATCATAGCTTGGCATAGAATAGGTACTGTCAGAGATTAAATGTTTTTGAGAATCATCTTTCCCAAGCATCTCCGAATTAGTCTTAACAAAATTAATATTAGCATTGTGTAGTCCACACTCAAGTGGTTCTTCAACTGATGTTTGTCCCTTAAATGAATGGATTATGTCCACACACACATTTTTAACACTGCAAATTCCTTCTTGATTGACCTTATTTGCATTTAGAAGTTGACATATTTGTGCACACGATAAAGATGATTCTTTTGCTAGATTTTGTCTTCTTTCAAATTCAACTTCTTCTGGACTAATAGTAAATCCATCTTGACTATCTCTTAATTCTTTTATGGTTCTTCCATATTTGATCTTTGTTTGTGCTTCTTGTGGCATTGCTTCTTTGTCTTTGTCATTCCCTTTTCTTTTTGCATGCGCCTCTTTTCTTTAAATTCTGAGTTTCTCTTTTCTTCTTTCCAACTTCATCTTTTGTTCTACAATAGAATAGTCTTCTTTCATGAGAGTTGCTTCATCTTCATTGTTTTCCTTACTTGATGTAGTAGATAAGACATTTGGACCCCATTCATATTCATTAGAATCTGTCTTTGAATCTTGATCTAAGATTACTCCACTATACCATACTGGAATGTCGTATGGTGCAAAAAGTTCTCTGATTTCTGCCACCTCTATTTTTACTACTTTTGGAATATCTTGTTCAGATTTTGCCTTTGTTTGTATTTCAGAACTTGTTGACAAGATTTTTCTTCACCTTTGATGATAATCTCCTCTTCTTTCTTTTCATGTTCTTCTTGCTCTTTTTGTTTATTGGTTACTATTTCATCCGCTTGATGTAGCTTTTCTTGCCAATTTTCTTCTCTAGAAACTGGTTTCTTTCTCCACTTTTGTTGTTGATGATTATGTTGCTTTTGATTAGACTTTAGATATCCCAGCCCGGATTTATCTTCTGTGGATTGTGAGTGTGGACAAATAGGTTTTGAAATACCTTGACGTTACTTACCAATTGGTCATTTTCCTTCATATCCCATCTTTTGCATGATTTCATATCCTTTGCCATATTGTTTTATGGGAATATTGACTTCTGTTGCTATTGCTATAGTTTTGTCTTCATCCTTGTACAACCAACCAAGAATGTCTTTGTCTTTATTTTCTTCTTCAAGAGTTCTAGCACTAACAAATGTTCCTTTAAACATATGTTTTGATCTTTCTGATGGCTTTGATTGAATATATGTAGGCTTACCATATGACTTAGGGGAAAGTGGAAAATTATGCAAAGAATATTTTCCCATTCCTTCATCATTTAACTTGAGTTTTTCTTTAAAAGCTTCCCATAAATTTGCTTGAATTTCTTTGGTAGGATATACTGATTCTCTATTATGTGGAACTCTTGTATCTTGTGTTGGCTTCAAATTATTGCAATATTGACTGGAACCTGCAATTACAGTGATTTCTTTTCCTTCATGAGAAAATTTCACACATTGATGATATGTAGAAGGAACTGCTTGCATCTTGTGAATCCATGGTCTTCTTAGAAGAATGTTGTAAGAGAGGTTCAAATCTAAAACTTGACACAATATATCCCTTTCCATAGGTCCTATCCTTATTGGTAGCACAATAGTTCCTTTAGAAGAACATTCTGCTTCATCATAAGCCTTGATGGTTATTTTCTTTTTTGGGTCTACTGCATTCTCTAAATATCCCAAAGCTTTTATCAAACTTAATGCACAAATGTTTAAGCCAGCTCCTCCATCTATGAGCACATGTTTGACATGAGTTTTATTAATGGAGACTTCAGCATGTAAGGGATCATTGTGAGGATGTTGTAAGGATGCGTCATCATTTTCAGAAAATGATAAGCAATGAGGAGCTATAAGGTGTCCTACCATGTTTTGGAACTGATCTACATCCAAGTCTTTTGAAACTGTTGTTTCTACTAAAGATTTCTCCAAAATTTCCTTATGCATAGGTGAAACCTTGAGAAGTTCCAGAATTGATATTTGAGCAGGTATTCTTTGTAATTTCTCTACTAAATTGTATTGTTGTGATGTGGATGTTGAATCTTTTGCTATACCTGGAAAGGTAACCTTTTCTTTGCTTCTCATGATAACATTGATTAGTTCTGAAGATGGATTTTTTTTAACAATGATCACATTTACTACATCATCATATGTATAAGTGCAATTTACTTTGGCTTTTACTTTGTCATCTTTTAATTGGGACGATTCACCTTTGTCATAATTCAAAAGTGGAGTTTTGAAAGCCAAGTGTGATTCGTTTGTCTTATGGCTATCTACTATGATGGTTCCATTATCGATTAGATCTTGGATAAGGTGTTTCAATCTCTGACAATCATTTGTTAGGTGTTCTTTATTCCGATGATAATTGCAAAAATAATTGTCATTCCACCAATTAGGCTTGACTGGTGGTTCATAACTTCTTGCTTTTGGTAAAACAATCAATTTGTTGGCAAGCAAAGTTTTTAGGGCTGATTCCAAGGATTCTCCAATGTTTGTGAATTTCCTCCGAGGATTGGAGAAAAAGGACTTGGCTTTATTGTTTTCTGGATTGTTATTGCTTGGGATTTGACTTGATAGATTAAAAATTGGTTGTTGTTGTTTTGTAGTACTATTAGCATCATTCCCTTCATTGCTGACATTCCTATTCTTTGACCAAAACTTGGGTTTGTCATTGTTGTTGTTGTATGAATTATTGTAAAGTTTTAGTTCTCCTTTCTTTACCATTGCATTCTCTATTTTCAAACCATTCTCGATCATTTTGGCAAAAGAGGGAGGACATTGCATCCTGAGTCGATAACTCATTTCACTGATAAGATTACCAATGAATATGTCCATTTTTTCTTGATCAGGTACATCTCAGTGATACCTATTAAACATGCATTTCCATCATTGTAAGAAAATCATAAAGGATTCACCATTCTTTTGTTTAACATTGTAGAGATCCAACATTGTTATTTCATTCGTTATATTGTAGGAGCATTGTGAAATAAACCTATTCACAAGTTCTTCAAAGGATTTGATTTCGGATGGTAATCTTGAAAACCACTCCATTGATTGTCCATTTAAACTCATAGGAAAAAGACGCATAAGGTAAGTTTCATCATGAGCAAATTCCATGCTCATAGTACAAAACTCCCTAATGTGATATTGAGGATCATATTTTCCATCATATTTGTCATATTTAGGAATCTCACAATGTTGCGGAAATGGTATCATATTTAGATTTTTGTCAAATGGATATGGGCATATATCTTCTAGTGAATACTTCTTGGAGCTTGTCCCATTTTGCATGTCTTGCATCAGATGTTGTAGAGTTTGTATTTATTGAGTAAGATTTGGCAATGGATTATCCACATAGTTTCTCCTTGTTTCTTTGTGAGTTCTCTTATCACTACACTCTTTTCTTGTGTCATCCTTTTCTTTCCTTGTTTCTTCATGACTTTCTTTGTTCACGTCCTCATTAGTTGGATCATCTGTGTTTTGGGTGTTATTTGCCTCTGCATCTTGTTTCAAGCTTTCTATGTTAAAGTCTTGTGGTAGTTTAGCTCCAGATTTTGCCAACATCAAGAGATATTTTTCTTTTTGTTTTGCTAACAATTTTTCCATTAGCCTATCAAATTTGAAATCTTGCTCAAGGTCTCTAATGGTGCTATTGACTACTTCTTCGTCAACATCGGTAAATCCAAAAGTGTGGAATACAGGAGTATATTCTTCCTCCATTTGTTGTTGTTTTCTAAGTTGTTCGTGTTGGGCTCTAGTCCAAACTGGCATGTGATTATTTCAAAGTTTGTTTGAAAGTTCCAAAGGCCAAAATCAATAGGTGATTATTGGTTTAGGAAGACATGCCTTGTTGATTTTACCACTATTGTTTGTTCATTGGGATAAAGCGTCTCTTTGTTGAAAAGCACGTCTTTGCAAAATTTCACCATCAAATTCTATACCGCAACCATGTAGGTAGTGATGAAAATGGTGTAGGAATGTCCTATGTTTCAATAAGATCTTGCAATTGATATACAATAATCTTTTCCTTTTTTGACTAGCTTTATAACTGGGTTTTTTTTTCTTAAGGTGATACTTAAAATTCATATAAGCATTTGGCAATTCACAAGTTTGTTTGATTCCAATGTTGGTGCGATTCTGGTTTTGATATAACCTAGGTTCAAAATAGGAAAGATATATCCAAGATTAGGAACCTAGTATAAATTGATCAAGCTTCGTGATAGAGGATTTGATTATCTTGATGAGAAACTTGACAAGGATGTTGATTTTTGCACTTAAGATGTTTGAATCAATAGCTTGTTGAATGTTGATGTTTATAGAACCTTTTGGGTATAACCTATTGGATTAGTGACCTAGTTTTTTTAGCTAGTTTGAAAATACGTGATGGTTTCGAGACAAATCTACTTCAAGAATAATTTTGATATTGATGTTTTGACATTTTGATTTTGATTTGGTGTTTCAAGTGTTGGGAAGCTTTTGTATTACCCTTTTGATCACACTTTTTTAATAATTTGTTGGATTTTTTCTTTCTTGTAGATGATAATTTTCTTCAATTTTTGATCATTCGGAACATGTTACAGACATAGAAGACACAATGTTTAATAAAAAAAAATGCACAAGAAAGTACAATCCCTATGGCAGGTTGAGACAATAGTTGTTGAATCTCACGTGGGGTTTCCCTTGAGGCTACGCTATTCAAAGCGGATATTTAGATGCTTGACCCCACTAGCTCCACCCTTGACACTCACTTCTTTAGGGAAGCCAAGCACCAATTTCCATGAAAAATCTTCATGGAAAACTTTATATCTCTACTAGGAACCGTATGTATGTGAGCCACTTCAGAGGTCCGACCTCCTGCGCCAACAACTTGAAGGATTTTGGCAACTAGTACAAGTGGTTTTTAGTAAAGGCTTCCGGTCATGTGGCCATACATGCAAAACTTTCAGCTCTGTAAATATAGAAGGTTCCCAGCCTATAGAGGTTACTCTCCATAGGGTTAATGGGGTAACATAGTGTCGGTATGAACTTATCAGCACATGTTGTTTGGGACTTTCGTCACAAACATAGTTTATTTATAGTGGATTGGAAGGACTCGATATTAGCCCGTTTCCACTTCAGGTCATTCCCCTCTCACTGGCCCCTTCAAGGTAGCTCGGGAAGGCAGGCCCTCTAAAGGATTTAATTGCTTGAAAGTAAAGAAATTTTAAAAGAGTGGGTTTGGCTTTTTGGTCACCCAATTAAGGGGAGAGCATATACCTACCACTTTCAAGACACGGAATACAAGTGTTCTTTTTAACCTTTTCAAAGAAATTTTTGGCTAAGTCCTATTTGGAGATATTGCTCCAACAAGCATGGTCTTCATTTTAGCCCTTTTAAAAGTCTATGTGCAACTATTTTAGAGAAAATACTAAAAATGCAAGTTGCATGTTGTCAATTCATCCTCTTAGTTAAACTAGATGAACAAGATATGATATATTACTTCCCAAATAAAGTCTTTTAATTAACTAGATGAGGAAATGCATAAAATTTGCCTTAAACACCATCCTGCACATGCATGTTAGTAGTCTGAAAAATCTGATTTCTTGGACATTCGGACCTATAAGAAATTTTTGTCAGTTTGTAAACAGAAGCACTAATTTAACACATGCACTATATTTTTGCTCAAAAGCGCTAACCTGCAGGTCAAAAGCGCTAACCTAG
The DNA here is from genome assembly GCF_030272615.1 of Cryptomeria japonica. Taxonomy (NCBI): domain Eukaryota; kingdom Viridiplantae; phylum Streptophyta; class Pinopsida; order Cupressales; family Cupressaceae; genus Cryptomeria; species Cryptomeria japonica. The sequence continues at coordinate 497,258,376 of NC_081408.1, forward strand.
ACTACAAAAGCGCTTCTCTGCGGATACAAAAGTGTGATTTCTTTGCCAAATGCGCTAACCTAGGACACAAATGTGCGAACCTGTAATGCAAATGTGCAGACTTTAAGACAAAAGCGTGAACCGAAAAATGCTCATGCGCTAACCTATGGTGTAAATGTGCTAACCTAGAAGGCAAATGCGCTAACCTATGGAACAAAAGCGTTGTCAGAATTCACACATGCATGAATCTGCATTACAAATGCATTAATTTAACTTTTTGCGAGATTTTTAAAGGTATATGCGAGGTCTTCGAGCCCCATGATGGGCGCCAAAATGTGTCGACTTGAATTTTATCCTCAGAATGTTACCTGCAATAAATTAGTTTCACAAAATACAAATGGAAATACTACAAGAAATCCAAACTCAACCAATGAAACTACATGAAGTACATATGAAATAAAAATACTAATATTACCTTCATGGCTTATGTCTCACTGTGTCCTAACTCCACTATTCCTGGTTGCAGATGGTATGCTCTCAAACAATGCACTGATGGCTTCCAATATGGCATATGAAGAATAGACTGATAACTTGTAGTTAACTGATACTATGATATGCAAATATTACATGATTATGCCAAATGATATTATATGATAATTCTACTACTATTTTCTATTTGTTATTTGCTTCAAAAACTCACAGATGCATATGATTGATTTGAAGTCTAACTCTCTCTCAACTGAAGCTCTTGATTTTATAGACCTTGAGAGGATTAGATGATGTGGCTCAAATCAACAGTTTTGATCAGATCTATAGATTTGAATGGTTGTGAGCAAAGGTGAAGGTTGAGAGAAAGGGGGAAGGAGAAGACAAGTGTCACTTATCTCACCTTGACTAGGTTGTTGACTGAGGGAATCTAGGGATGGTTGGAGAAGATTTAGGCATGATAGGACAAGTGGACTCAAGTCCTTCCTAAGATGTATAGGGTGTTGGAGAGAATATAGGAAATGGTTATGAAATATGTGTACGTACAAAATACTCATTAAGTTTGGAAGTTGAAGATAAATGATGAATTAATATTTAAGAAATATTAATTTCCCTAGCCACATGTTTGATGAGTTGGCAAAGGGAAGATGAAGTGGAGATGGAAGGTGAGTTGGAAAAGGATTAAATAATTTACGAAATCATTTAATATTTGAGACTATAGGATAGTAGAATAACCATTAAATATTAAATATTTAATTGATTGAAGGAGATTATTAAATATTAGATATTTAATTAACTTGGTTAGAGGAATAATTAAATATTAGATATTTAATTACTTTAGAGGAATAGAATAGATGAATTAATTAATAAAATATTTTAATTAAATTAATTAATAGAAAGACACGAAATGAATTAAATAAGTTAATCTTTTCAAATTAACTATTTAATAGAAGAATAGTTATTAAATAAATATAAAGCATTTATTTAATTGCTCATAGCCAATTTTTATGTGTATACATTGTGTATTTGGATGACATTATGATTTTCAGTAAGACAAAAGAGGAGTATTTGTTATAGTTAAGAAAAGTTTTGTAGAGGTTGAGAGAAGAGAAGTTGTTGATCAATATCAAGAAGTGTACTTTCATGAAGGATGAGTTAGTCTATTTGGGCTTTGTGATATCTGAGAATGGTTTGAAGATGGACCCTGAGAAAGTGAAATCCATTGTTGAGTGGCCTACACCGGAAAGCATTGGAGAGGTAAGATCATTTTATGGATTGGCTAGTTTTTACCAGAAGTTTATTATAAATTTCAGTTCAGTTTGTAACCCTATGACTGAGACCATGAGAGGGGATCGGAAGGAATTCAAGTGGACCACCAAAGCAAAAAAAAAAAATTGAATTGTTGAAGCAGAAAGTGACTGAGCACCCTGTGTTGGCTTTACTGGATTTCAATAAGGTATTTCAAGTGGATTGTGATGCAAGTGGAACAACAATAGAAGTAGTTTTGAGTCAAGAAGGGAGAGCAGTAGCATATTTCAGTGAGAAATTGAATGATGCTTGGAAGAGATATTCAATGTATGATCAGTAATTTTATGCCATAATTCAAGCCTTGAATAAATGGAGACATTACTTGTTGCCTAAGGAATTTCTATTGTATACAGATCATCAAGCCTTGCAGTATTTGAATAGTCAAAGTAAGTTGAATCAAAGACATATGAGACGGGTAAAATTCTTGTAGAGTTGCACCTTTGTGTTGAAGCATAGAAGTGGGAAATCTAACAAAGTTTCTGATGCATTGAGTAGGAGAAGGAATTTACTGACAGAGATGAGAGTGACAGTATTAGGTTTTGAAGATTTGAATACCTTGTATGATGAAGACCCAGATTTTGCAGAACCTTGGAAAGCATGTAGAGAACCGGTTATGGTTGATGGAAGCAAATGGTTGGATTATTTCATTCAAGATGGGATATTATTCAAGGGAGTTCAGTTATGCATACCTAAGAGTTCCATGAGAGAGAACCTGATAAAAGAGAAGCACAGTGGAGGTTTAGATGGACATTTTGGCATTGATAAAATAGTTGCGTTAGTGAGTGAGTAGTACTTTTGGCCCCAGATTCATAAGGATGTTAAGAGATATGTACAGATTAGTAGAGTTTGTCAAGTTGAAAAAGGTACTAGTCAAAATGTGGGATTGTATAAATCTTTGATAGTACCGATAAGACCTTGGGAGGATATAAGCATGGATTTTGTACGTGGCTTCCCTAAGGCACTGAGAGAAAATGATTCTATATTTGTGGTATTGGATAGATTTTCAAAGATGGCTCATTTCATACCTTATAAGAAGACATTAGATGCATTGCATGTAGCAGACCTATTTTTCAAAGAAGTGGTGAGATTGCATGGATTACCTAAGAGCATAGTTTCAAACAGAGATACTAAGTTTGTTGGCTATTTTTGGAGAACACTTTGGAAGAAGATGAAGATAGATTTGAAGTTCAGTTCTACTTTTCATCCACGGACTAATGGACAGACAAAAGTAGTTAACCGGAGTTTGGGAAACTTGTTGAGATGTTTAGTGGGAGATAAAATCGGAGTTGGGATTTGATCCTTGCACAAGAAGAGTTTTCCTATAACAATTCAGTGAATAGAAGTATCGGAAAAACACCTTTTGAGGTTGTTGACGAACTACATCCTAGACGAATAGTAGAATTGAGAGAAATTAGCAGTGAAGACTGGAAGAGTTCAGAAGTAGAAGATTTTGCAGATCACATGGCAACATTGCATATTCAGGTTAAACAACATTTAGAAGGCATGAATAGAAAATATAAGGAGAAGGAAGATGAGAAGATGAGAAGATGAGACATAAGGAATTTGAAGTTAGCAATGAAGTGATGGTATACTTGAGAAAAGAGAGATTCCCGGTTGGAACTTATAATAAGTTGCAGATGAAGAAGTTTGGACCCTGTAAGATTTTGAGGAAGTTCAGTTCTGGAAATGTATATAAAGTAGGGCTACCGGATAGTCTAAGTATTTCACATATATTCAACATTGTAGATATTCATGATTACCATGAGCTAGAATTTAGTGAGGACAGTATTGCAGACCTTGAGAAAAAAATTTCCCAGAAGGAACTAGATCATATTGAAGAAATTTTGGACAGTAGGATTGGGCGTAGTACCCGAAATAGTTAGTACAAAGAATATCTTGTGAAGTGGAAGAGCAGACCAGTCGAAGATTCATCTTGGATTTCTCAGGTAGAGGTAGACCGCCTTGGTTTCCCTCTGATCCTAGAAAAGTGAGATGCTCAATTTTTAATTAACCTCGGATATCTGATGCAGGAGCATCCCTAGTTCACTGCATCAACCAAAAACATTTTCTTTTCTATTTTTTTTTCTATTTGCAGTTTTAGTTTTTCCTTTCTATGCATCCCCGTTTTGGCTCACAAGATCCTCGGGAGTTGGATTCTATTTGAAGACTTGATCATCTTTCTTGCTTCCAAACTGCATCTCATTTGGACCACTTTCTGGCGAGATATCACTACTAGTTTCCATGATAGTTTATTGCTACCAGTTGTTCCTTTGTTATCGGTTAACTGAGACCTATTCCGGTGATCTACCAGAACCCATTCTGAAGCTTGCGGAGCCTTGGACATTGATCTCAATGTTTCTTAGTGTGTGGCCGACCTTCTACATTTCATCCTTTGGATTTTCTGGAGGAATCTCTTGGTGGAGGCTAACCTTATTCATTTTGCATGTTAGGTCTTGTTCTTTGGGTTTTGATCCTTTTGGGCCAATTGGATCCTTTGGATTGATATATATTTATAATCATGATTTAGAATTCAATCAATTGAAGATCAATTAGAATCAATCAAAGATAGATTGTTCCTAGAAGATAGATCTTTTGATTTAAGGTCCTAGTGTGACCTACTCTACCAGGCCTGTGTGTCGGTATGTTGTAACCCGATTGTTACCAGTTGGATGTAATAAAATTTCATGCAATAAAACTATCTATTTTGCATTACCTCCATCATATCTATGTGTTTCCATTTTGTTTACTCTTGCTGACCGGTCTAGACTGGTCTCCTTGAGGTCCCTCCTCACTGATGACTACTTCAGGGAGGCAAATTGGTGTAACATTATCAAAGCTAAGTACTTGGAAAGGGAATAGTTCTATTTGAACTTGAATTCCATTGGCCTACGTCCTGGATCTAAATTATGGAACAACATACTTAAGCTTAGACCTATTATTAGAGAAGGACTAAAATGGCATATTGGAAATGGAAGAAAGATCATATTTTGGGAGGATACGTGGCTGGAAGATAAACCTTTGGCTGAAACCCACTTATGTCAATTAATGTACATCCTAAAGGACCAATTTGGTGATTATATTGTTGAATACATTGTGCCAAGAAGAGGAAAGTGGAAAAACATCTCTCTGATCTTCATTGATTGGCCTGACCTCTTGTCTAAAGCTCTAGAACTTCAGGCCCTCATGCACACGTCATGGGTTCCTCTATCTTTCCAAGAGGATAAATTCATTTAGAAGGGGACTCAGTCTGGGGATTTCTCGGTAAGGTCTTCTTACAGACAACTTTTAAGATTCAATGGGGATATGGAATGCTAGAAAAAGATTTGGAACCTACAACTTATACAAAAGAGTAACCTTTTCTGGTGGACTCTCATGCATGGAAAAGTGTTGACTCAAGATAACTTAAGGAGAAGGGGCTTCCAATTACCTAATAGGTGTATCCTCTGTAAATCTGAGGAGGAATATATCAACCATTTTTTTATCCATTGTCCTTTTGTTAGGAACTTGTGGACCATTATCCTTGGAAAATGTGGCCTCCAATGGGTTTTCCATGGTGACATACACCAGTTTGTGAATGGATAGTCATCACCTTCTCACCACACCCTATCTATACAGTTGTGGAAGCAGATCCCTCCTCATATATGTTGGAGTGTTTGGAAAGAAATAAATAACAAAATATTCAGAGATGCTAAAAACTCCCTAGACAATATTTTAATAGCTGCTACAAGATGATTATGGACAATATCTCAATGACTAGATGGAAAACCCCCTTCAACCCCCCTAACCTGGCTGATTGGAGGATTGTTGAACATTGGAAACTTCCCCCAGAGTTTAAGTTGTTTAAAAACACTAAAAAGATCAATAGAAAAATGACCAAATGGAAAGCCCCAACTCCCTCATGGCACAAATTAAACTTTGATGGGGCAGCCCACAATAATTGGCAAGTCAGAGGTGGTGTTATAAGAGATCATTAGGGTGGTCTTATCTCTACCTCCACTAGAAGCTTGAGGAATCATACGGTCAACCAAGCTAAGGGAATGGCCCTTTTATAGAGAATGAAGTTTGGCATTGCTATAGGTATCAGACAACTTGAAATTGAAAGTGATTCAAAAATAATTATGGAGGATGTTAGTGGAAGAAGTGCAGCGGGTTGGAAAGTGGAAACGATATTGAGGGGTGTCAGAATGCTTCTAGCTAACCTTGAAAATTTCACTATCTACCATATTTATAGAGAAGGAAATGCGGCTGCCGACTCCATGGTTGTTGTCGGCATGCTGCAAGAAGGCTTACGGTGCTGGAGGAATGTTGATCTGCTACCAGTGATCGCCAAGAAGATCCTAGAGAGAGAAAAGATTAAGTGCTAAAATGTTTTATCCCCCTCTTCTTTACCTCTTAATTATTTGTAATCTGATGAGGATTATAAATCATCAAATTTTGAATTTGAAGTCAGAGCTTGCCAATTGCGGGGTGGATATGCCACGTGATTGCATATGGCCTAGTCATCATTCCCAAAATAAATAAATGGGATTGGATAGTGATTTTATTTCCTTGCAGAGTATCAATATCGGGAAAGACAATATTTTTTTAATCATCCAAATGAATGAAATTTGAGGTGATGGAGGTAATAGCCGGTCTCGTTTAAGTAACATTGGGCAAATTGATGGTTCACACCAGTGCAATAGATCTTGAGCTTGGGAGATTTGTTTGAACGCATCTTGCAATAACCACAACGATTATTGCATTGCCTTATTTCAAAATTTGTTGGGTTTGTTTATGGACTCTTCTTTAGCTCTTGAGTCGCTCTGTATTTCAACTTCCCTGCTTCTCACTACTACCGTTAAGCTAGAGTAAGTGGATATGGGGGGTGATAGAATGAGACTTGAACTGGATAAAATGGATGATTTCAAAGCCAGGTCATCAGTTTGGTTTGTGTGCGCAAAATGGAGGATAGATAAGTTCATGGAGAGTATGAAAGGCAATGAGGAGAGACTGTCTAAACAATTTCTGGCTCCCTAGGCAGATAGAAGGTTCACTATGGGTGGCATTTCATTTGAATTGAATGAGGAGGTTATAACTCAAGTGACGAGACTTTCCATGGAGGGCTGAAAATAGAAAAAGCAGAGTCCTATCTTGGACACTACTAGTCTGAATCAACTCTTTCACGATGGTGAGCACCTTGTGAAGCAGGCTGGTGGGTTCAATCGTGAGGAGCTTTCATTGTCATGGGATGAGGTGTGCTACATCATTATGAAATATTTTACCCTCGAAGGGTGGTATGGGGTTTTCTATTACTACCATCTTCCTTTTCTCAATCATCTTAGGAATAGGGATCTTATTTCTATTCCTTTTTTTCTTCTGCATTATATGGTTTCTAATGTGAAAGATGTTGCTGAAGCTAAGAAGAAAAATAAAGATTATTCTATTCTCCATCAAGGCCTTATCTTTCGCCTATATAATTTCCACCTGGCTCTTTGCCCTCCCCACATGATTATTGTCCAAAATGTGCCTGAAAGCTAGTCCCTACCCATGACCACTGCTAATCTTGAAAAAAAACCTACTCTTTTGCTTGAACCTGGCTCCTCTAGCTTGAAATGCAAAAAAGTATGCCTGCCACTCAAAGGACTCAAAACCCTTTTAGCCCAAGAAGGTGAGAATTCAGCAAATTGACTCTGATGTGGAGATCACTGATGAAGCTAACACTCCCCATCGCTATGTGAGACTGACCTCCAAACCCCCTGAAAAAGATAAACCCTTAATGGATCCCTCCTCATCCCATGACACGGGTGATTCTGAGAATGTGGGTGATGATACCAACCCCTCTAGCCAAGTGGCCCCATCTCACTCCACCTCGGCCCCTCATCCTGAAAGCTCTACCCATGTCTCTGAAAACCCCAACAGCTTTGTGAACCTGACTCTTAAACCCAAGTCCCAAGCCAATTCTTTGTCCCCTACCCTTAAGATCAATAAAATGGTTATTATGGGGGAAGCTAGCAATATCAAGGAGGAAGCGGATGGCAAGATGCTAGAATTGGAAAAGAAAGTGGATGCCCTCAATGAGAAAATGGAGGAAATAGTCAACAGAGCAGATTTCACTGAAAAAGGCTTCATGAGGTCACCAAGTTCGCATTGAAATTCATGCACAACTCTGCGACCACCCTTTGTCTTTTGTGGGAGAATACCCAGAAAGGAAAACGGAAGGAGGAAGAGGACTACAAAGACCTCTTTAAATTTATCACCAAACAATGGACTAGGAGGCTCCTACCCAAGATTAGTCATGGAAAAAAGAAATAGGGATGTTTTCTACTTGGTGGTTTTTTGAGTTTTTGGATGGCCTTGATGGCCTTATTGTTTTTAGTTATGATTATAATCTTTGTTGGTTAATCTCGGACTTGGTTATCTTTAGCCTTGCGTGGCATATTTTATTGCTTACTATGACTCTGATAAACTCTATTAACATGGTTAGTACGTTTAAGTTTTTTGATAGAGGAAAGTTTTAGGAGGTTGTGACTTTGTTGTTTTTCTTCTAATAGTTTCTCTTCTGTTGTTATTGTGTCTGTATTTGGGTCAGCCCCCTAGTTTTGGCTACTTTTATTATCAAAAACATTAATCCAGCCAACATAAATAAATATTAAATAATCACCCAAATAATATAAAAAATAATCAAACTATCAAATAAATCAACTATAATATTGATACTATATTAATCAAACATCAATTAAATAATCAAATACTCACAATGCTACACAATAACCTGACATAGGGTCAAACAACATACTGCAAGGCACCATGAGACAACTCAACTGAGACTAGGATATCAACAAGGACCTAAAGTACAAGGAAACTTATGGCATCTCCAACAATTTGATATCGGGATAAGACATGATCAGACCTATGAGACCAAGTGGAGTCGATGTCTAGTACCTACAATCCTACAACCATCGATAACCATGATACAACATATACAATAACATATATCATAGATAATCAAGCAAGTGATAGAGAATCACATCATCATATCATGCTCGCGATGAGTGGTATGACATGGTACCTATCATAAAGAAACTAGAAGACAATTACAATCATTATTTCATCAAATCAATCATCTTAATCATAGAATAGGGTTAGCATAATAAAAATATCATCGAAATCGCATAAGCAATATGAATCCATCATGAACCATGAACACATATAAGATCATCAAGTAAATCCATCATCATCATAATCCAAGATATGTCAATCATCCATATAAATCATCGTGTAACATATGTCAATATGAAAGGTCCATCATCATCCATAGAATCTAATCGTATAGATAGAGTCATAATCAAGAATCAAAAAATCATATAAAGAATCTATATAGGCCTATCGATGCATAAATCAAAAGACAATTCTAGGAGGGACACTACACACAATGTGGATGCCAATTTGATCATCCCATTCCCCAAAAATTACTTCCACATCATATTTGTCGGGGATTTGGCTCCAATATTTCCTGTGATTATGAAGGAAGATATGCCTTCCCATATAAGGAGACCCATTGTTCAATCGAATTTAGACTTTTGGAAGAGACTCATGGGATATACTCTTGAAGGATTATTGGGTGAGGTCACTAGTGATGTTGTGGATGAAGATGTAGATAGGGCAATGGAATTTAAGAAGGATGAAGATATTGATGGCATGGGTGATGATTCTATTGATACGGAGATAGATTTGGAAATGGAGGCTTTGGTTTTTGGAACAGGTTCATCTGTTGGAGCATCACATGCTTTCTCCTCAACTACTAATGAATTGGGTCCTTCTAAATCCTTATCTCCTCGAGTCTAGTTGGTCTTTAACCTAAGGTCATATTAGTTTTTTATATATTATGCTATGTAGTGTTTCTTTGTGAAACCGGGTCTAAAATTTTGACCTAGCTCAGTTTGTATGGTCGATATTTTGGTTTTAGGAAGGGAGATACAATTAGAACTTCTCTGGTCAGGGCCTCCTCTTTTTTGGGGGGAGTTATAGGGCATGACCCTATTTAATGTAAATTTTTCTATATATTAATATATATTTTGGTCTAGGCCTTTTATTGAGCAAATATATATATATATATATATATATATATATATATAATTAGATTTAAATAATCATATTTTAAAAACTAGAATAAAAAATGTTTTAGGAAAAAAAACAATGTAGATATAATAAAATTTAAATGTCTTTATGTGTAGTAAATATATAATATAAAGTAAAATAGAATAATTTTAAGGTTAATAAAATAGCTCCAATTTATATCTCTCAGCATTTCCTTCGATGGATGTATTTAAGATATCTAAACTAGTTATATTATCGTCATAATGCATGTTATCATTATATAATGTATCGCAAGGTAAAAAATCATTGTAAATAATAATATATTGATGATAAAATGTAAGATAACTATCACCATAATTATAAAATGGATAAAATAAGAGTAACCCTAATTGTAATAGTAAAAATGGCCCTAATCCTACAATTATGATTACAAATAGGGTTAGAGTAAGAATAGGGTTAGAATTAGCATATGATTAGAATTAGTGTTACAATTAGGGTTATAATTATTATTGGGTGATAGTTTGTTGGCAATTGACACTCATACGGTGATTTCAAGTGACTTCCGGTGGTTGATTATTTGTTTAGGGTTTTCATTGATGACAACTCTTCTTGGTTGTTTGATTTAACAATCATGATCCAACTTATTTAGAAGATGGTGGTAACTGGTAGGTAGTTAACCGATAAAACAGGGTAAGATAGGGTATTTCAGTAATGTTTTGATCTGGGATGATCTCTGGTGATTATGGTGTTTTTGGTGATTTTTTTTGTGATCTCAATGATATGGAAGACCTTTAGGAAGCGTGTGGTTATAATCTTTTTGTCTGGTTTTATGTTTTGTTTAAGATTGAAGCCGACTTGATCTACATGTTACACTTATTGAAGTCAACTTGAAGGAGATTGTTTTTGTGGTAAGACCGGATATATCAGATCATTAGGGAAATTGATTTTTGGTGTTTTATGTGTGTGGTGATCTATTTTGGTGTGACTAAGTACATTTTCACATGCGCATTTTCCTTTTAGACCAACTGGTAGCTAATTGAGATAGAGATAGCATATTTAGAAGAGCATAAACAGTCAGAGATTCAGAGCCTAACTGGAACTCATCTTTGCATAGTCATATGTTTTTGATTAAGTAAAAATAGGTTTTAAGGGACCCGAAACCCGATTACATTCAAAAGATATTCAAGAAGGAAACAAAACAAGACAGCTGCAAAAGACCAACAAAAAAACTAGCAGCAGAGAAAAGGACAGCAAGAGGCCAGCAAGAAATTGAACCCAAGCCCAGCATTACAAGATAATTAAAAACTCTTCATAGTTTCCTCAGCATTCTGTATCAAGAGCATCATTGCCTTGGCCACTTCCCTCAGGTCGTTGTTTTCCTATCCAATCTAACTCTCTTTCATTTTGGTGTCCTTTTCAATAGTGGTCTATCTAGTTCTGCACCTAGTGTTCTAGCAGGTAGGGCTGGAGGTTGGAGCATCTTCTATAATTACCAGGTTCTTATCCTAATTTTTCTTTTCCAAATGATCCACCAGTGCGTTCATATTCTGGGAAGAAACTTTAAGGACCTGGAGGCTGTGGTTCATAAGGATTTTCAAAGCCTTCTCATTACAGGCAATCTGGGTGTTGACGTTGTCTTTGTCCTCCTCCACCTGCTCTTTCATAGTTCTAATAACATCCTCCAAATGTTTCAGGTCCCCTTTAATCAGATCTTTCTCCAACCAATCCTCCATCTCCATTTCCTCCTCCCCTTCACTATTTTTTGTATCGTCATTCTGTTTCCCAGAATCAAACCTCTTAATCAGCTTATTAATCTTATCTTCCAGCTCCCTTTGCTTACCTTGCATACTGGTGATGTTTTCAACAACCCATTTCTGGAAATTGAAGAATTCAAGAGTGCAATTGTGGGTGGTGTCCAAGATGGTGTCCACTGAGTCCTTGCCCTATTTGGTCTCCTCAGCATTAGGGTTGTCATACTCCTTAGGATTCAGAGCCTCATTCTCGCTTTCTGAACCCTTAGGGTTAGAGTGAGGGTTTTCAGAATTACCCCCTTCCTCCCCTTCACCATAGTTCTTGTACTTATTTAGCTCCATTTCAGTATCATTGTCCTTATCCTTTTCCTCTTCTTCATCACAATGCACCTCCTTTTCTTCATGCTCTGTTTCAACTTTATTTTTTTTATGGGTAGAGGTGCTGGGCTGATCCCCATTCAAGTCAAAGTCTTTGCAACTCTCAGATATATGAGCGTTAATGATCAAAGGATCATCCTTGGTTTCCCTAGCCTTATCCTTAATATGTTCATATATTAGCACAATGAGCCCCTAGTGGGCTAAAGGGTTAGAATTAGGCTTTTTAGCATGGTCTGAAAGGCTTTCATTTAGAGAGGAGGCTAAATAGAAAGGCAGGGATATTTTAGCCCCATGACAGAAATGATTCAGGATAGCGAAATGATAGTTATAAATTTTTGTAAATCTACCATCCACAGTCAAATATTCCATTAAAGCCCTAAGAACTTTTTGCCAGAAAGGCTTTACCTGCTGGGGAGTGTAGTAGGAGATGTTGTCCTTCTTCGCAAGCTTGCCCTTCTCATCCTCTGACTTAAGGAAATTTTTGAAAGCTTCAGCTGCATACTTCTGATCCCTATAGAATTTAGTCCCCTCCGTCTTGAGCCCCGTGACCTCTACAATCAAGTTTTCATCGATTTGCCAAATCTCCCCAAATAGGGTGGCTCTGTTGTTACTCCAGCTCTTAGCAAAACTGTAAGACACAAAATTTCTGCTTCCGTGAAGCTTTTCCATATAGTCAATGATGCTATGTCTGTGGAGCCTTCTCCAGACCTTTCTTTCACTCTTCCAATTCTTGCATCCTGGAGGCTCGTTCCTGTTTAGGTTACCGCCCATTCTGAGTTCCAAGTAAAGATACCCACTGTTGTAGTTCTCAATCCACAAATAAAACTCTGAAAACTTATTATTTCTAGACTTCCCGTGTAAAGACTCTTTCGTAGTTTTGAAATTGCTTCTTATGGCCGCACAAACCCAGCTATTATTACTATAATCTTTCACACACATATGATCTTGGATATGATGCCGAAAAACACTCATAATCTGACAGTTAATTTGCTCCCAAAATCTATCTTTGGAACTCGTTCCCCATGAATTAATCATGAGCTTAACTTGACCCATTGATGTGATCAAAGTATAATTTCTCTTTAACCTCTCGTTTGATGTGAGTTTCTCCAATGTCTTTGACATCCTTCTCCAGATTGACCCCTTCATTGGCTAGGATATCTGCAACCTTATTGCCCTCTCTAAAGGTATGAGTTATACTAATGCTAACATAGTTATTTATAATATCTTTAGCATTTTTAATTAAATTGGTAATATTCTAGGAAACAGAACTTGTACCTTTGAGGGCTTGTATGATGTTTGAAGAGTCCCCTTCGAGCCAAATTTTTTTGAATTTGAATTCCTGAGCTAGCTGGAGGCTCTTTAGCATTGCCAGAGCTTCAGCCACATGGTTATTTTGGACCCCAAAAGGAGAAGCAAAAGCAACAATGCAAATTCCTTGAGCATTTCTGATAACTCCTCCTCCACCAGCTTTTCTAGGGTTCCCTTTAGCAGCCCCATCAAAATTAACCTTTATCCAATCATATTCAGGAAATTGCCATACAATGTTATCTCTCTTATTCTTATTTTCCTATCTATAGACCTTATGCATTAGGTTCCATTCGGTGAGGATTTCTCTTTCCATATCATTCATATCAGTAATAGAGCATTGCTAATTAAAATTGTGAGGAATGTTGATGTTCTCCTTTATAGCCCTGCATATTTTTTCAAAGACCACCTGAGTATTACACTTAGCTTCCCTAAATATCTTGTTATTTCTTTCTTTCCAGATGCCCCAACAGATCATGGGGAGGGTCAAAGACCAAAGGTTCTTGATAATTTGGCATTTGGTTGGAAAATTCCATTGCCAGATAATATCCTTGATGCTCTTGTTCATGACCCAATTAACTTTCCATTTTTCCCACATTTTGCACCAAATATCTCAGGTAAAGGAGCAATGAAAAAAGAGATGATCAACTGACTCCCCCTCCTTCTGGCATAGCTCACATCTATTAGGGAATTTGAAGCCTCTTCGGATTAAATTGTCAAGATTAAGGGTGCTATTACGAGAAGCAAGCCAAAAGAAAATGTTGACTTTAGGGATCAGAATGTTGTTCCAAACTTTACTCCAAATGGGATTGCTGGTCTGAGAAAAAGTGTTTTTATAGGCGGAGGCAACCGTAAATTTACCTTTAGGATCACTTTTCCAGAGGAAAACATCATCATAGCCTTTGTTAGGGGAAAAGGACAGCAACTCCTTCTGGAGAGAGGAAAATCTAGAATGGATGTCATCAAGCCTAATCCACTTGTCCTCCTTCCAGTAGTCACATACCATAAGCCCAAACCTCCTTTTACACTCCTCAATAATTTGACTATTGTTTTGATCATAAAGGGCTTCACTCTTCATCCAAGGGTCTTCCCAAAACCTTATTCTGTCACCTTTTCCAAGGACCCATCCAGCCCCAGCTTTTGCCACTTTTATGGATTTGGTAATGCTATTCCAGATGAAGGATCAAAAAGGGATATCTTCAGAGTTAAGGATCCCTTGGATGGTCTAATTCTAAATGTATTTATCAAACCAAATTTGATTCCAATACTTCTTAGTATCATAGGCTCTCCATAATTGTTTAGCAAGAAGAGCTTTGTTAAAGGTTTTTAGAGCCTTAATCCCCAACCCTCCTTTGTTCTTTGGTCTACACACTTTGTCCCAGGAAACCAAGGGTATTTCTTTTTTTCTTCCACTCCTAACCATAAAAATATCTTCTGAATTCTTTCCATAGCTTCAACAAATTTAACCGGAATACCAAACAGGCTGAGTGCATAAACAGGGAGATTTTGAAGAGTAGCTTGAAGGAGCTGTAGTTTCCCGGCCTGAGATAACATTGAGCTTTTCCATCCAGCAAGTCTTTTATTAATTTTATCAATAAGCATATTCCAGAAGGAATTTGGTGGAGCTAACCCCAAGGGAAGGCCCAGATAGGTGGAAGGGAGCATTTCCACTTTGCACCCAATAATTTTAGCAATTTTCTGTTGTCTTATGACCGGAGTATTGAGGAAGTACATAGCCGATTTGTCCCAATTGACTTGCTGACCAGTAGCCAAAGCATAGGAGTTAAGAGCTATTTTGAAGGCATCAGCCTGCTTGACCGAAGAATATCCCATGAGGATAGTGTCATCAACAAACTGTTGATGAGTGAAAAAAATATTAGCGGAGGAAGGTTGAAGACCTTTGATAGTTTTGCTTTGTTTCAACTTATGAATCAATCTGCTCATACTTTCAGCTAGAATGGTAAAAAGGATAGGAGATATGGGATCTCCTTGTCTGAGCCCTCTTGAAGTTTTAAAAAAGTTTGTAGGAGATCCATTAATCAGTATAGAGAAAATAGGAGTAGTGATCAATTCTCTGATTATTTTGATTACCTTATCATCAAAACCAAAAGCCCCCATGATTTTGAAGAGAACATCCCACTCAACTCTATCATAAGCCTTCGCCAAATCCAACTTTATCAAGAAACCTTCTTTTTTAGCAGCACTGAGGGAATGAATGTTCTCATGAACAAGAATAATTGAGTCCAAGATCTACCTACCAGGAACAAAACCTTTCTGCTCCTCAAAGATGATGAAGGGAAGCACCACCAAAATTCTAGTGGTCATAACTTTGGATATGATTTTGTAGAAAGAGTTGCATAGGCTAATTGGCCTAAAGTTTCCCATAGAGTCCACCCTAGCAACTTTGGGGATTAAGGCTATAAAAGTGGAATTAATTTCCTTAAGGATTCTTCTAGATCCAAAGAATTCTTTGACCGCATTAACCGTGTCTTCCCCCACAACATGCCAAAAATCTTGGAAGAAAAACATAGGAAAATCATCAGGACTCGGAGCTTTATCCCCTTGAAATGAAAAGACAACTTTTTTTATTTCTCCAGTAGATGGGATAGCAGTAAGGGCCTTATTCTGAATAGGGTTAATGACCTTAGGAATAATATTAACCAAGTTGAGTTGATGGGTCTGATCAATGTCCTTGTTACTAGAAAGGAGCTACTTGAAGAATCTGACAGCTTCATCCCTGATTTCATCCTTATTAAGCAGAGTGTTGTTTTCAACAATCAATCTTGTGATTCTATTCGCTACCTTGTGTTTTAGAGAAGTCATGTGGAAAAATTTAGTGTTTCTATCCCTTGCCTTCAACCATATAGCCCTAGATCTCTGCCTCCAATAGATATCTTCCCTAGAAATAATGTTGTGGATTTTGACTAGAACATCATCTTCCATGTCTTTGGAATACTTTTTGTAGCCTTCTTTCTGGATTGAGTTTTGTATCTGGTCTAGTTCCTCCTTTAATTTTTTTTTTGAATCAAAGATATCACCAAAGACCTTCTTGTTCCAAGTCTTAATGTTGGTTTTGATGTTTTTAAGTTTTTTGGCAACTTTATACATGGCAGTTCCATTAACATCAAGATTCCACCAGTTAGCAATAGATTTTTCAAGATCAGGGTGGGAGGTCCACATCTTTTTGAACCGAAAAGGGAATCTTTGATTATTCTTAAAATTCTCAGCAACAAAAGAGATGGGATAATGATCTAATCCAATTCTATTAATAACAAAAAGGGAGCATCTATGAGAAAGAATCCAATCATTAGAAAGAAGGGATCTATCAAGTCTTACCTGGATGAGATCTTCACCATCCCTTCGGTTAGACCAAGTGTAGGAAGCCCCGTTGAGATCCATATCAATGAGAGCATTGTCATTAATAAAGTCCATCAGGTCAAATCTGTTGTTTGGTTGAGCTTGACTATCTCCAAATTTTTCAATGTCTTGCAGAGGAGTATTGAAATCTCCCATCACAACCCAACTGTTCAGAGGGAAGGAATTTCTTTTATGCTGAATTTTATTCCAGAATTTTCTTCTAGCGGATTTGGAGTTAGGGGCATAGATATTAGTGATAACAAATTCCTTACCATCAAAGATGCTTTTAGCTTTTAGGGATAAAATATTGCCATCAACATCAATCATATCTCTAGAGGTTGTGCTTTTATTCCAGAATATAGCAACCCCTCCAGAGGCTCCATTCGAGCTATTGCCACAAGCCCCTCCATTTTTGAAAAACTTTAATTTCTCCACTTTCTCTTTACTCATTTTGGTTTCCTGAACCAGGATAATATCCGGATTTTGATCTTGAATGAGGTTCCTTAATATATCCTATTTATTGAGACCATTTAGGCCTCTGATGTTCCAAGATATTACCTTTATTTGGAAACCTGAGGGCAAGATTCCTTGATAGTTCGCTGCCTTCCATCAACTATATTTTGCTTACTCTCCTGGTCCATATGCCATTTCATAGTTTTACGTCCCGGTGGGGATCTTGAAGCCCCAAAATCAGCCTTGGATCTGGTTCTGGTTTTTACTCCATTAAGGCCTCCTACCTTCTTGGTTTTAATTTTCTTTCCATTTCCTGTTGTGTTTTCTTCTTGTTGTTTTGCTCTAGACTCATCTTGCATGTTGCTCCATAGGTCTTCTCTTTTCTGGGATGAAGTGGTCATATTGACTTCTATATTCTGGAATAAGGCATTTAAATTTGCTTGCGGCGATCCAAACTTGTTACTCCTTCCCTGTTTTATTTCATGTTCTTGAAAATCATCCTCTAAACAGTGTTCATCTTTTTTTGATATAGGTTCATGAAAATCCTCAGGATGAGAATCAGTGATATTCTCAATCTCCCCATCTTCAAGTGTCTCTTCACTGATTTCATTCTCCTTTGCCTGTGACTGTAGAGCCTCAAAGGTATTGCCTGTTTTGATCTCAAACTCCCTAGTTTCATTCTTTTTATTCCCCTTCAAGGGGGGGTTCTTAGGAGGTTCAATGCTATCTACTTCCCGATGTTCTGGTATATTCACCAAGTTTCCACTTTTTTCTTCTAACTTGTTGCAGTCTTTGTTATTATTTTTTTCTTTCCATACCGGTTTGTGAATATTTTTTTCTTTCATCACAAGTTTTTTAGGGTGGCTGGGGCAAGCCTTAGCCAAGTGACCTGCTTTTTTGCAAGAGAAGCAAACAAATGGGAGAGATTCAAATTCAATGGATTGTTCCCATAACCCAAGTTTGGAGTTTATGTCAATAGTACTTGGGAGGTCCATATTCTATGATATGTTGACGCAGATGCGTGCATACACCAATCTCTTGCGAGTTGTTGTCATTGGGTCTATTGCAACAAGCTCCCCAAAGGAGTTAGCGATTCCTGAGAAAACATCCTCCACCCAGTATTCCAACGGCGGCCCAGGCAACCTAACCCACACCGGAGTAGATTCAAAGAAAGAATCATTGAGTTCCATGTTAGGGGACCATTTTCTAACAGAAAGAGAGGATTTTCCAAACATCTAGGGGCCACCACTTAAAGCAAATTCCATATCTTCCCTGCATGAGAAAGAGAAAACAAAAAAACCTCTAGGTAGGGCAGAGACATCAACATGTCCTTTCATTCTCCATTTTCTCTTAACAAAGGACCTAACATCCTCAATATTAGGTCGAGGTCCAACAAATTTCCCCACCAAAGAAAAAGACATTAAAGAGATGCTATGATCAATAACTAAATCAGGAATCTCAATCGCAAGTTTACCTGTTCTATTATCTGATATATCCTTCACAAAGGGGAAAGATGATTTACCAATCGGTTTACCAGATGCTTTTCTTGCAAAGAGAATATTCTAGGGTTTAGGTATTCGCCCCTCCTTGATATTTTCAGAGTCAATCTTCACCACCTCAGGGCTTGAATCTTGAGAATCTTATAAGTTTTTGGGATCGAGAGGAGGGTCCCGTATTCATGGGTCCCCATCCTGCCTTCCATCCTCATCATCAGATGCTTGTCCTTGAGCTGTAGTGGAATCAGAACCAAAGGATCCAGCATCGTTGTTCCCTCCATTTCTCAATTTCAAATTTTCCACTGCAAATGTGATTCCCTCCATTTCATAGTCATAGATTGATTAAGAGTTCATTTCATTATATTCACACATTGTAAACAAATTGTAAGTCAGTGAGACTTCCTTGAGGGTTGTATCCCTCTAGGAAACTTAATTTGAGTAGTGAGCCTGAATGCAAGTTCATTCCCATCTATGTAATATTTATGTACTCCTGGCCATAGTATATGAATATTGTGGGTTCTAGTCCCACCGTTGTTTTTCCCTTTCCGAGTTTCCACGTAAAAATTTTGGTGTTGTGAATTTTTGTATTTATTGTTCCATGTTTATGTTCTTATCTGGTATGCATTGTTAACCAATGGATAAATAATAAGTTTGTGGTTTCAATTTCTAGTAGATCGTTGATTCACCCCCCCTCTCAGTGATCTCTAATTCTAACAATTGGTATCAGAGCCTAGTTCCTTTGAGGAATCTTAACCTCTTGAGAAATATTTGGGAGATTGATTCAATGGATTTCAGTTTCCATAGACAACTCAATGTGGCACTTAAGGATCTTGATGCAACTAGAAGTGAAGTCTGTACCTTGAAGAAGAATATGAATGATGCTAATGAATTCATTAGTGAGCTGAAGGATCAAGCAAGTATCTATAAAGAAAACATGAAGGAATTAATGTACAAATTGAAGGAGAAAGAAGATCATATCATAGAATACCAGGACAAAGTTGATGAGGTTAACAAGCTTGAGAGAGAGAATGTTGCTTTGAAGAATGAGATGCAATCCATTGTGATGAGACTAACTAAGGAGATTAAGGACCAGAAGAAAAATGAACAAAATATGGCACAATCATTGAAGGAAAGAGTTGATGAATGTTTCAGGCTTACCTATGAGAATGATCAGCTAAAGCTTGAACTGACACAATCAAGGAACAATGGTCTAGAACTTGAAAGATGGGTTGTTACCTTGAGGGATGAACTTGCTACTACCAATGAAAACAAAGACAAATTCAAAGCTAGTTTAACAAGACTTGATGAGATGTTGGAAAGTCAGAGACATGGAAAGGATATGCGAGGCCTAGGATTTAAGAAAGGTGAATCCTCTGGATCTAGAAAAGGAAATACTAAACCTGATCAGAAGAAGAGCAAGAATCCTCTTGTAAGATAGCCTAATGCTCATAAATTTAATGGTATATGTTTTACTTGCAACAAATTTGGTCATATGGCAAGTCAGTGTAGATGTAGGATGAATAATGGAATGACGAACAATAATATGATGAACAATATGAATAATGTTTCTACCTTTATCGGTCAGTGTTTTATATGCAATAATTGTGGACACAAGTCAAATTTGTGTAGAGCAGTAATAAATAACTTTTAGAACAAAAGATGTTATGCCTATGGAATGTTTGGACATATCTCTAATCAGTACAGGACAAGACAAAACCAGATGAACTTCAGACCTATGAAGAGTAATGTTGTTTGCAGAGCATGCAATAAAACCAGTCATATTGCAAAATTTTGTAGAAGCAAAAATAGTGATGAGATTAGAGATCAGCATAAGAAGATGTGGGTAAACAAGGATAAATCTAAGGCATATAATGGATTTGTACTTGAATCCGGTGCAAAATCTTCATCCGATAACTAGGGATTTTTGGCCTTAGGGGGCGGCAAATACATACAAATCTTGTAGTACCCCTCGATGAGATCTATAGTGGATGGATTACAGATGACAACTGATATATGGAACCCAGATGGCTAATTTCGGTATTCAGTAGCGGAACAGGGCATCCGATTAAATATTTGAGGTGCATTTATTTCAAAGTGAAATTAGGGTTTGCAAAGTTAAAAAGGTAATTATGAGAATCATTCTTCACTTTGTGAATAGGGTTTTAGAGCTCAATAACAAGGCGATCAAAGTTTCGAGGCAATAAAAGAGCTAAAAGAAATCCGGCGAAGTGATCTAGGGCATCCGACAGTTGGTTAAGGTATTTCTCAAAGGGCATTTTTCTGAGTCTGATTTTATGAGATTTTAAAATGGCATCTACATATTCCATTGCAACTCCACTGGTGGTTGAGGTTAAGGATATGACTCATCATATATTTAACAAGCACCCTTAAAAGTCCATGGAAAACAACCCGGTTGGCGCATTTTCCCTCGTCCCGTACAGAGTCTTGCACGTCGATGATGTCCGCGCTTATATTCACTACAAAATTGAAGAAATCAACTCAAAAGACATCTTGGACCTGTATACTGACAGAATCATGGATGATATCGACAATACTAAGCTGGAATCTGGTCAACTGAAAAGAAATGGTTTCACCCAATTTGTGAACTTTTTTGACTTTTGATGAGAAAGAGTGGGTAAGATATATGTTGAGAAGGATCCATGCTGAATTCTTGTGGCTAGAATAACCTTACATGATTATTGGTTATGCAATTAAGGTAGTTACTTGTTTGAATCAAACCCATGAGAAGCCAGGGTTGTGAAAGGTCATGAACCCTACCGTGAATAAACTAACCGATGTAGAGTTTGATGGGCGATCAATGAAGATCAACACAATTAAAGAGGATGATGTTAAATTTGTTGGAATGGTGATTGGTTACAAAGTGTATCAGTCTAACAAACTGAATTCAATATCCAACACTGCTATCCATGCAGCTTAGAAAATGGTCAAGGAAGATGGTCATTATGACCTGTGCACTATGTTGTTGTAGGAATTGTTGATAAATTTGACAAAGATTAAACAAGATAAGAAGAATGTTTTTAAATTTGGATCTTTGATTATTTGTATGTGTTGGCATTTTTGATGATGATGTTGTGATTGTCATTGATGGACACACACTTTCTTTGAGATCACTTTTTGTATGTATGAGTTATGCTCAATCGGTATTTGTTCCAAACTGCTATTATGTATTATAGTCTTTAAACTATCAGTGTTTTGCAGAAAGTGTTTACCGATCCCAAGCGATATGAAGACCTCAAGCTGTTCAAGGATCCCAAAGCGGTACGAAGAATCAAAGTGGTTGTTATCATTTTTCCCAGTCTTCATTTTGGCAAACCGGCAATTGGTAAAATGTGTGAACTGATAATCGATAAAATATGTAAACTGGTAATAGGTAAATGTATGAACTGGTATTACTCTATGATGAGTTACCAACTGGTATTATTTTTGTGATGAGTTATCATCCACCAACACTTTGGCGGTGATTCTGTGTCGTGTTACCAAATGTGTCCAGATGCACTAAACCTAGGAACTTGCAATGTAATCCTATTGGACCGACATGAAATCTGATTCCTTTATAAGGACATCATGTCTAGGGTTTTAGAAGGTTGTTAGGGTTTTGTGTGGTTGATGAAGTTTTTGCATGTGTGATCACAGAAGAAGATTAGGTCTGTGTGAAGAAACAGAGTGTGAAGATATTGAAGACCGAAGTAATGCTGAAATGCATTAACAATGAGCTATCAAGGATCTAACCAAGCATACTGTGCTAGTCTTTAGATCACTCACTTGTTGATTACTCACATCTTCGACAAGTCTGTAACCCTTAACCAGGTAGGCCTGGCAAAGCCTTTGTAAATCCTCTAACAAGGTGGTTCACAACTATGGATTTGAAATCCTCTCACAAGGTAGTCTTTAATCAGACTTATCTCCTAACAGAGATTGAGATTCCTAACAACATCTATTTTGGTAAAGAACATTGTATGACCTTAACCGGTCTGGTTACTATTCTGCAGATAGTTACTTGTGAGTTTCATCTCACCATAGTTTTTTCCATTTGGGTTTCCACATCAAAATCTGTTGTGTTATGGTGATTGTGCTTCTGTGGGTGAATGCCTTATTTGTTGTTTGGTTTGCATTTGTGTTAACCAGTTTGTTAGTAAAATTGTTATACCAGTTTACTGCTAAACTGTTTAAGTGTTTAAGTTTAGTATTTTTTGGTATACTAATTCACCCCCTCTCTTAGTATTCATCAGTATGGCCCTCTATTCATAAACCAAATCCCTGAAACTGGTAGGGTACAATGGGCTTATGACATACTATTTGCACAGCCAATAAAGAAAGAACTTGATAGACTTGGGAGCCAGGACAATCAGAATGTTGCATTGTGGGATTTTTTAAAAACTTTTTAGGATAAAGTTGAAACAAAGAGTGAGGATCCCCAAAGAAATTGTCAAGAAATATGAGGGGACAATCTTCTTTATGGTGAAGAAGGATGAATGCCTGATGGAAGAAGTTCAACTCCAGACAGTATGGATAATGCCAATGGGGGTATGAGGTTGATGAGACTACCTTGGATGCATATGCACAAAACTTGTTGAATGCTCTAGAAGACACCAAGGAGGAGATGTTTGAAACATGCAAAGAGAAATCAATGGAGTTGCACTCCAAGTCCTCTGAATCGGCGAGGAAGAGGAAGGTGGCAAAGATTGTAGAAGATATTCTTGTTGAGGAAGACCATCCCCAAGAAAAAGTTAGGGCTACTAGGGCAGCAAGGGATGCAATTGAAAAAGAAAAGAAAGCCTGCACATGCTCCTATTAAAATAAAGGTAACAAGACCTTCTCGCACTCTAGTGAAGAAACCTCCTGGTGAAGCTAACTCATCTAGTGTATCTGCAAAGGGAAAAGGTGTTCTGAGAAAGAAGCAGAAGACATAGAGAGAGTATGTAGTTGTTTCTCTGGTGAAATTAGAGACTAAATCTTATTCAGATATTCACAAGGCACCGAAGAAAGATGAATTTTCTAGAGTGATCCGAAAACCCCAATCCGGTGGTGAGAAGGAGGAGGCAAAGAGAAAGAAGGCAAGATCTAATCCTGTACCGGGAAGAAAGCCTAAGAAAGGAAAGAAGACAAAATCAAATCTGGATGAGGCTATAGAATCTGATAAGATGAAATCTTCTAAAATAGAGTATTATATTGTCCCTTCGTTATCTACTCAGGAATTATTTGATGAAATTATTAAAGATGAAAATTTAAAGAACATCCCTATATATTATGTAAATATGGATGATAAGGATCAGAGGCAGATTGAGGAATTTGTAATTTTGTACATGAATGTATTTAGTAAAGCATTAATTGAGTTAGAAAATATCTTCCCAAAGATTTGTACAGCCTAATTGATGCTAGAAGAAAATCTGCTAACCAAATGGACAAAGAAATAAAGGAGAGTGAGCTGATTAATCGATGCACTAGTATCACTATAGAAGAAATTGATAGATTAATTTCGTTAGAAAATAAAAGGAAATTCATAAGCAAGCACAGGATCAATAGTCTGATGGTTGGTAGAGTTGAAGAAATAAGGAGAGAAATCAATGAAATCTAGAAAAAGTTTCTTACTGGAACCGACATGTAGGTATTGTCTCTCAAAATGATGCCGCTTAGTCAGAAAATCCTCTGACAAACAATGTAAATAAAGAAGAGGATACTCAGGATGTTGGTGAAAAAACAAATTTTGGATTCTGTTGAAGATGAGCCTACAAATGAAAATGTTAAAACAACAAAGGCAGAGGATGGTGCACCAAGTGGTGACACTAGTGCATGGGAGGCACCTAAAGAAGTTAAATCTGGACCTGTTGAGGTAGAGAAGAAAGAAGAGGTGAAATAGGATGAGCTTGATAAAGATAAGGGAAAGGGAATGGAGACTCTGGTACCTGTGGCAATTGACATTGCAAAAACCCAAATCCTAAGGAGTTTTCCATAGTTCAATATCAATTTTGATACCCTTCAATCAAATGTCTCCAGCTGAAAGAATGATAGTTGTTGCTTCTCTTCAGGCACAAGCCAGTCAAGAGTTGGCATAGTCAGAATCTGAAGAGAAGAAATACATTGAAAAATCTATCAAAATTTTGGAATAGGTGGTACCGAATCTGCAACTTGATACAAGCACCAGTTCATCCGGTAAGCTTCAAAATTTAATTGATCATATATCCACCCAATTTGATTCTTTATATAAAGCATCAGCCTGGCAAGTTATGGAGAATTTTAAGGATGCTAAAGTCCAAACATTTTTGCAAATGACTAGTAATAATAAGTCACAACTAGATAAATAGTTAAAACTGATTGATGAGGCCTTAGTGGAAGGTAATAAAATTTACAAGTCTTGTCTAATTTTCACCAATTTTACTACTAAGATAGACAAGCAGATAGAGAATTGTAAAGGGAAGTTAGCTCAAATTTCTCAGGCCTATGATCCCACAGGTAATTTAACCGGCAGTATTAAGGGACAAATTTTGAATATCACTGAGTAGATTAGGAATTTTGAGAAGGAGAAGGAGAGAATGATCAGGTGAACAGGTGAACTCTGGAACTTAATTGGTCCCTGGTTGGATACCTTAGTGTATCATAAGATGGACTGCATTTAGAACATGTCTCAAGAGACTCCTACTAAGATTGCAGTTATAGAATTTCACACTTATGTTTTGAATGGTTTTGTTTCAATTTTGGAGAAGTTACGAGTAGGATGGAACACATATCTTGGGTTCCTGAAGATGGCATATGCGAATATATTGAAGCATGTATAGATTTAATCCTCTAGTGAATGTGTATATATGTACAAGCAATTTTGATGCACACCCTATCTTTGGCATTGTTGTCAAAGGGGGAGAGATGAGGTAAAAAATGTATAGTGTACAGACTGATTGTATGTATGGAGTGTATAGTCCAGTGTATTTTAGGTTCATGGATTGTTGATCTAAGGGGGAGCCTTAGAATTCTTTTATTCTTTCATCCAATTGTACAGATTTCAACACTTGGCCATTTTTTACAAGTGTTGCCATCAATGCCAAAGGGGGAGATTGTTGGCAATTGACACTCATCCGTTGATTTTAGGTGACTTCCGGTGGTTGATTATTTATTTAGGATTGTCATTGATGGAAACTCTTCTTGGTTGTTTGATCCAGCTTATCTGGAAGATGGTGGTAACCAATAGGCGGTTAACTGGTAAAATAGGGTAAAATATGGTATTTTAGTAATGTTTTGATTCAGAATGATCTCCGATGATTATGGTGCTTTTGGTGATTGTTTTTGTGATCTCAATGATATAGAAGACCTTTAGGAAGTATGTGGTTATAATCTTTTTGTCTGGTGTTATGTTTTGTTCGAGATTGAAGCTGACTTGATCTACACGTTACACTTATTGAATCTGACTTGAAGGAGATTGTTTTTGTGGTAAGACTGGATATATAAGATCATTATGGAAATTGATTTTTGGTGTGTTATGTGTGTGGTGATTTGTTTTGGTGTGACTAAGCATAGTTTCACATGTGCATTTTTCTTTTAGACCAACTGGTAGCTAACTGAGACAGAGACAAAATATTTAGCAGAGCAGAGATAGTCAGAGATTTAGAGCATAACCAGAACTCATCTTTGCATAGTCAGATGTTGATTAAGAGTTCATGTCATTATATTTACACATTGTAAATAAATTGCAAGTTAGTGAGACTTCTTTGAGGGTTGTAGCCCTCTGGGCAACTTAAATTGAGCAGTGAACTCTAGGTAGTGAGCTTGAATGCAAGTGCATTCCCATCTATGTAATATTTATGTACTCCTGGACATAGTATATGAATATTGTGGGTTCCAGCTCCACCGTGTTTTTTCCCTTTTCGGGTTTCCACGTAAAATTTTTGATGTTGTGGATTTGTGTATTTATTGTTCCATGTTTATGTTCTTATCTGTTATGCATTGTTAACCGGTGGATAAAGAATAAGTTTGTGGTTTCAATTTCTAGTAGATCACTGATTCACCTCCCCTCTCAATGATCTCTGATTCACCCCCCTCTCAATGATCTTTGATTCTAACATAGTTATGTTGATGATTAAAATTAGCATTAGAATGAGGGTTACAATTAGGGTTAGGGTTAAAAACCTAGAACTAGGACCACGAATGAAATTAGAGTTATGTTAACAATCAGGGTTAGGCTTTATTTTACCCTAAGATTATATTTATTTATTGTCAAAGATGGAATTAGGATTAGCATTAGTGCTAGGATCCTTGGTTAGAATTAGAGTTATAATTAGTGCTAAGGTTAGGGTTAAAATTACGATTAGGGTTAGGGCTAGGGTGATAATATAATTAGGGTAAGAATTAAGTGTTAGGGTTAGGATTAGAATTAAGGTAAGGGTTAGAATTTGATTAAGGATATGATTAAGGGTTAAAATTAGAGATAGAAATACAATTAGGGGTAGGGTTATGATTAAATTTATGTTAATATTAAAGTTAGGGTAAGGATTTCAGTTCAACTGGGGTTAAAATTAGGATTAGGGTTAGGATTCAAGTTCAGTTAAATTCACTTAGGGTTGGAGTTAGCATTCTAGGATAAAGATTTCCTTTAGAATAACAATTGGAGTAGGGTTAAGATTAGGTTTCATTAGGGTTAAGATTTAATTAGGTTTTAATTAGGGTTTGGGTTAGGATTAAGATTTAATTAATGTTAGTATTCAATTAGGGTTAAGATTCTAAGATAAAGCTTGGGGTTAAGGTTAGGATTTAGATTGAGGTTGCAATTAGGGTTAGGATTGAGGTTCAATTAGGGTTGTTGATAAGGCTAAGTTAGGTTAATCATTTAATTATGGTTACGGTTAAGGTTAGTTTAAGGTTCTATTAGGATTTGGGTTTAAGGTTATAAGGAAAAAATTGAGATCTAGGTTAGATTTTAATAAAGATTAGGGTTCAATTAAGGTTAGGGTAAGGGTTAAGATTACAATTAGGTTTAGGGTTAGAGTTAGAATACGGATTGAGGTTAATGTTAGGATTATTGGTTATAATCAAAGTTAGAGTTATGTTAAGGTTAGGTTTAGAGTTAGGGTTAGGGTTAGAACTAAACTAAGTTTATGATTCAATTATGGTTAAGGTTATAATGTAGTAAGGGTTAGGGTTCAATTAAAATTAGGATTAGTATTATAGGATAAAGCTTAGGCTTAGTATTTAATTAGCAAACTTAGGATTATATTTAGGCTTGGGTTTCAATTATGATTCAATAATTAGTGTTAGAGTTAGAGTTAGAATTCAATTAGGGTTAGAGGTAGGGTTATAAGATAAAATTTGGGGTTGGAGATGGGGTTGGTATTGAGGTTAGTATTAGGGTTTAATTAAAGTTAGGGTCCGCGTTAGAGTTAGGCCTAGGGTTCATTTTGGGTTATCGTTAAGGTTAGTTTAGGGTTCACTTAAGATATAATTAAGGTTACGTTTCAATTAGGATTAATTTTAGGGTTACACTTTAATTAGGGTTAAAGTTAGGGTTTTAGGATAAAGCTTGGGGTTAGGGTTAGTGTTAGGATTAGGGTTCATTTAAGGTTAGGTTTCAATTAGGGTTATGATTAGGATTAGGGTTAGCCTTAGATTTTATATTAGAATTAGGTTTACAATTCAATTAGGGTTGAGGTTCAATTAGAGTTCACTTAGGATTCAATTAGGGTCATAGTTTAATTCATTTTAATTAGGGTTGAGATTAAAGTAGAGTTAGGGTTAGGGTTTAAATAGGGCTCAATTGGGATTCAATTAAGTTTAAGGTTTTAATATGGTTAAGGTTAGCTCATTCAATTAAAGTTAAGGTTAAGTTAATATTATGATTAGGTTTGACATTCTAGGATAAAGCTTGGGTTTAAGGTCAAGGTTACAATTTCGATTACTAGTATAAATATTGGGGTTAGAATTATGATTAGGCTTAATGCTATGGTTAGATTTTAATTAAGGTTTATTTAGGGTTAGGGTTAGGGTTCAGTTATAGCTAAGGTTAAGGATAAGGTTAGGTTAGGATTAATATTTCCATTCTAGGATAAAGAATCAGTTTATAATCAAGGTTACAGTTACAATTATGATTAGGTAAGGGTTTAATTAAATTATGTTTTAATTAGGTTTAGAGTCTAACCAAAGTTAGAGTTATGGTTTGGGTTAGCATTATAGGATAAATCTTGGGTTAGGGTTTAGGGCAGAACTAGGGTTATTATTATGATTAGAATTAAAATTAGGGATCAATTAGGGTTAGGGTGTAATTGGGGTTATGATTAAA